>NC_135487.1:19959508-20264836 GCF_052094955.1 Ictidomys tridecemlineatus | reverse complement strand
CAGGCGGCTCCCCGTCTGGAGGGCTCTAGACCTCCTAACATCAAATTAGATGTCACCTCCTCAGAGAAACTCCTCTGGCCACCATCACTCAATCTAAATTAGCTTCTATTCCCTAAGATTCTCTTTCAAATCCATTTCCTCTCCTTCAGAGCACTTAATGTGAGTTATAATTATGTATTAATTTGTGGGTTTATTGGTTTCATGGACCTTCTGTGCAGGGATTTCTGTCTGATTCATTCAGTGCTGCAGAGGAAGCTCCTAGACAGGGGCCTGGAAGGTGGCAGGGGCTCAGTGCAGACTTCATAAATGACACATCCTTCCTGGTACCAGGCTGGGCTCCGGGGCTGGCGAGAAGAACTGGACATAGCCTTGTCCTTTATGGTCCTCACAGTCTGATAAGATGGCAGATACACAACATAGTAACCGTTCAGCAGGCCAGGGCCCAAGGAGGGGCCCTCAGCCCCGGGGCTGTTGGTGATGGCTTCAGGGAGAAATTTAAACCCAGCTGGGCTCCGAGGGGTGAGTAGGAGTTTGCTCAGCACTGAGATCACGGGAGAGCATTCCTGCAGGGGGAATAGAATGTGCGAAGGCCAGGATGACTTAGGGAGTGAGGAGTTGAGTGAAGCCGAAGCTGGGTGGGCGGGCGAGGCCGGCGTGATGCTGAAAAATTGGTATCACCAGGCCTAGAGGGACCTGGACCACCAGGCTAAGATATGTGGACTGTACAACAGGGGGATGGAAGAGAGGAGGGCTCGGGGAGAATTTTAGGCCAGGACACTGAAGATTGGGACACTAGACAGGAGACCACTGCAGTGTTCTAGACAGAGGTGACAGTGGCCTGAGTGGGGGCAGGGGCAGGGACATGTGGGGCAGAATCCAGATGCTACAAGTCTGAGAGGACAGCCCCCCGCTGGGTGACCCCTCCCCATCCATGAGGAGGAGGCCTCACCCTAGGGGGACCAATTTAGCAATTTGACAGGAGCCCGGGTCTCAGAGCCAGAGCCCTTCGTGCTGGCTCTCCCCCAGAGCCTCGCCTGTGATAATCAAGGTGAAAATGCCACCGTCCCCCTGACTCCCACGTGCCAGGTATGGGCAGCAGGACACCAGACACCGAAGTGCTCTAAGCGGGGACAGATACGACTCTTGGAGCACATCAATCAGGGAGGCTTCTCAAGGAGGCAGAGCATGACACTTCCTGCCCTCTGCCACTGTGGCTCTCTTGGTCTGTCCTCAGCTGCCCCTGCCCTTCCCTGGACCCATTTCTGTGCCTCCATCTCTCTGTGCCCTGGTGAGAGGACTGAAGGAGAGGGACAGGCTTGGGCCCCTCCAAAGGAGTCTCTAGCGCCCTCCAGAACCTCCTTGTCTGTCCTGTGCCCCTGCACCCCTCTGTCCCCAGGACAGCCATACTGGAGCTGGAGATTAGAGAGGCCCCCAGTAGGACCTGGAGGCAGTGACCTCACCTTACGCCTGCAGGACACAGGGGTGGTTGTGTCACCTTGGGCACATGGCTTCACTACTGTGAACCACAAGGAGTTCCTCAGAGGTGCCCGCCCAGCCCGCCAGCCTCAGCCCCTTCCCTGGTCTCGTCTACAAGGCTTTGTGGTAGTTGCTCAGAAAAAGGCAGAGGAGGAAGTGACCTGAAAGATGGGAGAAGGCTTTGCAAACCATCAGGCGCGTGCCCACGTCAGGGTGTTATTGCTGCTGGAGGTGGGGCTGGCCTCTTTCTTTGCTGGGCATCTGGATTCGTCAAGTTCCTTTTAGTCATTGACACACCAACCCAGTTTAAAAATGACTTGTTGAACACCTACTGTGTGTTGCGCTTAGTAAACTGTAATAACAGTGCTTCAGAACCTACTGTGTGCCAGGTATGTGCTGAGCATGTTGTAGGTGACATTTCGCCCTCAGAACCTCTGGATGCTATGACTGGCCCTGTTCACAGACAAGGGGACCAAGGTACAGAGAGAGAAGGTGCTCATCCAGGGTCCCCCTCAGAGACACAGAGCTGGTGTTGTGCAAGCAGGGCCCTCCCTAGCCACCGCACCATTCTGCCCCCATCAGTGGCTAGAGGGGTCACTGAGAAGAGTAATGGTAAGAGCAGTAACGATGACAATAATGCACCTCCTGCTAGAAGGGGGCTTCAATTGGGGGGCAAGCAGTACTTCAGAGCCCCTCCACTCTACAGGGGAGAGCCAGCCCTTCCCAGGGTCCACACTAACAATAACAACAGTCACAAGCAGAAGCGCTCAGTGAGCGCCTGCCGTGCGCCTGCCCTGTTCTAAGAGCTTGCTTTATTTATTTGATTCTATTAATTACTAATCCTCACATTGTCTATGGGAACCTGGAATGTGAGTGGGGGTTGGGGCAGGTCGGAACCTCACCTCTAGTCTACAGATGGGGAGACTGAAGCCCAGAGAGGTGAAGACACCCCGTGACAAATCTCTGAGCTGTAAGCCAAAGAATTGCATTAGAAAACTCTGCAAGTAGTGCCCCACAGGTGCAAGAAACCCAGCCAGACCCAGCTTCCACTTAGTCCTGTGTCCTTCACCAGCTGGGTGGCCTGGGGAAGTGGCTTCACAGCTGTAAACCTCAGTGTCACCAATGCAAGTAAATGATTAGGATATTCAAGGTCATGTGTGCAGATGCCCAATACAATGCCTGGCGCAGCAGGGAACCGAAAAATAACAGCATCCTTATGACCATCACCTAGTGACAGGGAAGAGAGCACCTGGCCATGCACAGGCCCTCAAACACACTCTCCACGTCAGGGTCTCTTCCCCTGCAGCTCCCTCTGTCTGGAGTGGCGCCCCTCCTCTTTGCTTTGCTAAGAGCTCCAGGTTGTCAGGTCCCAGGGGGGATGTCACAGCCCTGGGAGACCTTTCCCTTCCCCCACCTCTCCTAGTCTTCTCTGTAGCCCCTGCACCAGGGACTTCTTATTCATCAGCACAATTATTTCAGTAACCTCCATCCCCAGCCTACACGCTGACCTCTAGGTGGCCATACCTGCTTCCCAGCCCAGCGTCATCAGCACCCAGCACCCAGCACAGTGCCTGACGGCAGAAGGTACTCAGGAAGTGCTGGTTGTAATAACAGGGCAAAAGCTCAGGCAAATAGATAACCAAGTTCTTCAGAGAGTGTGAGCCTTTCGCAGGCACAGCAACAGAGATGATGGACTCTGGCTCCTGGGGCACTGTCACCCTGTCCCCATGTGCCCTGTCTTCTACTGTCAGGTGACTCACTGCCTCAGAAGAGGTTAACAGTCCAAGTTGCCACTCTGCAGGGCCTGCCTGATTGACTGGGCTCCGTAACTAAACCCTGTAGAGGGGATGAGCAGGCTTCAGGATGATGGGTGGGCAGCCAGGGACCTTCTTGGGGACCATCTCGGGAAGCCTGTGCATGCTAGGGAGAGACAAAAGGGCCCCTTTCCCCACAGAGCCCCAGGCATTGGTTCATCATATCCCTCATCTCCCTTCCTCTTCAAAGTGACCCTGGGACAGGCTGAGGTCCTGCACATGAAGAAGAGGTCCAGATGAGGAAGGTGACAGGCTCAAGGTCATGCAGCTGCTTGATGGCTGAGCTGCCCCCCAGGGAGCACTGCCTAACCCCAGGGCACCTCCAACTTAGCAGTGTAGCCCAGGCCCCAGTTGCACCCTCCTCCCATCATGCAGAGTGTGACTAAGGGTCATAAAAGTTTCCCCAGAGGAGCTGTTGGCCCAGCCTGAAGTGAGGACATGTAGATGCATACCCAATTCCCCCATTTCACCATGTTTCACCCATTTATTTACCTATCTACCATCCATCCAGCCACCCATCCATCTACCCACCCAGCCACTCAGCCACACCCACCCACCCACCCACCATGGTTTGATGAGTAACTATTATGGCCCGGGCACTGGTCTAGCCTCAGGACCCAGTAGTGGACGGAAAAGACCTAGGCCCTCCCCTCATGAAGCCCATACACTAATAGGGAGAGAATCCAAACACAGAAATGACTAACCAATGACGAGACATGAATGAGAACAGGGACAGGCAACAAAGCGAAGGGGCAGCAAGACAGGACACGGTCAGGAGGTGCGCTCAGAAGAGGTGCCATCTGAGCTGAGACCTGAAGCAAGTGAAGGAGACAAGCTGTCCTGGGTCCTGGTGGGGGTGGGCAGTGTGTCCTTATTAGCAGTGTCCCCATCATGCTCTGAACTGTCACAGCTGGGATGATCAATCATGTGGTCACCTTTGTTAATGGGGTTACACAGGCTCATGAGTTTTAACTCAGCAGGAGCTCAGAACATGAGAGCTGTCATTGTCGTCACCACCATCACCACCATCACCACCATCACCTTCATCACCATCACCATCATCACAATCACCACCATCATCACCATCATCACCACCGTCACCATCACCATCATCACAATCACCACCATCATCACCATCATCATCATCACCATCACTATCACCATCACCATCACCACTATCATTACCACTGTCACCACCATCATCACCATTACTACCACTAACATCTCCATCACCATCACCTTCATCACCATCACCTTCATCACCATCACCTTCCTCACCATCACCACCATCACCATCATCACCACCATCACCATCACCATCATCACAAACACCACCATCATCACCATTACTACTACCATCATCTCCATCACCATCACCATCACCACCATCGCCACCATCATCGCCACCACGTTTAATTGTTATTACCCTGAACACCCAAGTGCTTCCCAATCACCTCCTGTTTCATAGTCTCAGGAAACTCGCCCAGGGGTACGTGGGGTGGGGGCTGCCTCCCAGATGGAGCTGCCCCACCTGAGGTTGTCAGGGAGCCACAGAGGACCCCATGTTCCCGTGGGGGTGCCCAGGAGTGGGGTGGGCTCCCACCATCCCCCATCTTTGCAGACTCCTCAGGCAGCTCCTATTGGACCTGGTGGCTCCTGCCGACAGACCAGGTGTCAGGAGCCCGGGGGAGGTCTAATTAATTATGACAATTGGCACCTTCACAGATGGCTACCATGTGACACTCACTCTGGTGATAAAAGGTTCCCGTAATTCTGTTTGGACAGCACTTTTAAGCAATGTTTGTCATCTGGGCCATAGAAAAGTGGTTGGTTTTGAGGACACTGCCTGGAGTGGGCTGACGGCACTGGGCCCCACCTGCGCCGCTTCCTGGAGGGTCTCAGATGATGCTGGAGCCAAGGACGGGGCTTGGGGCAGGCTCTGCCTCACACAGGGCACGTGGGCTGACAGCTGGTTCTGCCAGGCTAGCTGAGCCATGGCTTCAGGCAGTTCACCTTATAATTCTCACCTTACCCTCATTTCCCGGGGGTCTGTGGAGTCACAAGCCCAGTGGGGGATTTCGCCAGTTTACAGTCCTCCCAGCCCCCGTCCTTCTGTCCCCTTGCCCATCACACATAGATCTTGATGTGTTTTGTTCTCAATGTGACCCAAGCTCCAGGAACAGTGTCGGGTGCACAGTAGGTGCCTAAAGACTAGCATGTCCTCGGCAGCAGCACTCACACAAGAGCGGTGCCCGGCACGGGCCTCTCCCTTCACAGGCTGCACCTTCACACCCGGGGTGATGACGCCATAGCACACTCATGTGTCCCTCAGTCAGAACGGCCCGAGCACTCCAAATGGACCTGCCTGCCTCCCCCCACAAAGCCCGGGGAGGTGGATACCATTCCCCATTTCCACCTTCAGTCCCTTGACCAAGGCCACAGTGTTGCACAGTGGCAGTGTCCTCTAGACACACTGGAGTCTGACTTGGCGCTCACAGCTGGCGTCTGCTCCCTGCGATGGCCTCGACCAGGGCGCTGGCAGGGCTGTGGGTGGCAGGTAAAATGCACAACTCCGCTCTGCTCACGTCCCCCTCCCAGGGCGACAGCATTCAAGACACCTCATTACTCACGAGGTGGCCTGCCCGGGTGGATGGGCACCTCACTTGTCAAATCATCTCTCCTGTGGCTGCTCGTGCTTCCTCATGGCTGGCCAGGGAGGGTCAGGAAAGAGAAGGACCCAGAAACTGGTGGGGCATCTCTTTCTTCCGCCCTATTCTATTGGTCAAAGCAGCCACAGACCGTTCCCCATCCAGATGTGAGGGCGCGAATCACACACGGAGGTTTCATACAGTGTAAGCTGCCTGCATTCAGGAGGACAGAAGCAGGTCCCCTCCCTGGAGTCTTAAACACCAGTCGATCCCCCTGGGCCTCCTCAACAGAGCCCCGCCTGTGCCACTCCACAGCTTCACCCCCCCCATACCATCACTGTCACCTGCAGCTGGGTCACCATGTCCTCCAATTCCAGCTTCCACTGACCCCCAGCTCTGCACCCACCTGCTGAGATCCTGAAAGGACATCTGAGTGTCCCCAGTGTGCAGTCAGCAGTTGCCTGCCCCAGAATGAGGGGAGGCTGGTGATCATGCAGTTTCCCAGGGTCCTTCCCATCCCTGGAACCAGAGCCTCCCGAGATGCAGGGAACCTGTTTTTCACCACCTCCCTGGGCCATTCTGACCCAGTCTGTTCTGACCACAGCGCCCCCACCATCCATGTGATAGGTCCTCCTGTATTTTGTACAAAGCTATCTCCCAATTCCACGCTTCTGCCAAACTGCAGCCTTGATTTCATTGAGCAAGACACAACTTGATCAAAATAAGGGAAAAAAACAAATTTTTACTCTGTAAAAATGGCAAAAGTATAGTGTGAAATATTCAAGCAACAGGGAAGATGTATCACCCCACTATGGTCTGGAAACCAAGTGTCCCCCCAAAGTCCCCCTCACGAATGGTTGGATTATGAGAGCTGTGAATGCTATGTTCACACATGACCAGAGTAACTCCACCTCACGTACCACCACAGAATGGGAAGTCATACTCCATATATGTATAATATGTCAAAATACATTCTACTGTCATGTAAAACTAAAAACTACGAATTTAAAAAAAAAATTGTTAAAGTGTCCCCCAAAAGCTCCCTAGATAATTTTTTTTCCCTAGAGTGATCAGATTATGAGAGCTATGGTCTCATGTGGATCAATGGATTAATCCACTTGATGGGTTGATGATTTGAATGGACTAACTTGGTGGTAACTGTAGGCAGTTAGGGTGTGGCTGGAGTTAATAAGTCACTGTGGTGTGCCTTGGGGGTTTATATTTTATTGCTGGAGTCTCAGACTCTCCCTCCCCACCGCCTCTCTCTTTCCCCTCTGCCTCCTGGATGCCTTAAGCTGAGGAGCTTCCCTCTACCGCACCACACCACTCCACCATGATGTTCTGCCTCATCTCATGCCCAGAGCAATGGAGTCAGCCAGCCATGGACTGAACCTCTGAAACCGTGAGCCCCAAATAAACGTTTTCTCCTCTAAGTTGCTCTAGTTGGCCATTTTGGTCACAGGAATAAACAGCTGACCTACACACCCTCTGAAGTTGTTGTTTTTGTTGTTGTTTTAACTCAGTGAATCTCATCCAAAAGGTAGATGAGAAAAAAATAAAATTATATCTGCTATTTTAAAAAGAAGAGGACCAGATATCATTTTACTTAATTTAACAGAAGAATTGAAAATTGGGGAAAATATTAACTTGAGATAAATGTTGCTTTGCAGATGTTTTACCTAAAAAAAAAATACCTTTACTATAAAGAAGTAAAAATTTCCAAAATATTAAGATGTTGTGGTCTCATTCTTTTAAAGGAAAAATGAGTACAGGTTTGGGTTTTAAATGGAAGTGTGGACGCCCCGGTAATAAAGGTCAGTGGTTTGCACACCTATAATCTTCCTTGCAACATTATTACCTCACCAGGCCTCTAACTGCATGGTGTTGTGCAAGCCCAGTTCTAATGGCAATTTGGGTTGAAGTCTGCATTTAAATAAAATTGGTTCTCAGCCCCCGCCCTGCCTGCCTCCTTTCTTTTCTTCCTTTCTTCTTCTTCCTTCTTTCCTTTCTTTCTTCCCTTCTTCATTCATTCTTCCTTCTCTTTTTTTATTTATTTCAATTTTTAACCACATCTTCATCTTTCCTTTATTCTTTTTGAATTTCAAATTTTTGTTGATAGACTTTATTTTTTTTTTTTTCTGGAAAGATTCGCGGATGTCCACCCCCTGAGCTCTGCACGCTTGAAAACGTGTCCCTGGCGTTTTTTACTCGGAAGACGACCTGGAGGGCTGTAAAAATAGGGAGTTGTCTTATCTTTCCCTCAGAGCTCCATGGTCCTTTGGTGTGACCGAGAAGACGTTTGGATCAATCTCCCTGTCCCCTACCTTGGGATTCAGCTTTTTTGGGTTTTTTTTTTTTTAACCTAAACCATCAGATTTGTCTTTTTGCAGCAATTTTTTATTTTCAGTATTCTTCCAGCAGTATTTCCAGGAAGACTGTGCACTTTGACCTGATGAGTCTCGTCTTTATTTCCAGAGTGCTATTTTAGTGCGTCTTGGGGTATTTTTATTCCTCTTGTCCCACAGACTGCTCATTCATTGGTAGCCCTTGTCTGGCCTTTTTGCCTCTCATCTATGACCTAAATTTTTTTTTTTAAATAAAGTTCTTTTCTATTTAACGTTGTGCAATTTTCTCTGTCTTCCCCACACTGTTCCTTACTCTAAACACACTCCTTTCGTTTATTGGTGTGAGTCTTGTGGGGTTGGCCTTAGGGTCTTGTTTTTGTTTAGCTGTTGTTTGATTGATTTTGCTTTTTTTGCAGAACTGGGAACGGAACCCAGGGCTGAGCAGGCTGGGCAGCCGCTCTGCTGCTGGGCCACATTCCCAGCCCCATTGAGAATTCTTTCCTTTCTCTCCCTCCCTCCTTGCCCCCTCCTTCCCCCCTCCTTCCCTCCTGTCTTTCTATTTATCTATCCTTAATTTCATTGCTAAAAACAGCCAGCTGGATTTTCATCTCATGCTGTTATTTCATAATCACTTCTTTCCGTCCTCGTATTTCTTGGGTCTTTTTAAAGAGACATTGTGTCATCGGAAACTGGTGGAGACTCCTAAGACCAGTCATTTTTCCCTGCCACCTTGGGCAGCTCCTCCTGTGACCTCTCTTCATCTGTCTTTGCTAAGGCTCCCGTCCCCTTCTCTCAGGGTCCATGGGTGGCCCTGGGCTTGTTTCTTACTGACCCCTTTCTGGAGGGAGCTCTGGGTGGGAGGACATTGCAGGGGGGTGGCCACAGGCTGCGTGCCACCTGCATTTGGGTTTGTCATCTTCACCGCCTCTCAGTCACCGCAGCACAGCTCAGGGGTTGCTGTCCCAGCAGCCAGGGTGGCCCCAGCAAAGCCCCTAGGGGAGCTGGGACTGGCTTTCCCTGCTGTAAACCAAGGATTTTGGACGAAGCCCTGAGGCTCATGACACTCTGGGGCGTATCCCATAAAACCTCCGCATTCCTCTGGGTAAAACATAGAGGGGATGTTTGCCCGGGTCCTCTGTGGCCTCTGTGCTCTGCCCTAGATTTCTCAGTGTTTGGGAAAAAGGCTTCAGGCTTTGTGGTTTGAAGCTGTGGTCATTTCTGTTTTCAATAAAAATTATGAAAAAAATATTCTTGCCCTAAATTCAGTTTCTCACTTGCTGCCTTTGGTCGATTTGGAGAGAGGACTGGGATTTGAATGTTCAATGTCACCATTTTTAGCTGGAAATTCCATGCTTTCTGATTCAGTATCTCTTCCCATCCTAACACCACCTTGGCATGACTGTCACCTCGGGCTGGAGAGTCGTGGCAGCAGAGCTAACAACTAGAGGTCCCAGACCTGAGCATAAAGCAGGGCTGCGTGGTGGTCTCAGGTAAGAGGAGGCACCCTGCTCGGCCTCGGAGGCAAACCCAGATACGTCAGCCAAAACCCTGCCAGGCTTTGGGTTTTCGTATATTAAGGACTTCATGGCAAATGCCGGGCACTCACGCTGCTGCCGCCACCACTAATCCATCCCAGTCCTCTTTCCTCTCCCCGCTGCATCTTTTCAAGGTTACATCACAGGAAGCCTTCACCAACTTACTGACACTGGCCAGTGAAAGGCGACCTCCTGGCCACTGGCACAGAGCGTCTTCAGCGACATCAAACATGGACCGAGGAGTTGGAAAGACCTGAGTTGCATTTTAGTTCCGTGAGTGCCAGCAGGGTGACCCCAGCCACACTGCTACTGTTCTGAGCCTCAGTTTTGCCATCTGTGAAATAGGAGTCATTGTGACCCCATTGTGCTGTTGAGAGAAATACATGAAACGGTGCATGTTAATCATGGCCGCATTCAAAACACCCTCCACACTCCAAAACCTACCAGTTTAAAACAATAAGCACATATTTAGCTCTTGGAACGGTGCAGTTGGGAGTTCCTTTGGTCTAGACATACTCAGATGGTCTCCGCTGGACTTGCCCTCTGTCTGTGGTCAGGCCCCAGGTCAGCTGGAGCTGCCTGGTCTTAGGTGGCCTGACCCAAATGGATGAGTGGCTAGCTGGTTGTCACCTGGGCATCGGGGCCTCTCGTCCCCAGCCTGTTCACTCAGACTTCTTCCCATGACAGCAATACAGTTCCCAGAGGCTGGCTGGAAGAAGGCAAGGCCTCGGCCGGGGCTCTGAACTGGCACCCTGTCACAGGCTGGCCAGGAACAAGGGTGGGGAAAGACATGCCACCACTTGATGAGAAAGCTGGGAACTCCCTGCACAGGGCTCGACTCTGGGGAGGGGGGCAGGAGGGTGTCACTTGTGCTATGAGTCTGCCATCGCACACTAATGGCCACGGTTGGGACTCAAGAGTCGATTTTGTAAAAATTTTAAAATCCCAGATTTTTTTACTTTTTCTCTTAGTAGGGGCTTATGAAGATTGGGAGAGCAAGCAGGTTTCATCCTGAGAGCTAAAAGCAGAGTGTGAGGCCCAGGATGTAGGGCAGCATTGCCAATATCAGAGCCGGTGTATGGAAGAAGGCTCCTGTTTGGCCAATAAGGGATTTTCAGTCAACCTGCTGACAGTCTGACAGCCCACATTTTGTCACCAAGTCTGTTAGGGATGAGAATTAATGGATGCCTCTAAAGGTCACAGGACATCATATCAGAGAATCTATGTTCTAGTCCCAGGTTTCCATGGACCAGTTGTGTGACCTCAGGCAAGTATATTGCTTCCTAGGGATGAAAGATAGCGGGGAAGGGGTGATGGAGGAGGAATATTTTCTGACCTTGAAAATGGGGTGAGCCCACATGACCTCTGAGAGACACAAACAAATTATTTTTTTTTCAAAGACAGTCTGCTACAAAATCAGCACACTTGACATCTCCTTTCCTCCCCAGTTTCCAAAGCAAATTCTAGAAGGTCATTCTCCCCACCAAGTTAATGGGCCTGGGTCTGCCTCCTTGCTTATGCAAATCCCATCACCTTCTCATGCAGGAGTTTCAGCCAGTTGGAAGTTTCTGGATGACACAATCAGCGAGTTCAGCTTCTTATCCCACAATTTCCACAGTAATTACTTTTTTTAAAATCCAAAGCACAGGGCTGGGGCTGGGGCTCAGTGGTAGAGCACTCGCCTAGCACGTGTGAGGCCCTGGGTTCGATCCTCAGCACCACATAAAATAAATAAAATAAAGGCATGTGTCCAACTACAACTAAAAAATAAAATATTTTTTTAAAAAATCCAAAGCACAGATGCTCTGTGTCCTGTCCATGAATCACACACTTTAGTGGAGCTTATTAAGTGTATTTTGCAGGTACCGAGGAGGAGGGCCCACTCTGAGGGCCCAGGAAGCAGAACAGGACAAATTGGCAGAAGCCACCAGGACGCAGCCTGGACTTAAAGGGAAGAGGAGTTCCAGAAGGTCAGGGCTGGGCATCAGGAGGCCAGGGCAAGGCTGGCCAGGCCCAGACCCAATGGGGTCACTGCAGGAGCCATGAAGAGCAAAGGGGTTTGGGTCACACCTGGGTTCCCAGGAGTACAGTATGGTCCCCCTGGTAGGATGGTGACCTCCATGCCAGCACAGAGCGAGGCCCAGTGGCTGGTCCTGCTGCCATTTCATTATTCAGAGCTGGGGGCTCCCCGACTCCTAGCTCCCCAGGAGGGGTAACCCAGGCACACTGGTCATCCGTCCCTCAGAGGTGCGAGTCCAGGAGAAGCAGGACCCTGGGCCATCGTCTTTCCAAACCCACCCTGGAGCCTGCTGCCCGAGGAGCTGCCCTCGCCCTGCTCCTCCCCACAGGAGCTTCACCGTGGCAGCCCCCTCACCCTACCATGGGGGAGCTTGGGGTGCAGCACCCCTCTTGGGGCGGGCTCCCGTGTCGCACAGGGAAGAGCCCGTCCTCTGGTGTCAGTGCCATCAGTGATGAAGGAGCCTCGTTCTCTCTCTCTCACTCCCTGGGTCCTCTTGATTAGATTTGGAAAGGGAATCATTGCTTTATGGGGCCCCCAGCCTCCATGTCACCATCAAATGGAGAGTTTGGCCAACATCTTGGCCAGGATAGGACAGGCCTCTGGTGGGAGGAGGGAATCCCAGCCCATGAATGGACAGCTGCCCAGATTCCTGCTGATGTGACCCAGGTTAGGCATGTACCAGGGGCCCAGTGTCCAGGGACTATGCAACTACAGAACTGGGGTGGGAGTCTGGGGACAGAGGTCACAGAGGGAAGAGTTAAGGAGCAAATATGAAGGGAGGAGGTGTGGCCAGGAGGCCTGGATATAATAAGGGCACAACTTCAACATCACTTGGCCCTGAGTGAGGCCTGGTCCTGCCCCTCGCTAGCCATGCACCCTCAGCAGCTTCCTGAGTTCCAAACCCTAGTTTCTTTGTCTAAAAAAAAATGGAGTTTAGTGATCAGTAAACAAGATAAGCGCACACAGAGCCCAGAGCCCGACACTCAGCAATGGCCCCATAAAAGTGGGCTGCTGCCTTTATTCCTGACTGAGTGGACATCTGTTGTCAGTTACTGTGGCGATCACCAGGCTCCTCTGACCTCCTGGCCTAGTTTGGGTCCCATCCTGTGTGTCCCCGGCTACCACCTCTGCCTCTTCTCCAATGCTCACCACCCTGCTCCGTATCGCCTCCCCGGCCAGGACCTCTGCTCAGAGAAGTTAGGGTCAAGATGCCCCTCTCTGCTCTCTTCCCCACTCCACCATGCTGGAAATAGCATGTGCTCAATAAATATTGCTGAATGAGGGAATTTTGGCACCGTATTAGGGGGTCATGGTAAGAACATGCCCCCGGGGCTATGGAATCCCAGTGGGTTTTGTGGGGGAGGGCAGACTGCAAATGGGAGAGCCATAAAGGGTATTATGGGCTGGATTATGTCCCCCCACCACCACCAAAAAAAATATCCATATGTTGAAGTCTTAACCCTCTTCACTTGGAATGTAACCAAATTTGGAGATACTTTCTTTAAAGAGGTGATAAAATTAAACATGGTCCTTAGAGTGGGCAAGAAATTCTTTCTGTATAAGAAGAGAAAATTTTAAAATAGACATTTAACCATGACATAGAGAGAAGGCCAGGTGAGGACGCAGGAAGGATCTGGCCCTCTGCAGTCAGAGGAGGAAATCAACCCTGCTGACACCTTGATCTTGGGCTTCAAGCCCTCAGAACTGTGCAAATGTAAGTCTCTGTTGCTAAAGCCGCCCCATGCATAGTGTTTGGCTATGGCAGTCTGTGCAGAGGGCTTCCTGGGTGTCCCTGAGCTGAATCTCCACCGTGATATAGGAAGAAACAAGTCCAGGCAGAGGTGACAGCAAGACGAGGTGTCCAGAACCAGCTGGGCAGCAGGAAGGTGAAGTCAGAGAGCCAGGGAGAAGATGAAGAAGCTCAGCCAGGATCCCCTGGCAAATGGCCTCAAATGCCAGGCCAGAGAGGCATGAGCCTCAGAGACTTCAGCCTGAGATCCTTAAACTATGCTCTCCCCAACATAATCACGTTACGTGCATTAACTCATATAATCCTACAAGAAGCCTGAGAGGTGCACCATCACCTCCATGAACAGTTGTGGAAACGGAGGCACAGAGAGGTGAAGTGGTGGGAGAAGGATTGGAACTGGACTCAGCCAATGTTCATCAGTAGCAGAGGGACGAAGTCAGGTTTGATTCTAGAAAGAGTCCTCGGATGGCCAGTCTAATAGGTTGATTTGGGGACACAGAGCTGAAGCTTGATGATGAGTTTAGAAGCAAGTGACCACTGCCCAGTGAAGGAAGACCCAGTGGCATGGGCTGATCTACTGACTGGAGGCTGGGAAACCTCTCCTGACCCAAACATCAGAGTGTCAGAGTCCCATGGTCTCATTAGACCCAAAATACTGGGGAAAGTGGTGTGGGAAGCCCCCACACAATTGATGAGGGGAGGATATTTCATAGGGGACATCAGTGTCTCCAGCAGGAGCAACAGAGACTCCAGATAGCAAGGACCCATGGGACCTGAGCCAGGCAGGACACACAAGGTCCCTGTCCACGCACAGCTTGCCTTCTTGAGGGTTCCTGCATGAATCAGTCAAATTAACGCAGGCCACCATCTAGACAAGCCCCCGAATCCCAATGACGTAACACAACAAAAATTTCTTTCTTCTTCTTTCTGCACCATCTGCAAGGGGCAGCCCCCAGGGTCACCACGGAATGGAGGAGTCACATTAGCCCCAACCACCTCCACCTGGAAATGCATTAACTTCATTGGCCAGAACTAGTCACATGGTATAACGTCAACTGCAAGGGAGGATGGGACATGCAGGACTGCTTGGAGGGGCGTGAGCAGTAAACCCGATGGCCACAGGCTGTATGCAAATCTGCATTAAGTGGTCTCAAATTTCCTGTAGGGGGGATTATCAGCAGCTCTCTGCTCTAAGAAATCACAAGGAATTTCACAAAGAATCATCCAAACACTGTCCCAAAGACCTGAGTGGAGGGGCTCCTGCAGGTTGAGCTCCCCACAGCTAAATGTGGGGCAGGAGGCGAGTGCCCCAGGACCACAGCCAAGAAAAGACCACACCAGAAAAACAGCCCCTTAACGAAGGTCACCTCAGTGAAGCTGACCTCCTCTGGCTGGCGGGGAACTTGCCTCCCACTTTTCCTCGGTGTGACACGAAGGGCCCAGGGCAGCCAGGCCGTGAGGGCTGGAGTCCCCAAGGCACCTCATTAGTGGGAAGGAGCCAGGTGTTAGCACTGAGGGAGGTGTTCCCTGACAGGGACCCAGTGGCCAGGCTTGGAGCCTGCACTACATGTGCCAGCAGGCAGCCCTCAGAATCTCTCACCTGAGAGTGTCGGAGTCTCTGGGGAACCAGGGCCAGATTCCCAGGAGGCTTCAGGAACCAGGAAACCAAAGACACAGGGTCACGAGTCTGGAAAGGGCCCCGGAGCAATGGGCAGCTGGTCTCCTCGTTGTGACAGTGACCAGACTGTCCCGCTCATGGTCTCACTGCATGACCTCAAGAACCTGTGTGAGCTGGGGAGGTGGAGGAAGACGTTCTTGGGACCCCCCCACACAGGTCAGAAGAAAAAACAGGGCCACAGCAGGGACAGCGCCTGTCTCAAGGCCACACCTCGGGACACGGAGGCATCGGGCGTGTGTCTACGAACTTCCTCCAGGCACAGAGAAGTGACAGCCACTGAACTCAGTCAGTTTCTGTCACTCAGCAAGCCCCGCTCTACCCCAAAAAGAGAGTGTCCTACAGTGAGAGCAAGGGTCTCCTGGCCAGCTCCCTGTCACTGCATTAGGCAAGCAAGACTGGTGACAAGGACCAATATGCCCCAGTCAGCACAGGTTTGTCATTCAGACTTCATGCCCATTGAGCTCAGCTGGGACCCTGCCTCACATGGTCTTCATTCGGGGACCTGGGTCAGTGGTGTGGCCTTGGTCTGGTACCTTTTTGTCACTATAGCAAATGGACAGAAACTCTGGAGGGCCTCTTGTGGACAGTCAAGGCTCCAGCACAGGGCTGCCACCTGCCACTCTTATTTTAGGGGAGGAGAGTACCACAGATTAAACCAGAAGCACTTGACCACTGAGCCATAAGCCTTTTTGTTTTTTATTTAGACAGGATCTCACTAAATTGCTTATGACCTTACTAACTTGCTGAGGCTGGCCTTGATCTTGCAATCCTCCTGCCTCATGTCTCTGGGATGACAGGTGTGCACTGCCACGCCCAGCTGGCACACATCACTCTTGCTCACTGCAAATTGACTGGAACTGGCCACTCAGTTTCTCTCCCCAGAACCACAGGGGGCCAGGAAATGCATCCCCCATGATTCCAGGAAGGACAGAAGCCCGAAATGGGCCAGCAATGCTCACGGCTGCCTCACTGAGCTTTCCAGCATGGGTGACAGGGTGGGTGATGGCACCTTTTAGCAAGTGACAGAGCCCTGGGGGAGAGGCACAACTGAGGAAGGATAAAGATAATGACATTGAGAAATGGCCTCTTGTGGCCCATGAGAGGACTGTCAGGGCAGGCTCCGCATTGCACAGGTACTCTCGGTGCCTCTGTGTCTACTCCATACGTGCACGTGACATAGAACCTACTGTTCACGTGACACATCACACATCCTTATGTAACGTGCATATATATGTCGTCTAAGTTCATCAGCACAGCAAATGCATGAGGTAGGCATTGTTGCCCCATGGACAAGGTGGATCTGCCCAGGAATCATGAGGAAGCATCCACCATGTACCAAAGCCATGTTCAAGACCCAGGGAAAGAACAGGAACTAAAACTAGCCAAAATATTGACCTTATTCCATGCAGGTACAAATAATAGCCAGATAAGAGAGTCCGAGCAGACCACACGCCATCAAGAATAAAGTAGAAGGAGCCGTGGGCAGGCGGCGGGGGATGGGAGACTTCTGAGCTGACCTGAGTGGGCGGCCCTGTGGGTGTGGGGTGGGCAGTTGGAAGAGCCAGGCCCTGGGCTGAGCCTGGTCACTGGAGCACCAAGAAGGCAGGGGAGCTGGAGCAGAGGGAGTAGATGCGGCTGGAGAGGAGGTCAGAGAGGCGGGGAGTAGATTGGGTGGGGCCTTGATGCCTCCGTGGGGCCTTGGACTTCATCTGAGGGTGTGGGGTGACCTGGAGAGTTGGGCTGGGACATGTGGGGGCCTCAGCAGTGTGTCATTGGCTCCAGGCAGCTCTGCCACTCAGCCAGCTGGTGAACAAGTGACTTCCACCCTCCTGGAGGCCAGGTGCACCTGTCTTGCTTAATGTTCAAGTGAGAAAGAAAAGATCAAGTGCTCAGCACAGGGACTGGCAGGAAGTGGATGCTCAGTAGGGACAGCTACAGGGGCCACCTGCCAGGACCCCACTGCAGGTCTCACAATCACACTCCAGCAGCCTTTGGGTGTCCCTGGCCATGTCTTCTGCCTGCAGAACGACTCCCTCCGATGCTGTCCCCAGGAGCTGGCACCCGTGTGTACCAGACGGTACACCTTCCTGTGTCCAGGTGGGTACTGACCAGGAAACCTGAAGCCCAAAGTCATCGAACACAACAGCCCAAACAATGTCAGGAAATATGCTGAGGCCAAGCCCACCCGGCCTGCCGATTGGCACTAGGCTGTCTTCTGGTGGCTAGACTCGCAGGTTGGTGACTTGGGGTAACCAGGCTATTTTGAAATTGCCCTTGCAACAAAAAAATTAAAGGAAAATTGTGTCAAGCCTGAAGATGCTGCTGATGGTGAGTTCAGTCTGGAACCAAGAAAACAAGGCCTGGGATATGGGCCCGTGGCCCGGCACTACCCAGTGGATTCCTGTCTGAGACTTTCCTGGGATTACTCAGCCAGTGAAACTCTAGCTTCGGCTAGAATTTGTAGGGGCTTCCGGTAAGAGCAGCCTACCTCAGAGAGAAACGAGAAGGAGAAAAGCCGAGCCAAGTCAGAGACAGAGATGGATCCTGGAGACCCTCCTCCGGCACCCAGATCCAGCCATGCCTGAAATTTCCCTGGACTTTTCACTTAATAAACCTCGAGTTCCCCTTTCACATTTCTTCCCCTTATAACAAAAATGGTCCCGACTGGTACAATCATTACAGCCATGAATGATTGTCCCCGTGAAGTCGTGTGTCTCTGTCACACACAGGCACATCAGCCCAAATCCAATTGTTTTTAATGGTGATGGTCTTTCAGGAAAGCTCCAGGAGTCAGGGCCAAGACAGACAAAGTAACGGGCCCTGCTCAAGATGCAATTTGCAGAGTCTGAGATCACTCACTGAGGTGATCTAATTTGAGGTGGCCCTTGTTGCAAGCAATTTCCACAATTTCCTGGAATCCTCCCCGTCCACCTCCCAGGGCCAGCGCGTCCACAGACCATGACAGTTCTGTTATCGGGCCTGGCAAGACGCAAGCTGTTCTGCAGCTGCCAGTCCCAATACATGGCAAGGTGTAAAGAAGGTAATTTTTCTCCCTCTCACTTCTCCGGGAGCAGCTCCTCGGCCCCACTGGGCCGTCTGGTGGGGAGTGGGGTCTCTGGGAGGCCAATAGCTCAAATGAACCCTGGCGGGTGATCATTCCCAGAGCCGCAGGTGAGCTGTGATCTCGCTCTCGCCTGAAGAAGAGGCCTGTCTCAGCAGCTCCCTGGATTCTGCAAGTTGTCTGTGCAGGTGTGGCAAAGCCACCAGGGGCCACTTTCGGTGACAGCCCAGATCCTCCACCCTCCCAGCCCCTTTCTGCTCCTGGGTTGAGGGTTAAAGGTCAAGATGAAGGAGAAACCAGGGTCCCTGAATGTTCTCGTTATCTATCTTCCCTTTTATCCAGGAAGCCCCTTGAAGGTGGGGCCTTGTGGTCTGCGCAGGGGCTCCTCGAGGTGCCCACAGGGCCAGCAGCCAGGAGAGGCTCGTGGCAAACTTGAAAGTTGAACAAATGCAAACATACAACCGACCTCAGAGACACTCAACTCAGGTAGGGAAACAGAGGCCGACAGGGGACACGTGGCACATTTGCAGTCTGGATTGTAAAAAGGCCACCAGCTCAATGGTGAATGGATGAGGTGACCACATGCCCCACTTTGCCCAGGACCCAGCAGTTCATGCCTTCTGCCAGGGCATAGTCACTAGCAGTGGTTCTTTTCATTCTCAAAAGGGTTCTCATCTGGACGATAATTCTAGGGAAGGCCGAGGAGGGTGGTCTCTGGAAAGGGCAGGGACCAGCAAATCCCAGGGCTCACCTCCTTTCCTTTCATCCACACCATCACTCCCATCCCAGGTGGCTCTCCCTGCTCCCTGGCTGTCAGGTGTCATAGATGTGCCAAGAACAAATCATTTTGGAAAAATTAGTTTAAACAACAAACTAATTTTCCTGCCACCGACTTTTCTGATGTCCTTTACATGTCAACAGGAGCAGCAAGAAGAAAGAGGACGCCCTCCCCCAACACAACTCCAGAAAGAAGGGGTTGGTGTGCAGCAATCTTCAAGCTAGTTCCCTTTAGTTTATTCCTTTACCAAACAGGTAGTTTCCCCTGCCTCAGAATGTTACTGAGTTGAACAGGAGGTGGGGAAAAAAGCCCACACACAAACATTTTATAAGGTGAAAGAATAGAAGCTCAAAATAGATGGCTTTTTGCTCCACCAAGCAAGGCAGGGGTTTGGATTATGCAAATACAGGCCTTAGGCTCAGTGTGGGGTGGATGGAGGTGGGGAGAGAAGAACAGACACAAGAAGGAGAGGGACAAAACTTAGCAGGAAACTCAGTTACAGAAGGCAATGAATCCACCTGCAGACCTCTTAGAGTCCCCCAACCCCCCGACATTGCACAGTGCATAAGACGGGGCCCAAGACATTAGAAAGGGGGACAGCAAGGCGCTGGAGGACTCGAGGCACCTCAGCTGCAGACATCTGAGGCCTGGGTGCTCTGTGATTGCATCTGGAGTCTGCAGTGTTACCATGGTTGATTGGATTTCTGTCCCCTGCTCTTCACTCCCTTCCTGCCTCTTCCATGTGATCTTGTGGAGCCCTGGAATAGGCACGGTAAGGTCACCTGCCTCATAGGACTTGCTATTATCAATGGAATATGAATAGAAATGAGCTGCAGTTCCAAACTGAGGTCTTAAGAACTAAAGAGCCGGGCACAGTGGTGCACGCCTGTTATCCCAGTGGCTCAGGAGGCTGGGGCAGGAGGATCAGCCTCAGCAATTTAGCAAGGCCCTAAGCAACTCAGTGAGACCCTGTCTCTAAATAAAATACAAAAAGGGGGTGGAGATGTGGCTCCGTGGGTAAGCACTCCTGAATTCAAACCTGATACAAAAAAAAAAAAAAAAGAACTAAAGAGGATCTCGGGAATCGGAGAGTGTTAGAGAAGAGAGCCTGAGAAATCGATGCAACAAGGCTGTGCCTGAAGACACCCACCCCCAGCCCCAAACTGAGCATGTGCAGAACTGACTCAGTACTAAAGGCTCAGGCTTCGAGATCTAAATTGCAATGTAGCATGCCCTGGGAGACACACACAGGGGAAATGCCCTAATAATACTGCAAAGTTTTTGAAAACTGAACAGAAATTAAAACCACAGCCCACGGAAAGTGGGTCAGGACCTTACAAGCGTGGAAGCTTGCTTAGGGAAAAAATAAATAGGTATTCTTCACAAATTTAACAGAATCCAAAATATGAAAACGTCCAGGGCATAATTCAAAATTTACTCAATATACAAAGAACTCGGAAAAATCTCAACAACCACTGAGGGGAAAAGACCACCATACATGGCAACCTGAGATGAAAGACATGTCGAAATTATCAAAGATTTTTAATGTCCACTGAAATAAGAGCAAACATCACTGAAACAAATAGAAACAGAAATTCTCAGCGAAGAAGTAAAAAATTATTAACACAGAAGCAAATGGAAATTTTAGAACTCAAAAGAAATCCATGAAATTATTTTAATTTCCCTGGATGGGCTCAATGAATAACCTGGAAATGGGTGGACAGAAATTATCCTTGAATAACAAATGGAGAAAATGACAAAATATTGTACAAACCTCAGGAAACTCTGGGACAATATCAAAAGATGTAATGTTCTCAAAGTCACAGAAGGTATTGGTGGAGAAAAGTAGTTGAAGAAATAATGGATAAAAACTTCCCAAATTTGAAGAAAGACGGAGTTTTGTGGAATCAAGAAGGGGGATTGGCAAACCCAAAACAGGATAGACTCAAAGAAAAACCACGTCTAGACACATCATAATCAAACTACAGAAAATCAGATATAAGGAAAGCATGTCCTAAAAGCAACCATAGATAAGCAATGTGTTACATATATAAGGGGAAAAAAAGCATACAAATGATGACAAATTTCTAACCAAAACCCATAGAATTAGAAGACAATGGAAAACATTCAAGGTATTGAAAGAACATAACTGTCTCCCCAGAATTCTACATCTAGAATAATATATTCCTGAAGGGTGAAAACTATCCCTTAGGAATAAAGGAAAAATAAAAGCCATCTCAGATGAAGGAAAACTAAGGGAATTTGTCAGCAGCAGATCTTCCCTAAAAGAAATGCTTCAAGTAATTCTTCAGACAGAAGGGAAATGGTATTAGTGGCAAACTTGGAACCTCAGAAATTGTATTGTAATGTGCAATTCGTAATTTAATTCATTACTATAATGAAGTAACTGAGGCAGGCAACTTTATTAAAAAAAAAAAAAGGCATGTTTGGCTCACAGTTTTGGAGGCTGGAAGTCCAAACAGCACAGTGCAGGCTCTGGTAAGGGCTCCCCATCTTGGCTGCTACACCTCATGGCAAATGACAATGGCAGGAACGTATATGAGAGGAAGAAATCACATGACCAAATAGGAAGCCAGAGAGATTCAGAGGTCAGATTCAAGCTTTTATAGTAACTCATTCTCATGAGAACTTACTTCACAAGACCACTGTCCTCTCTGAGGGTCATGCCCCCCAGTAGCCTAAAGACATCCTAGTCAACCCTGCTTCTGAAAGATTCCATTACCCCCCACATCACCACTGTGGACCACGCCTTCCATGAGTCTTTTGGACGGGATGGAGGGTACACTCAAGCACATCAAACCTGTACAGGAATAAAGAACGAACAGAACTGATAAACATGTTTGTGACTATAATAAGCTGTTTTTCTCCTTTTAGTTATTTAAAACATTTATGACAATTGAGAGTAAAAATTATAATTTCTGGTGAGATTTCCACCTATATACATGAAAAACATGAAATCCACAACACAAAAGAGGGAGGATAAAGGAACTAATAAGTCTGTAAAGTTTTAAAATTTTCACTTGAGCACTGGGAGAGGGGCTCATGCCTGTAATCCCAGCAGCTCAGGAGGCTGGGCAGGCAGGAGGATCCCAAGTTCAAAGCCAGCCTCAGAAACTTAGCAAGGCTCTAAGCAGCTCAGTGAGACCCTGTCTCTAAATAAAATACAAAAAATAGGGTTGGGGGTGTGGCTCAGTGGTTGAGTGCCCCTGAGTTCAATCCCTAGTACCTCCAAAAAAATCACTTTTCATTTGATGCAGTAAAATATTAATTTTAAGTAGACCATTAGTATGTACATCATTAAGTATGTTTGCTGTATGTTAATCATGTATGGCCTAATCCCCAGAAAACCATTTAAAAAGAAAACTATTCTAAGACAAGGTGAAAAGACCAATATTTACATTACAATTTACATTACATTACAATTTACATTAAGTAGAATGATAAAAATGCTTAAATAATCTAAAAGAGTGAGGAAATGGGAAATCAAGGAACAAAAACAGAGGGAATAAGTGAAAAAGAAATTAAAAAATGGTAGTCTCCAATCCAACCATCTCAATAATTAGATTAGATGCAAATGGTCCACAGAAACTACACAACTCCTAGAAGAAATCGCAGAGCCTCAGCATAGAGGTGCAGGAAATGGCTTTCTCAATAGGATCCCTGCAGCTCAGGAAATAATGCCAAGAGTTCATAAATGGGATGGAATCAAATTTAAAAGCTTCTGCACAGCAAAGGAAACAATTAGGAATGTAAAGAAAGAATCCACAGAATGGGAGAAAATCTTTGCCAGCTACTCTTCTGACAGAGGATTAATATCTAGAATTCCAAAAACGTAACACCAAAAAAATTGATTATCCCAATTAATAAATGGACAAGTAAATTAAACGGACACCTCCCAAAAGAAGAAATACAAATAAATGACCCATGAAAAACAGTTCAACACCATGAGCGATTAGGGAAATGCAACTCAAAACTACACTGAGACGTCATCTCACACCAATCAGAACGGCAGTCATCACGAACACAAATAATAATAAATGCTGGAGAGGATGTGGAGAAAAGGAACACTGACTCTGTTGGTGGAATTGTCAATTAGTACAGCCGCTGTGGAAATTTGGAAACTCCTCAAAAGATGGAGCATGGACCACCACATGACCCACTCCTCAGTGTTGATCCTGAAGAATGAAAGGGTTCCTGCTACAGTGATACATGCATATCCATGTTTATAGCAGCACAGTTCACAATATCCAAACTACGGAACCAGCCTAGGTGTCCATCACAGGTGAATGGATAAAGAAAACGTGGTCTATACACTCCATGGAGTTTTACGCAGCCATGAAGAAAAATGAACTCGTGTCGTTTGTAGGAAAATGGATGGAACTAGAGACCATTATGCTAAGTCCAACTCAGAAGGTCAAGGGTCGTATGTTTTCTCTCATATGTGGAAGCTGGAGAGGAAAAAGGAAATGAAAGGGGGAGGTCTCATGGAAATCAAAGGGGATCAACAGAGGAAAGGAACCAGGGGTGAAAGGTGGGGAGGGAGGGGGGAAGTGCTGGGGAGTGATATTGGCCATATCCTATTGTTACAGTGTATGAATATGTAACAACAAACCTCATCATTACAGACAACTGTAGTGCACCCATAAAAAATGTGGAAAGAGGAAAAGAAAAAGAAAGAAAGAAATGCAAATGGTCTAAACGCAATTTAGAAGACAGAGATTACCAAACTGGATTTTTCACAAGAGTCAACTACATACATGTTGTCGACAAGAAATGCATTTTTTACATAAAAATAGGTTAAAAATTTTAAATTGGTATAAGATATCCCATGCAAATACTAATTAAAAGAAAACCGGGGTGGCCGTTGACATTAGAAAAAAGTAAGTTTCAGAAAAAGTAAATTTACCAAAGGTAAAGAAATAAATTACAAAATAACAAAAGGGTGGATTTAACAAGAAGACAAAGCAGTTGTAAGTATGAATGGAGTTAACAACAGAACTTCAAAACACGTGGAACAAAAACATCTGGGACTATAAAGGGACACTGATAAAATCCAGTTATAGTTGGAGATTTCAACTCTACTCTCCCTATAATTGATAGAACAAGAAAATCAAGAAAGACACCTCAACAATGCTACGGACCCAATTATCACTTAGAATTACACTCTAACCAATGACAGCAGAAAACAGGTTCATTTTAAATACCCAAGGGACACATTCACCAAGATAGACTATATCCTCGACCATAAACAAAGTAACAAATTTAAAAGAGCTGAAATAATATAAAGCATATTGTCTGACCATAATAACTCTAAACAATAATCAGTAACAGAAAATATATGGAGAATCCCAAATACTGGGAAATTAAACAACATCTTTTTAAATAATTTTGAGATGAAAAAAGAAATCTAAAGGTAAGTCAGAAAAAATATTTTAAACTTAATTAAGAATAAAATTAATATTTATGATGGGTAGCCAAAATTGTGCTTCTAGGAAAATTTATGTTAAATGTTTATATTAGGGAGAAAAAGGAAAGTCCCAAACCAGTAATCTAAACTTTCATGTTAAGAAAGTAGAAAATATTTTTTTTAAAAAAAGTAGAAAACAGAAAGCAAAGTAAACCCAAGCAAAGCAGAAGGAAGGAACTAGAAAAGGTAAGAGAAGAAATCAATGAAATTGAAAATGGAAAAATAACAGAACCAAAACTTAATACATTGAAATGATTGATAAAATTGACGAATTCTGCTCAGACTGACGAAGAGAAAAGAGGGAAGTCACAAATTGCCAACATCAAACACAAAGTCAGGGACTTCACCACTGGTCCCACAGACACTAAAATGAAAATAAATGAATACTATGTACACTTCATGCCCGTAAATTTGACAACTTAGATGAAATAGACCACTTCCTTGGAAGAAACAAACTACCAAGTTTCCTTCAAGAAGAAATTGATGACCTGGGTAGCTCTATATCTGATAAAAATTTAAATTTCTAGTTAAAAAGCCTTCCCAAAAAGAAAAATTCAGGAACAGATGGTTTTGCCAACAAATTGTACTAACATCTAAGAGACATGATGATAGGAATTCTACCCGATCTTCCAGAATGTAGAAGACGAGGGCACACTTCCTAACATGTTTTGTGAGGTCAGTATTACCATGATTTTTTAAAACAAGATAAAGACTTTATAAGAAAAAAAAACCCAAGTATTAATATTCATTATGGGGCTGTGGCTATAGCTCAGTGGCAGAGTGCTTGTCTAGCATGTGCGAAACACTGGGTTGGATCATCAGCACCGCATACCAATAAAATAAACACATGCTGTCCATACACAACTACAAAAAAAATTTGTTTCAAATTCATTGTGAAGATAAATGAAAATATCCTCAACAATATATTAACAAGTCACATCCAAGAATACATAATAAGAATAATTTATCATAGCCAAGTGTGTTTATTTCAGTAATGCAAGATGCCTGAAATTTGAGAAAGATCCAGTGTGATCCACCATACCAACAAACTAAAGAAGAAAAAAAAACATGATCATATCTCAATAGTTATAGAAAAGATACTTGACAAATAATAATTTATGAAATAGCTGCTCATAACTTAAAAATATTTTTAAAACTTAACCAACTAGGAATAGGAAGGAATTTAACTAGGTAAAGTAAATTTACAACTAATATCACACTTTACAGTGAAACACTGAAGCATTTCTGCTGAGCCAGGAAACAAGCAAGGATGTAACTATCTCACTAATCATCATTGTACTAAAAACCTCAGTGAGTGATAAGGCAAAAAAATAAAATTAAAGACATATGGATGAGAAAGGACTAAATAAAACTACTCCTATCACCAGGTGACATGATTTCCTATGTAGAAAATCCCAAGGAATCTACAAAAATAGCTACTAAAACTACAAAGTTATAGAAAGATTCCTAGAACACAAAGTCAAAATATAAAAGTCTCTACAGATCACAATGAACACAGGGAAATCAGAATTATTTAAACAGTACCATTTATAATAGCACTAAAAATTAGAAATCCTTATATATAACTTTAAAAAAAATGTACAGGATCTACATGCTGAAATGACCAAAAAAAAAATGATAAAAGAAATCAAAGCAAGCCTAAATAAGGGCTGGCTGGGGCTGTAGCTCAGTGGCAGAGCATTTGCCTAGCATGTGTGAGGCACTGGGCTCGATCCTTAGCACATAAAAATAAATAAAATAGTGGCATTCTGTCCATCTACAACTACAAGAAGAAGAAGGAGGAGGAGGAGGAGGACGAGGACGATGACGTCCTAAATAAATTAAGAGGTATACCATATCCATGGATTGGAAGACACCATCATGTTAAATTGGTCTATAGATTTAATCCAACCACAAGACAAGGTAAATGTATTTAATGTTCTGCAATTGCTGGGAGGTAGAGATGAGTCCCCCATCCCTATGCTTCCAAATACCATTCTCTTACCAACGATTCTTAAACTCTTCCATCTGGAAGACCTGAAGGCAAAGGGAGAGAGATCAATGAGTCTGAGGGAAGTGAAAAGTTCTTTAAACTCTGATGATTATTTTTAAAATTCATGTGATCCCATGAGAGACAGAAAGAAAGAGATAAAGAGAGACCTCACCAGAGATGGACAGAGGTGACCAGAGGTGGACAATTTGGGGCTCTGTTCTATAGGAAATCACAAGTCAGGAAAGGAAGGAAGGGGAGGAAGTTCAGCTCCCCAGACCTGCTTGGCCACGTCCCTGCTGGGTGACCTTGGTCTTCACAGTCCTTCCCAGAGGGAGATTTGGGCTGATGAGGGCCTGGAGGGAGCTTCCAAGCCCAGAGAGGGCTTGTCTGGCCAGTTGGGTTTGATGGACGAGGCTGCATCTGAGTTGGACTCTGAAGCACCCTGGGCAGAAAGCAAAAACTTCTTGGTGCCAAGGGCAGAGGACCCAGCAGATGGGAAAGTCCTAGCTGGAGAGTGTGGGAGGGAGGAGCTGGGCACTGCCAGGAAGTCAATGAAGATGCCAACCTGGCCCAGTGTTACTCCATTGGTTGTCATATGCAGTCGATGATCTCCTCTGCTGCTTACAGGAGTCCCAGGAGGCAAGTGTCACACACAGAAAAACTCAGCCCAGAGCAGGGAAGTGCAGCCATAAGTTTGAGTCTGTTTGCCTCCAGGTTGTGACTCTTTGATTAGAAATCTAGAGCTCTTCCACTTTGCCAGAGATGGCAGGTGGACCACCTGGAGCAGATCCTGCTCCCAAAGTCAACTGCTTGATACCTGCCACGTAATAAAAACCCGGAAATAGGCTGGGGGTGTGACTCAGTGAGTGGTAGAGCACTTGCCTAGCATGTGCAAGACCCTGGGTTCAATCCTAAGCACTTGAAACAATCTAGAAATTTCACAGAAATCAAGATCTCTGATTTCTCTTGAAAAATCAGCAAATTGGACCTTGCATTCAAAAAGTCTTACATAGCAGCAATTACCAGAGCCAAGATCATCTTCAAGAGCCACACAGGCTTTGGAACCAGATTCCTGAGCAAATGAACTTAGGCAAATGACATCACCCAGGCCCCATGACATCATCTGTATGATGGGTGCATCAGCAGCCGTTACTCACAGGGTTGTCCTGAGCAATAAGTGAGTTAATGCTGGTCAAGTACTGTGAGTGGGGCCGGCTCACAGTAAGGGCGATCACTTTAATGGGACCTGCCCTCCCCTGCTGACTCATTCCCTCCTCTATTAGCCTACTGCCTTCACCCATCCATCTATGTGACGTGCCCACTCCACCCCACCCACTAGAGTTTACAATCCCTGCATTTCCAGGGCCACATGCCTGCCCAACATCAAAAAGATCTGGGCTCAAAGAGGGCAGGACTCAGACATGGGTCAGAAGTACCCAGACCAGAATGTTCTCAGGATGAGCTCCAAGCTTGAGATTCCACTTCAGTCTGTGTGTCCAAAACTGCCCGCCTGTATCTGGGTACTGCTCTGTCCAACCCAGGCGTTATTCACAATTAGGTCCCCCAGGATAAATAGAAAGGTCTGAAAGGGCAGAGGTCCTGGGAGGACCCACTAATATCCTGTAGTGACATCAATGTGACCATGAGGACAGGCACAGCACCACCTTTGTCCTGCAGCTGGGGCTCCATCCAAGCTCCCTGCTCTGCAATTTCTGTGTAGTGCCCAGGCCTTTTCTGAGCCCTCGCCAGGGCAGGAGAGGAAAAGGACCCCTCCCCCACTGTGCTGTAAGGCATTTGTCACCACCCATGGGATGGAGGGAGTGGGCTATCAGCACCCATGGACACTGTCAGTGGAGCCAAGCAGGAGGCCTGGGTGAACTTGGGGAGAAAGATTGATTTCCAGATTATCTCGCAATCCATAGTTGTCAGGCAAGAAAAAAGACCTAAACAATCATGAAATTAAATCAAATGAGCTTCGGGATGCTGCAGAGATTCCCTCCCGCCTGGCCTCCTGCCGCTGGCCCCAGGGAGGGGATGATGAACGAGCTCGCCACGCGCCTGCTCACCCACTGGCCCCTCTGCCCAACTGTGCGTCTCTGCAGTCAGCAGAGATTTATTGTGCTCCTACTGTGTGTCCAGACCTGTTCTTGGAGCCAAGAGCTTGGGGATGAAAAGGACAAAAGCATCCCTTCCTCCTGGGTCCACTGACTGGCAGGACTGGGCAGAACCTTCAGGAAGCAGTCAGCCCGGGACTGAGCCTGTGCTGAGGGGAGCCCGGGTTTCCAAGGGCACAGTCCAAAGGGCAGGGGGAAGAGGGAGGGCGTCCTGGAAGAGGCTGAACCCCAG
Source organism: Ictidomys tridecemlineatus (assembly GCF_052094955.1). NCBI lineage: Eukaryota > Metazoa > Chordata > Mammalia > Rodentia > Sciuridae > Ictidomys > Ictidomys tridecemlineatus. The sequence continues at coordinate 20,235,904 of NC_135487.1, read as the reverse complement.
TGAGCAGGGCCAGGGCTGGGCCAACTGACGGAGACTCTGAGGAGCAGGTTAGCAAGACTTTGGAGCTGATTCTGAGGGCAGCGGAGGATCTCGGGAGGGTTTTAATCAATAGAGTGACATGATCCAATTCAAATCTTTGCTCAGGCTGCTGCAGAGGAAGGTCCAGAGCCGAGCAGTCCAGGAGCAGGGCAGACAGACAGGAGCACCTGTGTCTTTCACAAAGAGGCAATGGAGGCCTGAAATCAGGCTTGGAAGATCCCCTAGCACAAAGACGGGGGCATGCTGGGTGATCAGCAGGTGGTGGTGCACAGTCAGGACCCACCCCAAGCACTCTCATCCTCCTGCAAGTCTTCCTGGAAAGACTCCTCCTCGAGTCCTTGAACCTACAGTATCATTGGCATATTTATTGTGTTGTTTTCCATCAACACACTCTCACATGTGCACACACACACACGGGAATGTAAACCCAGGACCTTTAATACATTAACAGCACCTAGAACAGTGCCTGGCATATAGTAGGTGCTGAGCAAATATTGGTGGCATGAATGAGAACTGATCTGGTTCTAGTCATCATCATTGCCCACCAGGACAGTGACAGTCCCCTGGGGCCTCGTGTCTGAGCTCAGCACAGAAGTATGGAGTCACCTTTCTCAGCTGCCACTGGGGGTCGGCGGTGAAAGGGGCTGGCAGCCCCCAGGATGGGGGAGGACAGGTAGGTGGTTCTAGGGAAGAAGAAGAATTTTCAAAGGGAGGTCTCCGAGGGGGGGAAAGGAGAATGGGGGCCACTCTGATGACAGGCGTGGCGCTGCTGGTACTGGTGGGTTTGGGGAGGTGTCAAGTCTACACAAGGTCAATGAGGAGGGACAAGCAGGGCCTGGAGACAGCAGGAAACACCCGCCCCACCGAGGGGTCCTCCTTTGCCCTGAAGCCCAAGGCATGGGTGCCCTTCTTGGGGCCTCCACTTCTCCAGCCAGAAGGCCCTGCTCTGCTTAACCTGCTGACTCAGCCCTCACTGGGCTGCGCACCCCTCCTCCAGGACAGTCCCCAAACCTCACCTTATTGGCGTGAACAGGAATATTCAGTAGGGGTCAGCTTGTTCTCAAGGACCCGAGACCCCCTCTGTCTGAGCCACACTGCGGAGGAGCCTCCTATCCAGGAGACTCCAGGGCAGGAAGACCCCTCGGCAGCCCATGGCGGCTTCTGCTCTGGTCTAGGATCCCCAGGCCTCCACTCTGCCCACCCCAGGGTCTCTCCTAGTGTGATCCTGATATGGAGATGGATGGAGGGAGCCCTGGCTTTGCAATTTGAGTCCTGCCTCCAGGACAATTCCAGGGGTGACCTTGGTAAGTCAGGTTACTTCTGTGGTCCTCACTTTCCTGGACAGTGGGGGTGACAGTGGTAATTACCTGGCAGGGTAGTGAGAGAATGCATGGTGGCATCTGCTTGTTCATTCAAATAGCCACCGAGCATCTGCTCTGAACCGGGCACTGGAGACCTGGCCCTGAACAAAAGGCATGGGGGAGCTCAGAGTCCAGGTTGGGGGGCCAGGGGAGCGTACCGTACCAGGCACTGCCATGTGGTGACATGTGTGTCATGAAGGGTCATGACACAGGGTTGAACCAAGGAGTGATAATGGGACATGGCGCTCTGGACGGGGTGGTCAGGGAAGACTCTCCTGAGGAGGGGACAGCTGAGCCAAGACATGGCGGGCACATAGACCATGTGAGTTTCCTTCTCTACCGTCACTTGTCCTGCCCAGCTGAATCGCCCCCTGCCTGGGTACAGTCCAGCTGGGGGTGAGGAAGAGCCCCTGATCCAGCAGGCCTGGCTCCGTCCCTATTTTCAGTCCCCTCCCCTCTTTGAGCCTCAGTTTTCTCACCTGTAAATGGGGCTGATGGTTCTCACCTCAGAAGGCCCTGGAGGAATTAGAGCCTGTGCCCGGCACAGCAATGGTAACCATAACGGCAGGCCCCACATCCCACGGCCCTCCCCGGATGTGCATTTTCGGGGAAATCTACCTGAGGAGGAAACTGCTGGCTGCTCAGATACACTAGGTCTGTTCTGTCAGGGGACACACCTACGGAATCCAGGTTCTCCATACAGGAGCGTCCCTGCCACCATCCATTCTCTCACTTCCCTGCTGTAATGGCCCTTCCAGGGGCAGCTCCCATCATCCTCCCAACCTTCAGCACGGTTGGTTGGAACGGACAACCGCAGCCTTGGGCCAGAGGGGAAAGCCTCCGTGTGCTGTGGTGGCCCTGAGCGGCCTCCAGGGCACAGAGGAGTCAATGCACCTGGCTCCAAGGCCTTTGGGGGTGTGTTTTCACCACTGTTGACACTGGGGGAGATGACACAGGCTTGGTGCTAAAAGGCAGGACCATGAACTCTAGGGACACAGGCCAGATCTGTGGAGAGAGACTTGCCCTCCACCCTTGGCCCTGGGACCCCCTGGCCTCCCTCTCACTCGCCCTAGCAGGGGCGGGGTCTCCCATCTTTCCATCTGCTCGCGCAGTTCACTGCAGCAGGATAGGTGCAGCGGGTCCTCCCGGGAGCAGCCCCGCCAGGGTCCAGGGTCCCAAGTTTCCACTGCGTGGCGAGGTCAGAACTGGGTCAGTTTCAAGCCTGGTACCCAGGGCTGAAATTTCTTGGAAAGGCAGGTGTTACCTGCATCTTTGAGGACTGGCCGCAGCCTCTTTGCACGTAAACTCCACTGTTTCTGTCCAGAGGCCTCGCAGTGGACCGTGGAGGTGACTGCAGGTGACCATCATGGGTCTGGCCCTCTTCTGGGACTTGATCTCACTGGATCCTAGCCCAACCTTGCAGAGTGGGCTGTACTGGACCCAGGTGACAAACGAGGAAGGGCAGGATGGCACAGGTGGGCTCAGGGGACAAGGTCGGACAAGGATGTGGTGAAGCTGAGATGCCGACCCGCGGCTGAGGCCTGATTTCAGTCTCAGAACACCCCAGTGGTCCCCCCCATCCCCCAGGCCTTCCTGACAACAGTATTGCCTGAAGTAAATGCAGCTTTCAGACAAGAGCTCCAGCTTCCCTCAGGTGACATCCCACAAAGCCCCCAGTGTCGGAGCCCGGAGCAACTCTAGGTTAGATCCCAGGGTGCCCTGCCCCAAAGCCTGGCACCTCTGTCTTCTCCACGTCACCACTCAGGTTTGGCCTCTGCAGGCAGAGACCACAGAACCCAGGTGACCAAGCTCATCTTGGGTTACATGGGATGGGGTTTGGGCAGAGTGAGGACGCTGTCACTCCAGGTGTGTTGATGACATTAAGGCTCACGGAGGCAGGGTTGGGATGGGGACATCTCTGAGCACCGTCGGTTGGCAGGAAGCGCAGGGTGTGTTTCCAGTCATGGCCCGTCTGAGCTGTCTCTTCTCTGTCCTTCTGAAGACCATCTGGAGAATCCAAGGCAGCCCACCTCAGTCACCTCTCCTGCAACCCACCCAGAGAGCCGAGCTGGCCCTGGGACTCCTAGAGAACTCTGAGCCGTCCCTTCTGCACACACCAGGGAGCAGGGAACATGGGAGGCCAGGCATCACCGGGGCTTGCTGGTCCTCAGAATCCAGGGATCAGTCAGGCTTAGGAAGAGTACAGTGTGGTGGGGGAGACGGGGAGGAGGGACAGAACATGAACCGTTGTGTCACTGTGGGACATGGGTTTAAAGGAATGCCAACTGCAGCCCACTGGGACATGCTGACCTCATAACGTCCAACACTGCCAACCTGGCTGCACCCGGACAAAAAGATATTTTAGCTCCTGTGCTGCTGTCATGAGTGGGAAGAGGGAGAGACATAGATTTCCTCTGCTACATCAGCAAAAACGCCAGAGAGTCACCGGTGGGCGTCAGAGGCCCCAGGAAGTTTCAGAAACTAAAACAGATAAAATTCACAGCAGTGCTATGCACACACGGACGGGAATGTGATACTCTGGGCTCCTACCTGCCTCACTAACCCTCAGGCCAGATGCTGGGGAAGGGGCACCATCTCCCTCTTAAGGATAGAGAAGCCGCAGCTCAGAGGGGATGTGACATGGTCAAGTCATGCCAGCTGTAACAGAGCTGGCACTCAGCCTCAGGTCAGAGTGACTCTGGTGGGTGTCCTATGACTAGAGGATATCAGCAGCCACCACCACCTGCATGCTTTTGCCAATCCTGCAAGGTGGGTCCTGTGAGCACCAGAATCCCTGCTATGCAGACAGGAAAACTGAACCCAGGCTGCCTGGGGACCGCCTCACGTGCCGCAGGGTGTCTGCAGCAGGGCTTCTTCCGGAGCCCAAGGCTGCAGGGTCATTGCCAGAAGTGCATGCAGTGAGCTCATAATCAACTTCATTGTGCTAGTTCTGGTGCTCAGACTTAGGTTCCTGAAGAATCACCTGAGCGGGGCGGGAGGGGGCAATCTGCTGGAAATGCAGATTCCCAGGCCCCCCAAGGTTCTGACTCTGTAGACCTGGGAGCAAAGCCACAGAATGAGCATTTTAAACCGGAAAACCTCCTGCATCTGGTGATTCTGGCAAATCTGCCTATACAGCCCATTCTGGGCTCAGGTGGTTCCTAGGTACTACCTGGACATTTTATAGTTCAGTGTTAAAGATGGAAGATTCTGGATCCATCTGGTCTAGAGCCACGTACCAGGACCAGCTCCTTCACTTGTCAGCTCAGTCCCCAGGGAGATAACCTGTTACCTGCCAGGAGGCCATGGTAATCCTAGTCACGTGGGCAAATGTGAACCCACATGGTGACATCACTGGCAGCTCCTAATCTTCCTCCCCCTTCTTGTCTGTTGTTGATTTAACCTGTGTTTTTATGGTTAATCATCTCACAGCAAATCCCTATTTTATTCTCCTGTTGGGTCACCCAGGTTGTCTTTTTATTAGGAAATAAAGAATACAGGCACCGCGTGCCACACTGCAGCCAGCACTGGAGACTTGGCAGTGGGAGGAGAGGCTGGACCAGCCTGGAGGAGCCTCAAAGCCCCGGAGACAGAAAGGTAAAGAATAATTACAAGGAGACAGATGTGTGGCCACAGTTGGTACGAAGCTCAAAAGTCCTAATAAAATCAGCTTTTCCTCCAAAGCTCTAGGTGAGGTTTTAAATGAAAGGGATCAGCTCACGGCCTCTGGCAGGGCTTGGAGAAAAGAGCTCATAAGTCCCTGCACTGCTGTTTGTAAGCTGAGCCACCTAAGAGCAGCCAAGCCCTCTCCGGGCTTCAGCAACCTCACTGTCCGTTGGGGTGATCTGCCCACCCAGCGGATGAGGTCCAGATCACAAGGAATCCCGAGACAGCAACTCCTGGCTGATGGCCCTGAAGGGCCCAGGGCAGGGCAGGCCTTCCTCCTCCCCTGACTTTCTAAGGGGAAAGAGTCTTGCACAAGGTGTCGGGAACCTGGAGCCTCAGCTCAGCCCAGATGGACTTCCTGCATGACCCTGGACATGGCTGGATGCTAATGTCCTTTGCAATGTTTCAGGTCCTGGGATCTGCTCCAGGCTGGCCCCCTGCATGGGAGGAAAGTGAGAGGGGCCTGGAGGGACCTCCCTGCCTAGCCACCCACCCTCATCCTGCTGCTGGTCCTCCAGGCCCCTCTGCTTCCTTCCCTGGTCTCCAGGGGTCTCTGCTGGCACATCCTCATTCCTACCAAGCAGATGCCAGTGGAAATATCCCAGAGCATCCCAGCCAAGAGCAGAGATCTGAGTCTCTGCCTGAAGATGGCGATGTCCTCTGCAGCTCCAAGCCACATTAAAGCTGAGAATCCCCTTTGGGGCCAGGGTTGTGGCTCAGTGGCAGAGCACTCTCCTAGCACCTGTGAGGCACTGGGTTCGATCCTCAGCACCACATAAAAACACATAAAAATAAAGGTATTGTGTCCAGCTACAACTAAATAATGTATTTTTTAAAAAGATGAGAACCCCATTCCCTGAAGTTCTAACCACTCTTTTCGTAGCCGTCACCCTGCCACTTATGTTGCAAGCCACTCCACAGACTCATGAGAGCAACAACTCTGCCATTCATTTCTCAACACCTGCCACCTGAGTCCCAGGCACTGCTTTAAGTAACTCATTCACTGGTCACAAGTCTGAGAAGGAAATCTACAGGGGCTCCTCTACTTACGATGGAGGCACTTCCTGATAAATCCATCGTAAGTTGAAAATACCATAAGTCAAACCATCATGAATGAGGGGCCATGGTTCAGCCTCATTTTACAAATGAAGAAACTGAGGCACAGAGGTCAGATGACTAGTCAGACACTCGGACACTTGAATCCTCATAATGACCCACGAGACTGGCCTTATTAGCTCCAATTTCCGGGACTTTTTATGGATTTGTCTCATGAGGCAGACTTGGGGGGAGCTGGGGTGACCAGATGTTGGTTCCATAGGAGGAAAAGAACCATCCCGCCATGAGCCCTTCCCCAAGGTTTCCAGGGAATCCCAGAGAGTGAGTCATAATAGCCTCAAGGGGGCGCAGTGAGCCGTGGTCACTGGGGGATCTGGCTGGCGGGGCTCAGCCTCAGGTGACAGGTCCTGTGTCCCATGGACCCAGTGCAGCTTGAAGATTCTGTGTCCTGCCTGAGGAAGGAAAGTCACAAGGTTAACTGCTCTTCATGAAGGGGACAGCCAGGACTTTGGGGGTCAAAGAAAGTTCTGGAGTTTGGTCAACCTCCTGGAGGCCAGAGGCCACTCGGGCTGAGCCCAGGGAAGTCAGGTGTCACAACTCCTTATCTTGCGACCCAGAAGAGTCTTCCTCATTCAGGAAGCAGCCACTGGTGGGGACCGGCTTCCTTCCTTGTGCCCGAGAGGTCCTCCAGGGACCTTCCACTTGATTTGCAGACTATTATTGTCCTACAAACAGATCAGCTGACTTCAGAGCTGTCACCGGATGAGGACAGTCAGGAGGGGCTGGGGTCCCCCGGTTTGGGTTCTTCGGCAGCAGGATGAACTTGTGGCCTCACCCTCCCCACTCCCCACCTCTGGCTTGTGGCTGTCAGTGGGAAAATGTCCCCACCTCACAGGCGTGACAAGGACTAGATGTGATTACATCGCTGGGGCTTTGACGGAATGTCTGTCAGTGACCTGGGAGGGAGGGAGGGACAGCCAGCGAGAAGGAACAAGAAAACATCAAAACACTCAACACGTCTCGGTGTCCAGCCTCCTGCTGGGTCCTGCTCTCTGTCCCTGGTCCCACACCTGGGGCTCCAGCTCTGCTTCCGTGCTGGGCCCAGAGCAAAATGGACACCTGGAGGCCGGCCAGCACCAAGATGCTGCCCAGAAAAGGGCTAGACACCGGGGCAGCAAGAATGAGCCAGGAGAGGGGCCAGAGGCCAGCAGGGAGGACATGTTTGTGTGAGAGAAAGAGAGAGACAGAGACACGGACACGGACACTGTCCGCCCTCTGGCCACTCCCTGTCCTCTCCCCTACCCAGTGGCCTTGGGCAGCCCTGGGAACCCCAGGTTCCTCATCTGGGAACAGGCTGCCACCATCCTCACCAGGAAGACAGAGGGTCAGAGCCGAGGGCTGGGAAGGGCAGCTGGGCTGTGCTGCCCCGTCCACTGGGTGCTCCACGTAGGATCCGGGCAGCTGCCCCACCTGGTCCCCCTTGCTGAGGCCATGGGCATCGCGGTCACACGGTGGTCACAGCACCAGCCGGTGCTCTGTGGACGGAGGCTTCTTCCTCCCCACACTCAGGGGAAGGTCTGGGGGGACCAGGTGCCCTAGGACTGTGCCTAGAGGGACTAGAGGAACCTTGGACACTCCGTCACCTCATCCAGAAAACCAGGGCTGCTTGAGTCGCTCATGCCCTGGCAAAGGGTCAGGTGGTTCCCTGATGGGACTCGGCTCCTGAGCCTCCTACAGGGTCTGCACCCAGTGATGACTTCCTGGGAGCTCAGCCTGGGGGCCGAACAGCTCCAAAGATGCCCTCCAAAGGCCGTGCCTGCCCTCTGAGCAGGAGTCCCTCCCAGCACAGGTACAGGGGGCAGGGACAGTCCTCCCCTACAGGGACCCACCGCACAAGGTGAAATGGGGTCACCTCCATATGCACGAACACTCACAGCAGCTGGATGGGGTACAGCCCAGATTTTTCAAAGCCCGAAGTCAGTGCACATGAAGATTTACTGATAGAATGAGAGAAGGAATGAGGGACATCACATCCGCAGATAACTCAGTTCCCAGAATGCTCCTGTGGCTTGGGAAGAGGAACTGCCCTCATGCTACTTTCCAGAAGAGCAAGTGATGGCTCAGAGATGTTAACTGACCTGCCCACGGACACACAGCAGCAGCTGGTACTCCTGACTCCTGGGGAGCACTGAGTCCATCTCTCCTCTGACACACAGGGCCACTCAGACTCAGGGAAAGGATGTGAAGAGCCCAAGGGCATGAAGGAAGACATTCTCTTCCTCTACTCATCCCCACCAAGGCCAGGGGACCAGGGACGCCCCTCCCCAGGTGTGCCCTGTCATCCCAGAAGTGGCCACAGCCCCTCCTGACTCCAGGACTCCATTTGCCAAGTCCAGTGCTGAAACACTTCTAAGGCACTACCACCTGGCCTCTCTGCCAGGCCTCAGCTTAGACTCCTCCCATGACAAACAGCTTCTCTTCCAGCACCATCCCGGCCATCTTAAACCCTGAGCCCGGCTCATTCGTCTTTTTATTGGGCCCTACACTGGGCGCTGGGCTTCCAGCTGTACAGTAATGAGCTCGTTTCATTTTTTTACTAGTGAGGAAACTGAGACCCGGAGAGGTTACGTGACTAGTCCAAGGTCACTCAGGAATTGAAGAGACAGGACTTGAGCTTTGACCCTCTGCCTTTGAGTCTAGTGATTTCCTCACTCTGTCTGGACCAGTTGACTTGGGATCCTGGGATTGGCAGCATGTTCCTCCCTGAGGACCAGCTGAGAGCTCCCACCTGCCCCAGATGGCCTTCTCCTTCCTTGGAACCCAGGCTCTCTGACCGGAGTCTCCCAGACCTCCACGCCGTGCAGCAGCAAATGTGGGTAGGAGGAAGGAGCAGGAGAGAGATGAAGGGATTCACTGAGACAAGAGCCAGACACAGAGGCGGGCTTGTGCATGCCCTGCAAGGAGACTCACGTGCGCGCGCGCGCGAACACACACACACACACACACACACACACACACACACACACTCACACTCACACACACACTCAAACACAGGGAAGGAAAGCAGCACACAGGCAAGGCAAGAAAGGTGAGAGATTAGGGGTGGATGGATGGTACAAATGCAAAGAAAGGAGAGAGAAGAAGAAGAAGGAAAAACAGATCCGCACAGGAAAAGGCCTGCAAGGAGATGAAGTTAGAAACACCAGAGACAGAGAGAAAGACACAGAAGCAAAGGTATACATATGTATATATATCTGTGTATGAGGGAGAGAGAGAGAGGGAAGAGGGAGAGAGAGAGAGAGAGAGAGAGAGAGAGAGAGAGAGAGAGAGAGCGCTCGGCCATTAGGAGATGATGCAAAATGAGAAGAGAAACCCTCAGTGAGACTAACAGGACCACCCCCAGGCAGAGATGGACAGGGACGCAGACAGCCATTCAGAGGGAGACAAGCTACAAGAGGTGCAGGCAGGGACGAGAGGGACAGGGCAGAGGACACAGGAAGGCCAAAGCAAGGCGGAAGAGCGGAAGAGAGATGGAGGAGAGAATACTAAACAGAGAGAAAGAACAACAGAGAGAGGAAGCTGGGGACAGAACTTGAGGGAGGCGGGGTTGAGGCGGGGCGGGGCTGAGGCGGGGCGGGGCTGAGGAGAGGCGGGGCGGGGCTGAGGCGGGGCGGGGCGGGGTGGGGCGGGGCTGAGGAGAGGCGGGGCGGGGCTGAGGCGGGGCTGGGACGGGGTGGGGCGGGGCGGGGCGGGGCGGGGCGGGGGCGGGGGCGAGGCAGCTCCGTGTACAGCCTGGAGTTCACACTTTCTCCCTCCCTGCCCTCTCCCCCAGCTCTGCTCACAATAACCTGAAACATAAACCGCAGGGAGAATTAATATTCCAACCACCTACATGCGCAGGGGCTGGAGGAGGGCTCAGTCCACATCCTCTGGGCAAGCATCTACCAGTGCCCATTAGGAATGAGACACCACCCTGCCCCGGGGAGCCTCCACACCAGAGACAGGCAGTCTGGGTCCACACATCCCTTACCACCTGCATGCCTGGGATGAGACCCCTGGCCTCTCTACTCCTTGATGTTCACCTCTGTGAAATGTCTACCTCTACAGGTTGGTGAGGAAATCAAAAGCAGATGTAGGTAAAGCAGCCCCCAAATCTGGCGGAGAGTAGGTGTTCAATAAATACTAGATTTCTCTAACTGGGAAGGTCAGGAAAATACAGAGATACAAGTGGGAAGTGAAATGTAGACAGCAATATTATTGACCAAAAATTGGGTGTCCTGGGAAGAGATAGGTCGTTCCAGTTGGGTCAGAGGAGAATTTGAAGACATACCAACAAGGCCTTGGAGCATAGGGGTATTCACAGGTGAGAATTGGAGTTTGGGTGGGTGCGCTCTTAGTAGAGGGACTGGCATGAGCAAAGGCAGAGAGCCATTCGGAGTGGCTGTAATGTAGGACACAGGTGTCCATGGGAGGAACTATCCTAAATGATACATTTCACAGACAGGGAAACTGAGTCCTATAAATAAGCATGAGTTGTCCAAACCCACACAGCTGGCTAATGTCTGACCTAGCATTTGAATCCCTTTGCCAAGTTGCAGGTCAGCCCCTGACAGGTAAAGCAGACTCAGGAGGAGAGAATCCTATATGTTTCCAAGAGATATGGTTCCAGAAGTAAAGCCTCAGGCAGGAGAGTAAGAAGCGGATGGTGACTGTAGTTGTGTGTGTCAATATCAGCCACAGAAGCATGTGCAGGGGCACCCTGCCAAGCCTGTGCTTTAGCTGGAGATGCCACTTGAGTGAGGTTAGGAGACCCCATGAAGGACTTAGGCTTCAAAGGAGGGCTCCACTTCAGACCATGAAACCCAACATCTACAAGTCCCAGGAGAACTTACCATGAGCCTCTGGGAGTTATCTGGCCTCAGGTTAGAGCTGAGGTTACTGTTTTGTCATTCATGAATGAGAGGATCGGACTGAGGGAGACCAAATCCTGAAACTCAGACAAATTTAATATTGCAAATACATACATATGCAATGCCTAAGCACAAAGCTCTGAGTATATCCCCATACGCTAAGAAGGCAGATGTTGGCCAATGAGGCCCTTCACTCTGCTGGCCTCCTGGATGGGTTTGGACTATCCAATGTAGGACCATTGAGCTGGAGCTCCCAATGGCCACCATTGAAGGAGAACCAGGGAAGGGAGGAAGGATAGAAAGGAATGTTCTAAATCAGGTTAGAGTGTGAAATTGGCAGTGACCTGAGCCAATTCCTCAATCTGAGGGATAAAAAGGGACCCAAGGAGGGTAGCCCAAATTTTATGATTAGGTGCAAGTGCACATTTTCCTATGGAGAATTTCCATAGTTTTTACTACATTCTCAGAGTAGTAAAGATTAGTAAAATTAGTCAGAATGGGCCCAATCCTGCTGCCGTAACAAACAACCCCAAATCTCTCTGGCTAGGAATTTATCTGTATGTCTCACAAACTGCACTGTGGGTCAAGGGACTCCCCAAGGCTGCTGTCTTCTGTGAGACAATAGTGATCCAGACAAAAGTGACTGCCTTTATGATCTCCAACAGAGAAGAGAAAGCTGGACAATCAGGCAGGGGCTTTTCACTGCTTCTGCCAAGCAACCACTCACATCACTTCTACTCACTACCCATTGGGCAGAAGTAGTCACATGGTCCACCTCACTGCAGGGGAAGCTGGGAAGCTGGGAAGTAAGATCCAGTTTTCCTCTCCTTCCTGTGCACTCAGGAAGGAGAGGAAAACTGGATCTTCCAAGAACAATGGCTCTATCTCCCCACATCACCAAAAATAAAGGAAAGAAACATTAGTCCCAAATTCTGCTTTATAGATTAACTTTATCAGTACTGTCCTGAAAGCTTTGGGGAAATATAGATTCCCAAGTCACCCATTTGAAGAGTTATATTCTGTGGCCCAGGGATCTATAATGTTGATATATGTTTTATTGGTTCTTTTTAGTTAGGCGCGACAGTAGAATCCATTTTGACATAATTATACAAACACAGAATATATCTTGTTCAAATTCAGACCCCAGAACCTCTTCTTTCCCTTCCCTCTCCACACCCCCTACTCCCTTCCCTCTAATGATCTTTCTGCCATTTATCCATAGTTTCTTAATTAATTTCACAATGGTGAGACTCACGGTGGCATATTCATATATAGGAAAGTTAGACGTCAGATTCATTGATATATCTCACAGATGAATGTGCAGAACAGGAGTGGAGTGGAAGATCCTCTGATCCCAGGGCTCCTCTGTCCACATTCTTCAAGCTGCCAAGGTGGAACTACAAAGCCATGTGTCAAGTTGATGGCAGCCATCACTCAGAACTCTAGAATTTGGGCCTGTGCTATTCATGCCAACACAATAGGGCCATTTCCCTGATGGAACAATTGAGGCACAGAATGCTCTAGTGGATCAGGAATTACTAACTCTCTGACCAATGTCTTACATAAGGAAGAGGCAAATGTCTGACCCAAACACCCAAAACTAGACCCCCAGGAGAGCTGGTTGAGTGGCATGTTCCAGGAGAGTGGGCTTTTAAGACACAGGGTTCTCAAAAGTGCATCCAAGTCCCCTCCCCTTACAGCCAACTCCCTTTCACCACTGTTGCTGAATTCCTCCCGGAGCACAAAATTGGAAAGACATTGCTAATTTAATTTGCCAGAATGAATAAAGATAAGACAGTAACAGAGGGTGATGAAGTGCTAGGAGCCTGTCCTTCACCCTGAAACCCAGACTCTTCCCATCACAACCACCTCTCCCCCGTAGGAGCTGGTTACGCCAGAATGATGGCAGTTAATTACCTTCCTCTGTCACTGAGGAAGCTGGCTTCCTCTGCCAGGCCGTGGGCATGATGGGGGTAGTAAATGGGCAAATCAGATTAAAAGGAGGAACCAACCGGGGGGCTTGTGAATCCCCCTGGGGCTCACTGGTCCCCACTAGGGCAGACAGAGGGGACACTTAGAGAACATGCCATTAGTTAGAGGATGTGTTAGTCAGTTTTCCATCACTAAAACAAATACTTGAGCTAAATCAAGTTATAAAGAGGAAAAGTTTGTTTTACAGCTTTGGAGGTTTCAGTCCAGTTCAGTCATTTGGCCCCACGGCTTTGGGACAGCAGTGGCACATCATGGCAGGAGCTCAGAGTGCAGCCAAACAGCTCCTCTCATGGCCCAGAGATTAAAGAGAGAGAGAGAATAAGGGGCTGGGATTGCACATTCCCTTCAAGGACCCACCTTCAAAGACCGGAAGCCCTCCCACTAGGCCCCACCTCTTAAAGGTTCCTCATCCTCCCCTCTGGGGACCAAACCTTAACACATGTCCCCTGAGGGAAGTCCCAGATCCCAAACCATGGCAGACTTCAGCCATCAACCCCCAAGCCTTCCGAGTCCCATAGTCCGGGAAGAGGTTTGTGGGTGTGGCCAGGGTAATCCAGAGCACAGAGAAGCCGCATCGGCAGTGTTCAGAGGGACAGCATCATTGGCACCCATGGGCCACCCCCGTGCACAGTAGGCTTTTCATCAGTGCAACCGGGAAGCAGCTCGTCGGCAAAGCAAGGAGGACTCTCATGGTGTGTCCTGGGTCCCAAGGGCTGCGAGGACATGTGGGTACCCTGGCACTGGGCCGGCACCACACACACGGTCATGAAGTGTCAGTCTGAATCCACAGCCCTGGATGAGCTCCTTGCCCCGCTGCCAACTAGTTGCAAGATGCTTCTCTGAGCCTCAGTGACTTTGTGTGCAGAATGGGGACTGTGGGGGCTGGAGTTGTGGCTCAGTGGTAGAGCGCTCACCTAGCAAGTGCAAGGCCCTGGGTTCGATCCTCAGCTCACGTAAAAATTAAAAAAAAATATTGCTTCCAACGACAACTAAAAAAAAAAAAAAGAATGGGGGCTGTGGTGGTCCCCACCTGTAACCCCAGTGAGGACTAAGAGACAGTGTTTGGAAAGAGCATCCTCAGGAGGGGCCCAGTGGTCATGAATTATGCTCCGTTATTTTAGCGACATCACAGGGCTCCTCCTTCCCGGGTGGACGTCACAGCGTTTATTGGTGCACGTGGCAAGTGGCTCCCAGGCTGTTCACTTGGTGGAAAGTGCATTTGGTCAGCTTCATTTGCGGCTCAGACAATGGGACACGCTGACCCGCTGGGAGGGAGGAAGGAGGGGACCCCAGAGGACTTGACTTCACGCAAAGCCAGAGGCCTTCTTGGCTGAACTGAGAAGCGGGAGAGAGAGGAGCAAGGGGAGGCTGGGAAAGAAGAGGAAGGAACTGGAGCCACTTCAAGTCAACCCAAGCTCAGCACAGGGGCCAGAGGCAGCAGCGTGAAGGGCCCCTGCAGCTGCCCGGTCCAGCTGATGAGGGAGGGAAACGAGCCCCTCCGTTGCACACTCGGTGGGCAGGGTCTCAGTTCCTTTTTGTGGAGTCTGAAGTGGACATCTGGTGCTGGGGGCTGGGCGGGGGATCCTGGGATCAGGGCTGGGTGGAGACGGGAGAGAGAGGACAGAGGCCAACCAGAGAGGAATAGGGCTCCAAATTGGTGCCAGGCATCGTTCAGGAGTGACCTCTGGCTGTGAGAGGGAGGGTTTGGAAAGCAGGTGGGACGGAGGAGAGCATGGTGGTCTGGAGTGAAAGGCTCAGGACCAAGGCTCTGAAGATGGGAAGGAGGGTTTTGGTGAGGGACCCCGAACAACTTCAAGGATCGGGAGGAGCCTGGCCCATGATCCTCCCACTGGAGCCCAGCTCACGGTGAGGCCCTAGGGCCCTCCAGAGTTGGTGGCTCTGGGTGGACCCCCATCACAGAGCTAGAGAATCATAGAGAACTGAGGGTGGGAAAATAACCCAGTCCTACGCAGGGTATCCAGCACCCCACCACCATAAGTTCCTGCTCAGGAGGTGTGAGCTGCCTGGGAAGTAAAAAGTCTGAAATAACCAGTAAGAAATAGAAAGAGCCAGAAATTAGATAAAACGTGGAACGCTGATAGATCTTCCAGTCCTGATAGGAGCTGGAACCCAACAACCGAAAAGTGGCCCCGATTCTTTATTTAAGTGGGAGTAGTACATCAAAGGCAGGGACAGGGTTTCACTCGGAGGAGTCTTGGTTCAGTGCTTGCCTCTCCGTGTGGCAGGGGTCTTGCAGTAAACAGGGGATTGGTATTTTGGCAAGCCACACCCATCTTTGAGAGGTTGTGTGACTCTCCTCCAGCAGGTCACCCCATCTCTGATGCTGTGCTGATCTTGGGAGGAGCTAGGTAGGAAGTCACATGAGTCGGGCATTCTCAAACCAGCAGGGTCACTGCCAGGAATTCCTGACATCAGATTTTCCTGCGTAATGGCTTCCACATTGTTTTAGTTCACGCACAGTTCACCAAAGCCTCATGGATGGCTTCCGGCACAGACCCGTAACCACACGTGAGGCATTCCAAAGCTGGAGAAGGGAGGGGCTTGCCAGAAGTGTCTGGAATAGCGTGGATTCCATTCAGCAAATGCTCACAGCTGGGGCCCCTGAGGCAGAGTGCATTTCTTCACCCCTTGTCATAGACTTTGGCCAGGTGACCTGCCTGAGCCAAAAAGAATGTGCATGACAGGAGACTCCCAATTCTGGGCTGCGTCCTTAAGAGAGCAGCCTGCATTTCTGCTCTTAAATTTGCCATTTTCACTGAAAAGAACATGTCTCCTGGAGCTGCCAGTCCATGGAGCAGACCAAAACCTGGCCTGTTAAGGTCTGTAAACAAGTCAGGATGGTGCCTAGCAAATATTAGAGTCTGTAAACAAGTCTGGATGGTGCCTGGCAAAATGCCAGAGGGAGTGGTTTGTGAAGTAACGCCATTAAGTGTGGAGATTCCTGATTGGTTGACTGCTGTATCTAGTTTATGCTAATTAAGATAAGCTGTGTGGAATGTATAAATACCGTTTCTGTCCTACAATAAACGGCTTCCACTCCTGATCAACGTACACAAGTTGTTCGTCACACCCCCCACCCCCCACCCCCGTTATTTTGCTGCAGCCAGACTGCGGCACTTGCCCAAGCTGGAGTCAAACCCGTCCAACTGGTAACCTGAACAGAGCTGTCCCAGCCAAGCCACAGACCCATGAACAAGAAATTAACTGCGTACTCCTGGAAGTTCATGTGACTTCCGTGGCATTTCATCCAACATTGTGATGGCAATAGCTGACAGAAACAGCTGTTTGGTAGATCAGGGCCTGCTGAGGTCTGGGTGGAGTTCATCTGTTAGAAGCCTGGTCCCCAGTGTGGTGCTGCAAAGGGATGGTGGGGTCTTTAGGAGGTGGAGTCTAATGGGAGGTATTTAGGTCATTGGCTGCATTGCCCTTTTCAAGGAATTGAGGTAGTTCGGTAGGAACTTGAGTGAGTTCTTCTAAGAGGGTTGTTATAAAAAAAAAATTAAAAATAAAAGAGTGAGCCTGACCCCTGAACCTCATTCTGACTTCCTGTGTTACCATGTAATCTGGTCCTCCCACATGCACCCCCACCTTCACAATGCCACCCACTATGAATTCCTCATAAGCTGACGCTGGTGCCATGCTCTCAAACCTCTAGAACTATGAGCTAAATAAACCTCTTCTCTTTATAAAGTATCCAGCTTTAAATATGTTGTTATAGTAACAGAAATTGGACTATTACAGAGACTAAGCTGAACTCAACCCCAGGAAGCCCACAGAGAATAAAGGATTCTTTCCCCACCACCAAATGTGTCCCCCCACAATCCTGGATGATATCATAGGAGACATCCAACTCTGAAGAGGCTGTGTTTGCACCCTCGAGCCGGGCACAATATCCGTGGAAAGCACCTGTGGAAGCTCACGCTGCCTGGAAGGGATGCGCCGACCCCCGACTCCATCTCAAGCTAAGAGTGACACGGGGAGGAGGTGGTGGAAGTTGAGCTTATGGGGTGACTGGGAGGCAGAGTCCAAGAAGGGCCTGGGCAGTAGCACCACAGTGAGGGACGGGAGTCTGATGGGCCCTGCGCCCCAAGGGCTATTCTCTTGCAGCAAAGAGCTCTTGGGGGCAGAGGGCACAGGTGGAATTGAACACGCGTCTCTGTGGCCTCATGCTCACCTCACTGCTCTGAACCAGGGAATGGGGATCAGAACACCCGCTCCCCGTGCTGCAGTAGGGAGGAGCGTGACCTGAAGTAGGGAACATGCCCAGCGCCTGACAGGCAGGGCTTCCTCCTCGTGACCCTTGGCCAGGACAGCCCGGGGGCAGTGGTGTGGACCCCACGGTCACACATCTGGAACTTGTGTCCTGCTTCACGGCTCTCCAGCTGTGCCACTCTGGGAAAGCCCATTCCCTTTTCTGAGCCTCAGTTTCCTCATCTGCAAAATGAGGGTAATAACAGCTCCTACCTCCAAGTCACCGTGAGGACTCTGAGACCCTCCTCGCACAGGGTCCAGCACAAGGCCCAGCATGGACGGCTCCTCCACCCGAGGCACACGCGTCACTGAAGCAGGGAGTGCGGGGGAGCATTTCAGATGAAAGCCCGGGACCCACGGGAGGGGTTGTCATTCCGCAGCAGTTATTAGCTGGGGTGTTCTTCCAGAGTCCCACGTCGTCCTTCTCCCAACCCAGGGGCTTCTCTCCCTCCCCATCTAGCCTTGACAGGGCAGGTCTGTGTGGAAATGGATTTCCCTTCACGTGGAAATCTCATGAAAAATGATCTCACCTTCTAGGATGTGAGCAGAAATGTCCCAGCATCCTTCTGTGACGCCCTTAGAACAAACAAGCTCATTAAGAGCTTGGTGGGTCATTAAGAGCTATGTGGGAAACAACGTGGTCCCCTTTTAAGCCACATTATGTTCAAAGCAGTTTCCGTCCCGGCACCAGATACCTGGATTCCTTTCTTCTCTTTTAAATGAGAGGAGCCTTTGTTCATTGCTATGCAATGCGCTGCAGCCCCTCAAAATGCATATATCGCTGCCCTAACACCCTAGGTGACGGTATTTAAAGAAAAGGTAACTAGGTCTAAGTTAAGTCCTAAGAGTTGACTACTTATGACAGGTCCTTTGAAGAAGAGACACCGGGACACTTGTTCTCTCCCCTCCCCTCTCTTCTCCTCTCCTTTTCCCTCCCTCCCTCTCAGGACACCCTGAGCCGGGGGCTGTCTACGAGCCAGAAGCAGAGTTCAGCCACGCTGGCGCTCTGACCCCAGACTTCCAGCCTCACAGCTGTGAGAAGATACATGTCTGTTGTTCAAGCCTCCCGCTTGCTGGTATTTCGTTATGGCAGCCTGAGCTGACTGTGACATTTGTTCTTGTGAAAGATCTGTTAAAGGAGATGAATCTGTGAAGGAAGAGGAATTCGTGAATTCCTATAAAGATCTGGCTCTTTTAAAAGGTATTCATTTGTGGAGTCAAATATGGCAGAGTAGGAATGGGTAAATCCAGGGGCCACCACAGCGAGGCTTGAACAGCTCCGCTGCAGGTCAGTCTGTGATTGTCTGTCCCTCACTGGTGTCCCTGACTGTGCTTTCCAGTCACTACCTCCAGGGAAACAGTAGAGGTCTGGTCAGGTCTGTCAGCCCTGCTTGGTCCTATAAGGCAGCCCTTTAGGGCCCCATCTTTACTCTCCCACCTGGATGGTTCCCTGGAGCCTAGATCCCTTCTCTGGCCAGCTCCAACCTTGGGCCTCCATGCCCTGACTCTGGTCCTGTTTCTAGACCTTTGTCAATGGCCTTGGTATTGATCTGTGAGTCTTCAGGGCTTGGTCTAGCTCTGGTGTCCTTCCCACTGCAAAACTAGGCAGACAGCCGGGCAAGTAGCGCATCATCCTCACACCTGGGTAAGATGAAGCCCTGTCCTGGGGCCAGACTTAGAGGACTCTGCCCCTCCTCTAGCCTTGCCCTCTTCCCTAAGATGAGAAATCTATGTGGATGTGCCCCTTTGGAGACGAACCCCCGGTTTATGCAATGGTTTGAGCATCTAAGACTCTGGAATTCTTTGCTCCGCTTGAATCTCACTTCCCAAGCCCAAGGGGGCCTCATCCCTGCATCTGTCTTCCTGAGGACGGACCACACTGTGGTCAGCACCCTGTAGGAAGGGGCTCATTCTCCATGCTGTGAGCAGGGGCATGCTCTAAGTGTGTGCTCAGGGATGAGAAAACTGGCGCTCTCCAAGGCAGGGTGGCTGGGGAACATGCAGGGGCCTTGTCACTCGGTCTCTGGGGCCTCATCCTCTTCCTGTACGGCCTCATCTCTTGCTCACAACCACCCTGCAGGAGTAGCACCGGTATCCTGCCCACTTCCAGGTGAGAGCACCTGCCCCGGGGCCACACAGTCAGCCATGTCCTCCACCCTCTCAGCACCCTTCAGGGGTCAGCAGATCAATAAGGTGCACCGAGAACAGGCTCGGAGGCAGGGACCTGGGAGGGCTGAGGGCCAATCTTTGTTACTCATATGTCCATCCCTTGGAGCTTGAATGCCCAGCCCAGAGTGTGGCACAGATAGAACGTTCCCTGAGGCTGTGGTTGGTGAAGGGTAATACAGCTATAGAATGAGGGTGAGGAGGCTCCCCAGGTGCCCCTCCACTTGACCAGCTGATTCCCCACCCTGCTCTCTCTGCCTGCCAGCACGTAGGCTTCCTCCCAGTCTCCCAGAATGCACCAGCTCCCACCCATCATTTCTCCTCTAATAAGAGACCACACTGACATACCCAAGACCATTGTCCAGTGGTCAGAGGACTGTGGAGTTGGTAGAATCTGAGAGGAATTGATGGAGCAATAACTTCTATCTCATCTCCTTCCCCTTGAGGTCTGACATCTTAAAATTCATAGAATCACAGAATCTCAGGGCTGCCAGGATTTTCCTAGCACTTCCTGATAACCTGCCACAGCAGGAATGGATTTATTATCATGTGCAAATTTGCAGCCATTTACACACACATACACACACACACACACACACACACACACACACACACAGGATTTTATCTTTCCCCCACTCAGCCTCTCCCCTTCCCGTCCTCTAAATGAGAATATTATCTTTGCAAGATAGTTTCTGACGTGTGTGTGTGCGCGCGTGCACCCGCATGAGGCCAAACCAGGAGAATCAGCACTGAATGAAAAACAAGCAAAGAATAAGTTGATCTTTCCATAAAATAAAGCAGGCGGGGATGGGGGAGGGGGACAGAGAAGACCAGGAGAACAGCTCAGCAGCCTTGTTGCTGGGAAGACTTGGGAGCTTGGAGCTCTGCGTATCCCTGAGGGTGAGGAGCGGACCTTCAGCCAGGGTTTGGGGGTACAAATCTCCTCCCCTATAGTTGGCTTCAGGAAGTGGATGTCGAACAGGACTGCTTTCTTGGTGGCCAGGAACCAGAAAAGGGAGAGGAACAGGCTTGCTTCTCACAATGCCCTTTGAAGACATGCCCCTCCCCCCAGGGACCCTAGGCCCCACCTCTTTTTCTTTCTTTCTTTCTTTTTCTTTTTCTTTCTTTCTTTCTTTCTTTTTTTTCTTTTTCTTTTTTTTTTTTGACCTTAGCTAAATCACATCTGCAAAGTTCCTTTTAACATAAGAGGTCACACATTCACAGGTCCTGAGGATGAGGTGCAGAGGTGGGAGGCATTGGGGAGTGACATCACTGATCAAATTATGTTTCCATGGACCGCACTGGGGGCCATCATGCACCCTACCACATGGGGGACATGGACAATCAACAGGGTTGCCAGTTAAGTGTACAGGGTCAACTCAGGAGCTCTGGAGCCTAAAAGAATCCAGCAAACGGAAGCCATGGAGGTGGGGAGGGACATCCTTCCGCAGTGTGGTCTGGGAGGCCTCTCCAAGGAGGTGATTAAAACATTTTTATTGGTGCATATTAATCATGCAGATGCATATTAATCATGCACCATTTTTATTGGTGCATATTAATCATGCAGGTCATTGTGGCGCGTTCACACACTCACAGATGGAAACATAATTTGATCAGTGATGTCACTCCCCAATGCCTCCCTCGCCCTCCCACCTCTGCACCTGGCGCTTCTTCCTCCACCTAGTGACCTGCCTTCTACTCTCATGGTATCTCATTTCCCCCCCTTCCCTTTTTTTTTTTTTTTTTTTTCTGTTTTCCCCCTCTGGCTTCCACAGGTGACAGAAAACATGATACTTTTCTTTGAGTCTGACTTCTTTCGCTCAAAATTATGGTCTCCAGTTTTATCCATCTTCTTGCAAAATGGCAGAAATCCATTCTTCTTTATGGCTAAATAAAACTCCCTTGTGCATAAATACCACATTTTCTTAATCCACTCATCTGCTGATGGACACCTACGCTGATTCCATCAACTCAGCTGTTGTGAATTGTGCTGTGATAAACATGGGTTTGCCTGTATTTTTAAAGTATACTTTAATTCTTAAATTCTTTTGGATAAACACCAAGGAGTGGTATCGCTGGATCATTCGGTAATTCTATTTTAGCTTTTGGAGGAACCTCAGGACTTATTTCCATAGCCGCTGCGCTCATTTACATTCCCACCAACAGCGTATAAGAGTTCTTTTTCCCCCACATCCTCGCCAGCATTTATTGTTATTTGTATTCTTGTCGACTGCCATTGTGACTGACGTGAGATGGAATCTCAGGATAGTTTCCATTTGCAATTCCCTGATGGCTAAAGACAGTGAACCATTTTCCGTAGAGTTGTTGACCATTTCTACTTCTTCTTCTGAGAAGTGTATGTCTGCAGTTCGTTTGCTCCTTTATTTGTTGTTGTTTTTTTTTTTTAATCTTGAGTTTTTCTTAGTTCTTTTTATATTTGGGATAGTAATCTTCTTTCAGAAAAGTAGCTGGCAAAGATTTTCTCCCACTCTGTAGATGGTATCTTCACTCTGTTAATTGTTTCCTTGGTGATGCAGAAGTTTCTGTAAAACTGATGCCACCCCATTTCTTTCTCCAATGTCCTGAGCTGTAGGGTCCGAGTCGGGAATCTGTGCCCGTGTGTACCTATATGTCAAAGTATACCCTCTGTGGTTGTTTTTTCTTCAAACAGTTGCTAAGTTTCTGATGTTATACTTTGCGCTGTTATCCATGTTTAGTTGACCTTTGTACAGGAAGAGAGATGAGGATCTAGTTTCATTTTTCTCTATGTGGATATCCAGTTTTCCAGCATCACTTGTTAAAGAGGCTGTCTTTTCTCCATTGTACATTTTTTTGTCAAGAATCAGATGACTGCAGCTTAGCCGCATCTTGCGTTCGATTCCACTGGTCTCCGCGTGTGTTTTTATGCCAGTCCTGTGCTGTTTTGGTTACTCAGGCTCTGTGATGAAATCTGAAGTCAGGTATTGTGATGTCTCCAGCAATGCTCTTTTCCCCAGTATTGAGTTGGCTCTTCTGGGTCTTTTCTTCTTTCGTCTGAATTTGAAGATTGTTTTTTCTAGTTCTGAGAATATCCTCGGTATTTTGATGGAGATTGCATTGAATCTCAAGATCACTTTTAGTAATATGGTCATTTTAACCATATTAATTCTGTCTACCCATCATGAGAGATCTTTCCATCTTCTGGTGTCTGCTTCAATTTTCTTTTTTTTCCTCTCTCTTTTCTTTCAGCATTCTGTAATTTTTTTTTAAGTCTCTCACCTCTTTGGTGAGATTTATTCCTAAGTATTTTGTAAGCTATTGTGAATAAAATTGTTTCCCTGATTTCTTTCTCAGGGGAATTGTCATTGGTGTATAGAAAAAGCTATTGCCAAAAAGTACAAAACTTGTTGATTTTGCATCCTGCGACTTTGCTGAATTTATTTATCTGCTCTAGAATTCTTCTGGTGGAACATTTAGGATCTTCTAAGCCTGGGATCATAGCATCTGCAAACAAGGGAAATTTGACTTCTTCCTTTCCTATTTGTATGCCTTTTACTTCCTTCTCTTGCCTAATTGCTCTGGCTAAAAGTTCAAATGCTCTATTGGATGGGAGCGGTGAGAATGGACATCCTTGTCTTGTTCCTGATTTTGGAAGAAATGCTTTCAGTTTTTCCCCATGCAGTATGATGTTAGCTTTGAGTTGGTTCATACGTAGTCTTTATGATATTGAGGTACGTCTCCTCCACCCCTTGTTTCTTTCAAGTTTTTATCATGAAGCACTGTTGAATCGCGTCACATCTTTCTGCATCCACTGATATGACCATGTGGCTCTTGTTCATGATTCTATGTGTGTGGCATATCGTGTCTATTGATTTGCATAATTTGTTGAACCATCCTGGCATCCCTGGAATGAAAGGGGCTTGGTTCTGGTGTATGATTTTTTTTAATGTGCTGTTAAGTTCAATTTGTTAATATTTTATTCAGGATTTTTGCATCTGTGTTCATCAATGATGTTGATCTCTAGTTTTCTCTCCTTGAAGTGTTCTTATTTGGTTTTCGTGTCAGGGTATACTAGCTTTGTAGAATGAGTTTGGAAGTGTTTCGCCCATTTCTATTTCATGGACTAATTTGAGGAGCACTACTGTGTGAGTTCTTTAAAGATCTGGTTGGATTCAGCTATGAACTCAACTAGTCTTGGACTGTTGTTGTTAGGTTATTTTTTTATTATTATTACTGCTTCTACATGGTATTGGTCTTTTTAAGTTTTTCATATTCTTTTGGTTCAGTTTTAGTAGGTCATAGGTATCTAGAAGTCTGTCCATTTCTAATAGATTTTTCTAATTTACTAAACTATAAGTTTTTCAAATAGTCCCTAAACATTCTCTGGATTTCTTTTTCTTTAATACTTATTTTTTTAGTTTTTTTTTTTTTAGGTGGACAAATATCTTTATTTTATTTTTATGTGGTGCTGAGGATCGAACCCAGTGCGTCACGCATGCCAGGTAAGCACGCTACCACTTGAGTCACATCCCCAGCCCCATTCTCTGGATTTCAGTAGTGTCTGTTGTTATATTTTCTTTTTATCTCTAATTTTATTAATTTTGGTTTCTCTTTCTTTCCTTTGGTGAGTTTGGCTAAAGATTCGTTAAGCTCGTTTATCTTTTCACAGAACCAATTCCTAATTTCACTGATGCTTTGTATTCTTTTATTCTCTATTTCATTAATTTTAGCTCTGATCTTTATTATTTATGTTCTTCTCCAGGTTTTGGGACTGATTTGCTCTTGTTTTTCTAAGACCTTGAGATGCAACATTAGATTATTTATTGTGGATTCTTCTGATTTTTTTTTTTCAGATAGGCACTCACAGTTTTAAATTTCCCTCTTAGAAGTGCCTTCACTCTGTCCCAGAAATTCTGATATGTTGTATTTCTATTCTCATTTGATTATAAGAATCTTTAATGCCCCCTCCCTGATTTCTTTGATGACCCACTCATCATTCAAAAGTGTATTGTTCAGGGCTGGGGTTGTAGCTCAGTGGTAGAGTGTTTGCCTTGAACGTGTGAGGCCCTGGGTTCCATCCTCAGCACCACATAAAAATAGATAAATAAAATAAAGATATTGTGTTCATCTACAACTAAAAAAAATATTTTTAAAAAAAGTGTATTATTCAATCTCCATGTTTGTATAGTTCCTGTAGGTTTTTTTTTTTTTTTTTTTTTTTTTTGCTGTTGATTTCTAACTATATTCCATGAGGATTTGACAAAAAAACAAGGAATTATCTCAACATTTTTTGTATTTGCTAAGACTTGCTTTGTGGCCTAATGTGTGATCTATTTGGGAGAAACTTCCATAAGCAGCTCAAAAGAAAGCATTGGTTTCCGCCCAGTTTTGTGGGGGTGGAGTAGTCTACAGATGTCTGTGAAGTTCACTTGATGGGTGGGGGTGGGGGGTTAACTGCGGTTTCTGCATTGGTGTCACACCTGGATGACCTATTTGTGAAACATGTGAATTGAAGTCACCCACTCTGGCTGTATGAGGAAGGTCCCACCTCCTGAAGGTTTCCCATGGTGCCAAGCGGAGGAACAAGTCATTAACACAGAGACCTTTGGGGGACATTCCAGACCCAAACCACAGCACAGCTGGAGGAGGAAGAAGTGGGGAAAGCATGGAGCATCTTTGGGAAATGCAGAAAAGTGGCCTTTGTTAGGATGGGCAAGGGGGGATGCCCCTGGAGGGGCAGAAGGTGGCTTGACCAGGAAGCTAAGTCACAGCTTTGCACATCTCCCCTGGCCAACCAGAGGCCAGTGCCTGGACTCGCTGTGGGTGTGGATTCTTGAGCCTGTTGGTTGAGTCCTTCGAACTCCAGGCACCCCGCTGCTCTGTCAGAAGCTGACTTGCCTCTGGGTCCAAACCTCTCCTCTAAGCCCCGGAGCTACACATGCAGGTTCTCTGGGCCCCTCAGTTGCCACCTGCCTGGCCCTGAGCCCATCACTCACCACTCTTCCCCAGGCTCTGCACCTGTGAGCCAAGTGGCAGCTGAGGTCAGTGACAAGAATGGCTAAGTGGAGATGCTCGACCCTCTTGCCTGTTGTCTAGATCAGGGCTGCGTCTGCCTGAAGCATCCATTGAGACCAGCCTCTGCTCTGCTCACGGCCCACCAGCGGCTCACCATCTCCCCTGTGTGTGGCCACTAAAGCCACCACCCCTCCACCACGACTGTCCTGTAATTCTCACTGTGAGAGGAAATTAATTCTCAGGCTACGCAAGAATTCACCTTCCACTCCCACGCCATCTGCCAGAGCACAGGACGAGGCTGCAGACTGTCACTCCACCTGAGCACTTGCTGGACATTTCATCATGGCCCTGATGGGCCTGTCATTTGTTTGTGGTTTGTGCTTCCTCCTGATGGGCACAGCCACCACTCACTCTGTGGGGACCCAGCACGGGGCTCTCTGTCTCTGTGGCCAAGTCAAGGAGAGGGTCTTAGAGGCCATACTCAGCATCTCTGGGAAGAAGAGGAGCATTTGCGGCCGTTGGGCATCCACCACGAGCCAGAGGCCTAGGTTTCACCAGGAGTGAGGTTCTCCTCACAAGAGAGCCTCTTCTGACAATGCAGGTTCCCCATGAAGAGAAACACATTCTACTTTTCCAGTTCTCCTCTCTTCCTCCCAATGGTCTGCGAATGCTGAGCCTTGGCGTCCCAAGCCTCTGTCACTGGGGATCCGGTGACCTGGACATCATGTGACCAGGAGCACCTTCTTTGGAGCACTACTCTGGAACTCAGCCTCACATTTCTCCTTGGGGCAAAAAGATAGAGTAAAAACAGCTTCAGAAGAGGAGGAGAGGATTCAGTGGGAGGGGGCCCGTAAGCGCCTACCATGCCTGGCTCACAGAGGGAGCTCAACGCTAGCTGGCCACTGTCGCTGACGCCTGTAACAGTGCAGGCTTGGTGCAGGGCTTGGCCTCTGGTCAGACAGGGTTGAAAGCTGGGCTCCACCACTTCCCAGTGCAAGCTACTTCACCCTGCTGAGACTCAGCACGTGCCTCTAAATGAGGACAGTGACCATGCCTGCTCCTCGCAGGACGGCCATGGGAATGAAGCTAGTTTACAGGTAGGAAATGTGGGCACAGCTCTAGGGAGGCAGCATCTCCCCTGCTCACTTCCATCTCAGCACTCCCTGGCCGCTCAGAAGGCCACCTGGGGGACTGTCCACCTCGCCCCACCTGAAGCTCTCATGGCCGGGTCTGTGTGTCCATGAGGGCCAACGCCCAGCCCAGTTTTACCTGTTTTAGCTCTGAAAGCCCCGTATCTCAGGAAGACTCAGCCCCAGGCCAGCAGGGACAGCCGGTCACCCTGGCCTTCATATTGGCATCCCCCAAGTTTGTCACAAGTCACCTCTTGAGAGAATCTGGCTCTGACCCACCCCCCAAACAAGCATGTCTCCCTGCAGGTCCCTCTGTCACCGTCACCCGGGGTTATCTCCACAGTCTCTATCAGACGTCTTCCCACTGATGTCTCCTCCATTTCCTGTCCCTGTCCTCTACCCCAGGAGGGGAATTTCTATGGGACCCTACTCCGTCTTCTCCCCAGGATCCCACAGAACAGGGCCTGGCATGCAGTTGGTGCTCAATACATCCTTGTTGAATAAACAAATGTCATCTGTTTAATAAGCACCATCCTTGAGCCCCTTCCCTGCCCGTGGGGAGGACAGGGCATAGGGTGCAGACTCCAGTTCAAGTCCTGGTACTGCTTCCTTTCCCAGCTGCTTCCCGCTTCAGATTCATCCTCCCCATCTGTACAATGGGCTCATTGTCCCTGCCCCTCAGGCTTAACAGGGAGACTCAGGCACATAGAGGGTGCCTGAACCCCCAGCCCCCACACTATACCCCCTCTTCCTGATTGCTGGTGTCCCTGTTACTTTTTCCACAGTGTCTCTGCTGCTGGTTCTCTCCAGTCCTCAGGGGGCCAATCCCTGCTCTCACGATGCTCCCCCACTGAGCCCCGAGTCCCAGTCACCAAGGTTGAATGCACCTCTTCCAGCCTGAGGTTCATTCTTTTCTATTTGTTCTTGGGTCTGGAGCAGAATTTATTTTAGAGATCATTTGATCCGAATCTTCCTTTGTCAAGTGAGAAATAAGGTCCCAGGAGGTCACTCAAGGATTCAAAGTTGAGAGTAGAGCTGGGAAGCCCCAGGTCAAAGCCAGGGCTGTTTCTGCCTCTCTAGGCAGCCTCCTTTTGACAGCCCTTTTCTGAGACCCACCCACGTGACATCTCCAAGCACAACCGAGCTTAGATCAAGAGAATGCAGGTCCACGGTGCAGCCACGGGGCCCAGCCTTGCCCCTTGGTGGGAGGCAGGTGGAGCAGGAGAAACACACAAGTCTAATTTCCCCATCCATCAAAGAGGCACAGTTTTTCTTTCTCTCAGAGGTGCTGGAAGCAGAGGCTTACTCGGAATCAATCCCCATCAAGGGACATTGCCTGGCTGAATTCAGCAACTTCAAGAATGAGGATGAGAGGAGCAGGGGATAGTTTTCCAGAGAACTGATGAATAAATCACAAGTCATTCAGAGATTCTGAAGCTCATCTGCCTTCCCTGAACTGATCTTTCTAACTAGCTCCCTCCCTCTAGCTAAGGATGGGATAAAGAATTGGCAGCAGCATCTCTCCTCCCACCCATCCCCCAACACACACACAGACTAGCCTCAGTGCAGACATCACCCACCCAGGCAGCAGGGCCACAATAGGGCACCCAGGCCTACCTCCTTCCTGGGATCAGCCACATCTTAATATTAACAGCTTCTGTTTATTGGACACCTAGTATGTGCCAGGCACTATGTTAAGTATTTTACATGCATTATCTTATTTCTATCTCCAAAGAAGACCATGAGTTAAGGCCTGTAAATAGCCTCATTTCACAGAACTCTGAAAGGGTCAAACAGTGGCATGGAGAAGGCAGAGGTTTGATCTCCAGCTGAAGCACTTGACCATTCTGAGACCTTGAGCAAATTACTTCGCCTCTCTTCAGTTTCCTCATCTAAAAAATGCAGAGTAGAAATCTCACTGGGCTCTTTGGAGGAATCCATGAGCTAAAAGGTGCACATCTGGCATGTAGTAATTATTCAGCAAACAATGGCTTCTGTAATTCATGTTATTATTGTCGTTTAAGCGTGATTCCTACGGTACCTCCTTCCCCTGTGCTATCCCAACTGCTTATGCTTATGCTGAGTTAAAGCCCACCAGAAAAAGAGCCCAGAGATCTCTCATGAGTTTCAAGTGGTTACAGAGAGTCAAGACTTCCATGTTAACACACATGTGCACACACACATATACACACACACACACAGACACGAGCTAGAAGCTGGGAGTTCCTTCAAAATAGCAGCTCTGAGCACTCTATAGTTCTCGCTGGTTTCAGATGCAGACTCCTGGTGTGTCTGGACACGGGACTCATTTGCTGGCACACAGAGAGTAGATGAAGCCTTAACAGGTAGAGGAGGTCACTTAGTCCAAGGGACCTGGCCAGCTACCACCACCTCCTCTTGGGTCACCAGCCTCCAATCTGACTTTCAGACAATCTGTTCTGGATCTGAAGGCTGCAAAACCATCTCTGCATCCAGAACAGAGCCTGGCACAGAGGGAACATTCAGAAAATATGTATTGAATGAATTAATGAATTTTAAGATTCTATCATTCAAGGAATGTAGGACTCTGTTTCAAACATTCCATGTTTAAGAACCTTTAACTACTATTACTTTTAACCAAGGATTCCAATCTGGAATGCAGTGCCCACAGGGGCCAAGCAGGGAATGCGCATGAGTAAAATGAGTCACCTGGGAGCTCAGGTGACACGCCGTGCATGGGGCAGGCTGGAGCGCGGGGAGCACCCTCCCCATCAGCTAGGCTGGTGCCCAGTCCAATTTTTCAAACATGACAAATAAAAAGATCTCTCTCTCTCTCTCTCTCTCTCTCTCTCTCTCTCTCTCTCTCCTTTTTTCCCACTAATTTTAAAAGACTGGCACTTTATAAAATACAATAATAATAGCATTGAGAGCTGGGCTGGAAAGAACTTAAAACAGAGGAGGTAGAGGAGGGGGCGCGCCTGGGCTGGAGGTGGGGGGAGCTCTGGGCAGATGCGCCAGGTGGAGCAGAGCAGCGGACAGCCCAGGTGAGAGGGGTCAGTTTGGCGGTCGTGCGTGCGCAGGCGGTGTTTCTATGGGGCTGGGTGGCCTCGCCTAGCTGGAGAACGTAGATGGAAGGAAAGAGATGGTGGAGGACTGAGCCCTGGCTTCTCCCGTCTTGGGAGGTCAAGAAAAGAAGATCCAGCTAAGGGCCAGCCAGAGCGGTGGGAGGAACCCCAGACCCTGTGCCCTAGACCCAGGAGCCATGGGGTCCGGGATGTGCTGGAGCTCCACCTCTCGGGGCTCTCTGAGCAGGAGTAGGACAAGCCTGGAAGGCTGGAGGGACTGGAGTCTGGGCCTCGCCCCCTCACCACAGTCCCATGGCCCTCGGAACAGGGAACCGACTCTGGGCCGAATGAACGCACACTAGGAAGGTGCGTGCCTTAGAACAACCTGGGACTGGGGGGTGAAGTTACTGATCACACAAGCAAATCACTAGAGGAACCAATCAGCAGGGACCGCCAGCCAGAGGAGCCAATCAGATGAATCCGTTCGTTCAGCCAATCGCATGCTGAGAGCGGCTGGGTGCTCCGCTAGGGCTGGAAGGGGAGCTTCCTTCAGGTTTCTAATGACCTTGGGCCTCCACCTAAATTGCTTTCTTATGCTGAATTCCTGACCTCCAGCTCCTCGGAGTAGCCTGTATTTGGAAATAGAGCCTCTAAAGAGGGGACTGGAGGGACATGCCAGGGTGGCCTGCACTCAGGGGAAAACCACGTGGGGACGAAGCAAAAGGCACAGGTCAGCTGGGAAAAGCAGCTGGGCCAGTGGGCCTGACGTGGAAATGAGGCCTCTTCAAACTCCCAGCTGACCCTGGGGCGTCCTTGCTGGGCAGAGCTGGGCTGGCAGGAAGGCTGGGTGGCTGAAGGGTCAGGGAGTTGGGAGGGTGGACCCAAGCCTCACCATCATAACTCACAAAGACGTGTGTCAAGCAGAACTGGGGCAGGAAACCTGAGAGGGCTCGAGAAAAACAAAGGGAAACACATTTGTTTCCATGACACTCTGTGTTCTCAGGAGACAGTGTGATTGTTTTTTGTACCAAATAAGCAAGAATAGAACGTTCCACCTGCCGAGACAGCCTTCCTCCTCCAGGCACAACAGGATGGAGGAAGCGTCTGTCCCCAGCCCACTGGTGCCTGAAATTCTGCCACCGGAGCTCCTCTCCCATGGCTTCTGGTCTTGTCATTTCTTAAAATACAAACAACTTCAGAGAAGTCATGTCTTCAACCCCAGCTTATTTTTATTAATTTTACAAATATTTACAGAGTTCTTCTTCTAAACCAGGCAGTACCTAGAGTTTGGGAAGAGAGAGATTAATTAGGACTTTCCTGGAGCCAGATTTTCAAGCTGTGTCCTGTGGGTGGGGAGCATGGGGGACAATAAGGGACCCTGGCCAAAGGGGTGTCACAAGTGACTGCCATGGAGGCATGAGCTGTCATCCTCTTCCTAGTTGCAAAAGGCAAAGCTTAACCTGTCACAGAAGGAGGAAGAGGGCGGGGTGGGGGGGACCCAGATAGAGGGCATCACAAGGCCAATGAAGGGTCGCAGGCCAGTGGGAGGGCAGGGTCCCCATGCCAACTAGCAGGTTAGGTCATAAGGCAAGACAGGGAGATGGGGCTGGAGCAGCAGGGAGTTCTCGTGGACTGGGATCCCAGTAACAGGTTGGCGGGCTTGGTGGCCCCACCCGGAACCCCAGAACCTTAGTATTCCAGGGAAGGAGAACAGGTTGGAGGCTAGCCTGGGCGACTTAGCAAGACCCTGTCTCAAAATAAAATTAAAAGGGCTGGGGATGTGGCTCAGAGGTGGAGCGCCCTGGGTTTGATCCCCAGATCAAGGTCATGACCTCAGCTGACAGCCTCTCCATTCTTTGCCCTTTCCGGGGTTCCACTTCACCTCTGCCCACCTGGTTCTTGGTTCGTTGAACCACTAAATCCCCACATTTGCTGAAGGCAATTAATTTGGCCTCACTTTCAAGTACAAAGTTCCTACCTGGTGCAGACACTATTTTTTATCTATTTTTCAAGGACAGAATTTGGTGGGGTTGGAGCTGGGAACAGCCAGCTGGTGGCTGGGATCTTAGGCAGAGTGTGGTTGGCCACGTCCCCATCCTTTTGATTCCCTTCCTGTGAATGCTACTTATAACAGGGCTCTTTCCCCAGAAAACATCCTCTGGCCCCTGTAACACAGGCTGGCACCTGGGCAGCAAGTCCTACTCAAACAGCCCAGGTGTCAGGAGCCCTGGGTTCTGTCCCATCCCTGCCACTGCCTGTCTGTGGGGCCTGGGCTGAGTCTCACCTACTCCTTGGGCTTGGATTTATGATTCTCCACCAGTCCAGAGGCTCTGAGCTCCCCATGGGCAAAGATGACGTCCAACCCATCTCTGTGGACCTGGCACCCAGGATGGGCCCGGCCCAGAGCAGGTGTCCCCAAGAGCTTTGGTGACCAATGGAAATTGCACCTTCCTGCCCTAACTTCCTGGGACCAGGGTCACATGTGATGTTGTCAGGGACATCTGCAGTTCCATCTGTCCACCTGAAGATGGACCAGCTCCATGCTAGAGTCACATGCAAGCAGCCCCAGCTCCCACACCACCTTTCTCTCCATTGAAGGGTCACCCTGTAGGGTGAGGAAAATCCCCGGGGAAGCCCAACCCCTTGCTCTTCCACTGCAGCTGACCCAGCTGGCCCGGCTCTGGGACCCCCTTCCCAGGTAGCTCCCTGGTGTATGTGGCAGGGGACGAGGAGGAGAACATGAGGACCATGCTTCCGAAACAAGAATCAGAGAGTGATGCTCAGTCAATTCGTGGGGTCAGCCCAGGATTCTTTCTTGACAACTGCAGGGCTCCACTCCTCCCTGCTGGGTGGCGTGGGCTGCGCCTTCGTGCTCAGAGGGTGAGGACACGCGTCTGTGTTCAGACAGGAGCAGAGAGGGTTGAGAAGGCCCACTGGATCCCCTGGGAAGAAGGTGTGGTCCAAAGAACACAGAAGGTGGGCCAGGAGCTCAAAGGGACCCTGGGGTGGGGCATTTCTAGTGTGAGACGGGAAGGTGGGCAGGGGGGCTCGGAGGAGGGAAAGAGGGAGTGGGAGGGGATGGCATGGAGAAGTTAGGAGCCTGAACAGAAAGCCTTGAAAGCCAACATAAGGCTCTTGACCTTCAGCCTGTGGGCAGCGTACCTCATACCCACCCCCTGCCCACCGCCCACACCCACAGCAGAGGGATTTTGGCAGCATGCCCAGGCACTCAGGGAGCCAGCAGGTAGGCAGAGGGCAGCTCCCCCATGTCAGCTTACTCTGAGATCATGGGAAATGCGCATTATTTTGTATTTTACATCAAAACAATCATGAATATGCCACAGAGGGCTAAATACACATGGTTTTGAACTATCAGTTGGAGAAGCTGAGGGACCTGAGATTGTGGCTGGGAGTCTAGGTGCAGAACATCTGGATGCAGACCCCTAGATGACCTGGCTGTCCCCTTGTGCTGCCACCATTAGCCCCAATTGCTCCTTCCTAAACTTATCAAAATCAAGCCACAGCCTCCTCCAATGGGGGCAGGGAGAGGGTGTCTGTCCGAGGTGCTGAAACTGGATTAACCCATTTCAACAGGTGAGTTCTGATCTGAAAGCTTCTATTCTGCTTCCACCTCTTTGAAGCTGGATGAGGGTGGAGGTTCAGAGAGGCCCCATGAAGCTGAGCACCCAGTGGGATGTGGGGTGAATATTGCTTGCTACTTGTCCTTCAATTCAAGGACATAATCCTCAGGGCCAGGTAGGGCTGGAGGTTAGAGAAGAGCACTAAAGGGAGATTAGGCTGCGTAACACAGTAAGTACTACGTATGGCATTCCTGGGAATGGTCCCAGGAAAAATATTTTCTTGAGTTCAGAGACTTTTATTCCACTTCCTCAGACTTTTTTTCCACTTCCTATTCAGAGTTTTTAGAAAAGGAAAATAAGTCTGGAGGCCCGCAAGCAATCATGCGTGCGTGCGTGTGTGTAACTGCTTCTATTTGCATGTGGATAGACTCTGTGATGACACATATTTCATACTAAAACAACTGGCATCTCATAATTCAACTCCCCAGGAGGGAAAAAATCTAAGACATATATTTAGCTGCTTTTTTTTTTATCCCAATTCAAAAATGTGTACATCCTGAGTTGTTTCATCCCCACCCACAGCCCTGGGCCACAGCACCCAGGTAACATCTGCTAAGAATAGAAAACCCTGGTTTCCATGCGGAGGGAGGAGGGTGCCAGTCGCGCTGGAGGCTGGGGAGGAAGCCTGTGAGGATGTCACCATTCCAGGGAGTGGGGGCCTCCCCCCGGGCCTTCTGCACTTGCAGGCATAGTCCTTCGTCATATTTCCGGTCTAGCCCACCAGGACTAAGGGAAGACTCCTCCCCCCAGGTATGTTTAGAGTGGGCAGCTCTGAGCAGTGGGCAGAGCCTTGGCCCTGGGCAGAGCTGGGCTGGAGTCCAGGCTCCATGGCTTACCACCTGTGGATTTAGGGGACAATGTCTCACCTGCTGCACCTCATTTAATATTGAATGCCCACCCAGTAAGAGCTCCATGGTGACCCCCACGGAGCCAGTGCCCCCACCACTATGCATCCCCCCATAGTCTCCTAGAGACACGATGGTCATTTGCTCGGGGTTCTCCATTTCTATGCATTCCTGATTGATCTATCAATGTGAAATTTGCCTTCGGCTTCTTATGTATTAATCAACTTAGCCACCATGAGCACATGAACCTTCGTCCCCACCAGTACAGTTGCCGTTAGATAATTCGTGATGCCATCAACATAATAAAAATGCGTTAGCTGCCTTCCTTTGTGTGCGTGATCTGGTTTCTGTGCCCCTGCAGGCTTCTCTCACCTTGCACAAGCCTGTCTGCTCCTCTGCATGAACGAGCTCTCTCTCTCTCTAGTCTTCCTCTGTCAAAGTCAGCGCCCCTGGATCTTGCAGCCCCACCCTGACAACACACTGATTTGTAGACCTACGGTCTCCTTGGCCCCCTGCTGCTGCCATTCTGGCTACTGCTTATTGGGCGGAGAACTTTGCCAAGACTATCCCTAAGAAATAGGCAGCATTCTTATCCCCATTTCATGGATGTGAAAACTGAGGCTTGGAAAGGTAAAGTGATTAGCCCAAAGGTCCCCAAATACAGAGTGGTGGAGGCAGCCTTTGATCTCAGTTCTTTCTGGTTACAGAGCCCACGATTTTTGCTTGCATTTTGCACCAAAGAATGGTAACAGTCCTCCTCCTCCTCCAGATGCTTCTTCTCCTTTTCCTCCTCCCCCACTTCTCCTCACGCTCCTCTCCTTCCTCCCTATTCCTTTGTAAACCTTTTTTATCTCTTTCCTTCCCCGGTTCTTCGCCCTCAGCCTGGCACTGCTAAGGTCCTGGGGACAGGCAACCTGGGATCTGGGATTCCGGGTCACTTGCTGGGACTGTGAAAGGAATCTGGCTTCAGGGACACACCCACATAATGAAGTCCAAGGCCTCCAGGTTTGCAACTCCCCCTGGGGACCTCGGGGCTCCAGAGCTACTTGGTTGGGAGACGATACATCGATTTCCCCTTCAGTCCTTGGAGCAGCTCAGATGTGGCTCCATCCCGTCCCAGCGTCACTTCACGGCACCTGTGAGAGATGGGCACTGTGTTCTCCAGTTTACTTCCACACCTGTGCTGCGGAGCTTCTTCTGAATCCTGAAAGATCCTGAAAAGTAGAGTTTATTGTGCACCTTGAATGGGGAAACTGAGGCCAGGGAGCAAGAACCAGCCTCAGATGCCAGGGTCCCTAATCTCAAGCCAGAGTCTGTAACAAAGTGGCAGGCATACCCTGGGGTCAGTCTAGGATATCAGACGTTTTTTGACCTTTTTATCTCCACAGGAGTCTCCAGTCTCACCCTGCCTGCTCCCCAGAGCCCCCAGGGAGCGGGCGGCACTGGCTGGATTCAGGCTCAGAGCCCCGGTGGCTCAGGGTACTATCTGAAACATCCTCTCCTTTGCAGATGTGCTTCTCATCTGCAAATGACCTTTCCCAGAACCAGGGTGCCGAGTCTGACTCTCCTGAAAACTGAGTGTGGTAAAGCATCCATCCCCCTGGGGTTTCGAGGGGGCCCTGGTCTGCAGGGATCCTTGGCTGGTGGCAGCTGCTCCCCTTCCCCAGCCAAATTGTATTTCCTCTTGCTGGACACGGGGCCCAACGCTCAGGTGACATAAGCACATTTGTAGAAATTGCTGTTTCCTGGGGCCGCTCACGTCAGAAGCAGGGGCAGTGGCTCCCAGTGCTTCCCAGTAAGCTCTGGAGTCCATCTGGGACAAATCCCTCCTTCCAAAGTGACATCTGCTGGAAGGAAGAATTGAATTATGTCACATTATAGCACTATTTACTCCACTCTGTTACCTTTATTTAGCCAGAGTTGAAATCTCCCACCAGGCGGCCACTCCCCTGCCTGGGGTCTTTTCCTGGCAGGAGGCATCTTGGGTGCACCAGGCAGACCACATTACAGAGAGTGGACAGGGACCAATGGCAGAGTGACAATCTTCAGTTCAGGTGTGGGCAGAAGGGGCAGACCTCAGAAGAAGAGGGAAGGCAGGTTGGAGGACCACACCCGTGGACAGTTTGCTTTGCAGGTCCACCACCCAGCACAGGGGTCCCTGGAGACTCTTCCCATTCACCCAGTCACTTTCTCACCACTGGACAAGCTTTTGCTGGCCCCTGATGTGCTGGGTACCATGACAGGTTAAGGAGGTACACAGGTAGCAAGGAGCCTGCTCTACCCTCGAGGGGCTCATGAAGGGCAGAAACTGTCTCAGGAAGTGGAACAGCACACACAGGGGAGCAAGAGGAGAGCTGTCTACCTCCCTTGGGGTCAGGGGACAGGTGTGTCTTAGGATGGATGCCCCCAAAGCAGGCCCTGAGACCAGGGCTCTGGAGCCAGCAGTTTAGCTGAGAGGTGACCCCAGGAGCATGAGTGAGGATGGAGCCTCTGGGTGGGGAAGGCAGAAAGTCAATGCCACCTGACAGTTGAGTGGCCACAGCAAGGGTGCCTGGGCTCGGTCCTGCTGGGGACCCTCTCTAGTCACCCCAAAGAGGAAGTGTGGGCATCTACCCTGCCCCCTGTGCTTCTAGCTGGCACCTGCCACACAGAAAAGCAAGATCTCCAGGTGCCAGAGAAAGAGGAAATGAGGGCAGGCACTGGGGTGGGAAGCCGAGAGCGTGCCCCCAACCGTCTGCAGCTGAAGGACTCAGCGGAGGGGACCCAGAGTGGGGCACTGACAGCATCTGCGACGGCAGCTACAAAGTCTGACATTTGAGCTGGGCGTGAAGCACAAGTTGGAGTCTTGCAGCTGGCGCAGGCTCGCAGCAGCCAATCCAGGCAGCTGCCACAGATCCTGGGGAAGAAATTAAAGGGCCAGTGGGGTTCAAGATCCAGGCCACCTTTATGCAGGGACAGCATAGGAGGAAAGCAATGGATGCAGGAGATGAACAGACTGGCCTTCGCCAGGGCAGAACTTGTCCTGAAATGGTTGAGTTCCGCTCCTGAGCTGGCTGGGAACAGGGGTAGGGAAGGAGGGAGCCCTGGCGAGGAGCAGAGCAGAGCGGAAGGTTGGGGTGGGGTGGGACCTGAGAAGAGAGGAGGATGTGACTGTCCCTGAAGGTGAAGGAGTCTGCAGGAAGGCTGGAGGGAGGCAGGATGGCGCAGGAGCCAGCTGACTCTGGCACTTGCCCCCTGACATCGCTGCCAGCACCGAGTGCAGCTTCTCAGCAGCTTCTCAGCAACTTGGAGCAGAAGTTGGGAAAGCAGATGGTTGCATTGGGAAAAGGCTGGGGTTCCTTTATGGTTGACTGGGTCCCCAGAGGAAGGCATTGTCCTGTGTTGAAATTTAATCCTCATTGTGAGGTACTGAGAGGGTGGGGACTTAATCTCCTTGTGGTGGGCGGAGGGGGGCCTTCAGGAGATGATGGGGGTCAGATGAGGTCATCAGAGTAGAGCCCCTGAGGCTGGATCAGTCTTGAGCTATATAAGAGGGAGAGAGACCGGAAGACACAAGTGCGCACAGGGTCCCCTCTCCAGAAGAAACCTCTTTTCTTTATAAGTGGCATCACCTTATTAGCAACAGAAAAGACTAATTCAAGGAGGCAGGGGGCAAGAGACCTGCAGGCTATTCCTGGGGACAGGCCTCGCCAACTTCCCATTTCCTTTGTTACCTTTAGTCCACGGAGAAGAAAGAGAAATAGTTGGAGAGACCACAGCTGGGGGTCTGGGGTCCTGGGCTCCCTTCTCTCTGTGGCTGACCTTCTGTGTGACCCTCAGCAAGTCACTTCCTCTCTTGGGACCTCTGCTTCTGCGCCTATAGCTCAGGATGTGTCCTCAGCACCACTGACATCACGCAGCACGTAACTCACTGCTGTGGGACCCGTCCTGAGACTTGCAGGATGAGAGCAGCTCCCTAACTCTGTCCTCTAGATGCCAGTTGCCACCCCCTACGGTGATAACCAAATGTCCCCTTGGAGGCAAAACTGCCCCCAGTTAAGAACCATTTTGTTAACTGGAATAATTATACAGTTGAAATCATGAGATCTCTTCAGCCAACCCATGAGAAGAAGAGTTCTCATGAGAGTCACGTAAAATAATGGAAATTAAGATGGGAGGGGGGCAAAACTTTAAAACGCATCGGAGCGTCTTGGATGTGAACAGTCATCTATTGCAACCTCTCCTCCGCTTTCCCACCTGTAAAATATACACAGGTTGGGGGCCTAATCTGGGCCTAGAATCCAAGAGCTGAAGGCTCTTTCTTTGTGAAACTCCACCTTTTTGCAAAGCATGCTGGGAGGATGCCACATCCTTGTCTTTGCCAAGTAATGGGGCCGCTCGCTCCCAAGCAGAGCAGTGAGAGGCTGAGGTGAGGAGAAAGGCCAAGATGAGAAGATCAAGAGGAAGCCCAAATCAGAAGACTGAAATGGAGGTCACAAAGAGGCCAGAGGGCAGGGGATATGAGTAGGTCCATTCAGGAAACAGAGAGCACACCAGTTACCTAAAAAAAAATAATGTGAAGAACTGTCCAGTAACCAAAGGGGAT
The DNA here is from genome assembly GCF_052094955.1 of Ictidomys tridecemlineatus. NCBI lineage: Eukaryota > Metazoa > Chordata > Mammalia > Rodentia > Sciuridae > Ictidomys > Ictidomys tridecemlineatus. The sequence goes on along the minus strand of NC_135487.1, from coordinate 20,197,203 downwards.
GAACTACAGACAGGGGTGAAAGAGGATGCTAAATAACACAGAAATGGGAATTTTACTACCTCTAGCAATGACTAAGGGTGGGGCTGAACGCTGGTCTATGAATCTGGCTGCCAGGTGAGGATTGCCTCACCTGATGGTGCAGTGGAGCTGGTCTTCTGATGTCCTCTCAAAGTAGGCAGCTCCCATACTGAATAAGAGAAAAACAGAAGAAGGTTCAAACCCAGAAAAGGAATGCCATCTGCTGCTGTCACCCAGCAGTAGCCCTACAGTGCCCTCTATTGGCAGAGATTAGCATTGCACCAGCCGCCCCCCCACCACCACCAAAAAAAAAAAAAATGTTTACAGGTCCTGCTACAGCGCGGCCAGCAGGGCAAAGAAGGGTGACCTGGAGCTAAGAGACGTTAAGGTGATAACTGTCACAGTCCTGGCCTTTGGTTAATTGTCTTCTACACATACCTTCAACACACCCTTGAGATTCCCCTTACAACAAAGCAACTCTAGTTTTCTACCTCACAGATGCAGTTTTCCTTTGTCCAAATAAGGAAGTTCTTGTACTTGCCTTAAAGTGAAGAGATACATAGTTTTAACATCATTGCGTCCAGTCGCTGGCTATATGAGTTACTTCCAAATTCAGGTACCCTGAATATTGTTTCCTAAAGGTAAATGGTAAAGTTAACCTCCAAGGACATGTATATAAATAATAATGGGAAGATGGAAGGAGAAGAAATGACTGACATTTAGATATAAATGTATACACATAGCAAGCAAAGAGAAAATACGCAAAGCTCCTACAGTCCTCATTTCCATAATTGGCCACAAGACCATAATTTAGACCTACGGTTTCCTCCTTCCATTACCCCTTCCACATTTCCCCCACCTCAACCAGAAGCTCAGCTAAATGGGTTTTTTCACTGAGAAGAGGGAACCACAATCCCATTCCTGAGTGGTACGAGTCTTCAATTACTCTGCCTTTTTTGGATTGCTGAAGTTTTCCATTAACCTTTACAATTGGCCATGAACTACTGAGAGGCAGCCACAGAGAATCCTCCAAGTTCCAGGCGCAGCCCTCCTTGGCCCCATTGTGGAGAAGCAACCCAATTTCCCCCAGTTAATCAGGACCACTCGTTCAATCCAGTAGAGCGAGGTGTTGTTCTGTTTGTTGAATAACATTAGGACCTCAAATGGCCAGATGGCAGTCCCGTCCTCCCATTCACTGGAACCAATGCTGTGTCACTGGGTTTGTCACCCCACCTTGGGAACAAAGGTCTCCCAATCAGAGAATTTATATTTGCTAATACAAGACGCAAAAATTCTACAAGCAGGTGATAAAGAATAATAGAAGAGCTTTGCCAGTTATTGTTTATGGCTTCTTAGCTCCAAATCCACCCTTCAAGGCCATTTAGGATGCAATTCTTTTCTCTCGCAAGGTGGCATGATGTTAACCTTTGTCCACAACACTGGTAGGACACCGAATACTCTATCTGACCCCAATGCATTTTAATTGGTCCTGCTCCTACAGCACTAGGTGACGTACAGGACACTCAGTGAAGCACCCCACCCCTAATGATAGTAGCAACATCTCCATATCTGGTTTCCCCAAGGCAAGATCTATGGAAGCCCCAGCTTACCTCCACTCGTCTTCCCAATGATGGATTCCTATCCCCCCAATCCCAACATGCTGGAAAACTTCTTGACAACCAGTGCCCCAACTGGCTTCCCAGCAAGTTCAACAGCAAGCCCCACAGGCAGCTTCCAAACTTCATCAGCACCTCAGCGGGCAGTTCTCTACCCACTAGCCTTGACCCACCACGAGACCATCTCTGGCCTGTACAACCCAACCCCGTGAGTTTTCCCACCATCCAAAGGGCTGTAAATACATTCCCTCCAGTGATCTGAGTCCCAGCCAGAGGGAGGCTCCTCCCTCCCTTCCAGGTTTGAGTTCTTGCATACTCTCCTTCACCCTTAATACTATTCCTTAGAGTTCTCCTTTATTTTCCTTCAGTTAATGCAATGTGGCTTCTGTCTCCTAGTTGAAGCTTCACTGACAGAGAACACCACCCACTTCCATCCCTTGATTAATGGCCCACGTATTCTAACAAAGAGAAAGGCAGCACCGTACAGTGGTGTCTGAGTCAAAGCACATACTGCCTCCTTCCAAGGCCTGTCTCCCAACTGGCGCCACACCTGAGCCTTCAGTAAGCCATTCCAACTTTTAATTAGACCATCCGTTTGCAGGTGATGAGTAATGTGGTAAGAAGAGTTGATTCCATGGATGAGCTCATCGCTGCATTCCCTTTGTGGTGCAGTAAGCTCCCTGGGAAGAGTAAGCTCTGCCGAATGCGGTGGTGCAGGAGGCAATTCCATGAGCACGTGGACCGGACAGCAGTGCTGACAGAGGCATTACGAGCAGGGCCAGCGAATCCACACCCAGAAAATGACTTTGTCCTAGTAAGGAAGGCTCTCTGCTCCCTATATGGGGAATAAGTACACTGAGATCAACCTGCTGCTAGAAGATGACTGGTCCATCCAGGGAATGGAGCCAGGCAGTGGGACTCGTGTGGCCCTTCTCTTTGGGAGACTAAGCATCCAGCAGAAGCAATATCCAAGGCAGCCCTTAGAAAGGAAAATTCATGTTCTTGAGTCCACGTATATCCTAGGTCCCCACCGCTAGAGCCATTTTAGTCATGATCCCATTGGGTAAGCACAGGGAAAGCTGGGTAAAGAGGTCAGCGGACAACCATGAGCACAACATATTGTTCACCTGATCATTGAAAATCCCTGCCGCAGTGGACGCTCTTCAGTGAGTGTTCATGTGAGACGCGGATCTTCACCGTCTACACCATTCCGAGGAGTCCACCTCTGTATCTCTTCTCCAGAACTCCTTGTAGCCCGTCTTCCAGTCCCTGTCCCTTCCAAGTCCTGGACCATCCAGCCACACATTGAACAACTGCTCTTCAGTCAGTGGGTATCCACACTTCTGGCCATCTCTCATTCCCAAATGGACAACCAAATACACTGCTTCAAGGTTCCATTCACTGAAAAGAAGCTTTCTTCACCGCTGTCTTTCGGGGTCACCCCTCATGGGACTGGACTACTTCCCTCTTCTATTTGGGGTGGTATATTGTACAGCAGCATCTGTAAACCAGGCTCGAGTTTTCGCTCTTCAGCCAACAGGTCATAAGAAACACTGACAAAGGCACAGGCGGGACTGGAGGAAGAGGCAGGAGTCGATGGTAAATGAGTTGGAACCAACAGCTCTTCTTACAACTCACGGCTAAATGTCAGTCTCACTTGATGATAGGTGGCTGCTGTGCAGAGCTAACCTTACAGCTTGTAGCATCAAAAGGTTCCTAAATAGGAATCTGTGCTGCATGGTCACTGGACGTCCCAGTTTGGCATCCAGTTTGTACCACATTCAGTAGCAAAACAGAAGCTGTATCTCTGAAGAAAAAGGGGTGTTATCTGCATAAAAGGGAATAAATTCACATTAAAATCCTAGCAGTCTGTACTGCGATTCCCCCTGGGGACTTGCCTGAGACTCCACACAGCAGCCCTACTTGCCATGGACACTGAGAGTCATTAGATCTACTAGATTATAAGGACTGAGTGACAGAAGGATCTGTACTGAAACTTTCACCTGCTGCAGATTCTTCTTGGGTCTCCACTCAAAACTGGAAGCCTTATGGGGATTTCTGTCAATGAGTCAAAGTAACACACGCAAATGTCACCACGTTGCCCTTAAAATCCAAAAAGCCTAGTGCTGTTCTCTCTTCATGGTACAGGTGTAACGTGCAGCAACTTGACCTTCACCCCAGAGGAGACATCTCAACATGTTCCAGGCCACCAGACTCTCAGACACTTTGCTGAGATTACAGGCCTTTTAACTTTTGTGGGATTTATTTCCCACCCTCTCCTCCACGTATGTTGTACCTGCTATTTCCTGTTCATCAGGTGCAACCAGCTTGCCTTCAGTACAGTGCACTGGGGTGATGCTTTGCAGAATGTCAAGGTGATCACATAGATGATTATTTAAGGGCAGAAAGCAAAAGAATGGATTAAGCTCTGAAGCAAGACTGTGGATGTGTATTGTTGTCCCTTCCAGGTAAAAGCAAACTGGTTTTGGCAGTCAACACAAATTATACTAGAGAATATGGATAGATAAGTCCATGGCTACAAACAAAGCGGTATATTGGGTTGCTCCGGTCAAGACACTCTACCTGGGACAGCAGTTGCAATCGGAGTCAACACCTGATGAAATGTACAATAATCCAGTCATTCTCTAAAATTGATATGACCTCCACATAAGTCAAATAGGCAAGTTAAGTGGGAGTGGGATAGGGATCATGGCTTCTGCATATTTCAAGATTTCATTAACCTCAGCAATTCTCTCAAGGATAGAGAAGTGCTTCCAGGTCACTATCATGATAGAGAGACTGCAGCTCCAGAACTTCTGCTCCTTCCTTCCATAATGGACCTCACTCCATGAGGTGGAGACCCAAAGTGGGTCTTCCTCCAGTTACCAAGAAGGTCTCCTTCAATTATATAATCAGAAACTGGACACACAGGCTGAGCATCTATCACCTGATCACCTAAGTCAACACGTTGGTAGGTCACAGTGGTACTTTGCAGCCCCAGGAATCATCATAAATTCAGAGTCCATGTCCAGTAATCCCCAGAGATCCAAGTGCCTTCTTTTTCCAAGTGCAGTCATTCTAGCAAAGGGCCACAGGACCCTGTGGAAAAGCTTAGAGGAAGACATATGGAACATAATTATAGCACTGCTGCAGGGACTTTCTCTACATCCTCATCAATCAAGAGGCTCTGATCTGTGAGCTTGGCTGAGGTCTGGAAACTGGATAAGAGGCTGCCACTATACAACACATAATTCAAGTCAGGTTTTCTTCACCAGTATTACAGGTTGGTGGCTTGGTTTCTCTATAATACAGATCAAGCCATAGCCTAGTAGGCTGTCCAACTTGGGACAGTCACAGCAACCAGTGAGCCACCAAGAAAGACACCTATGGACCAAGGCACTCTAGTTACTGGTCATCTGTGCTGCCATTTACATCCTGGCCCTTGGCAACTAAGCAACATGGTTTAGCCTCTGTGGCTCCAGAACATTATCATCCACATGAAATCAGGAAGTCTCCTATGAAGGACAGCAAACTCAAAAGCCTGGACAGGTTCTCCCTTCAACAAGGCATTCCTCCACACCTTAGTTAAGACTGTCTTCTGGAAATTTCCATGAAACACCATCTGAGGATAGCGGTGCAGATCACATGATAAACCCACCCCCATATCCATCTCCTTAAAACTTTGGATCCCCTCTTCTATATTATGCCACAGAAGCTCTGGCATCTCAAGTTGATTAAATATAAGCCACCTTTCAAGTCCAAGTTTCAGCCAGACAACCAAGTAAGCTGTTAGAGCCAACTTCAGCTGCACAAGTTAACACATTAAATACCAAACCCACCTCCATGAATTCAGAATGAGCGTGTATTCTCTTCTACCCTTAGAACCAACTCCCACGTACATTCCCCAGGATTATGTCAAATCTCGCCATCAGCAAACTCCTTCCTTTCTTCTGTTGGGTGAGCTATCTCCTCCTGGGTCCCAGTGTGTACCCTTTCCCCATGAAGTACACTTAGATTAGATGGTAGTTGTGGTGAGCCGTTCCTGCGGACTGTGGTCGCCATTACATGATGGCGCTGGCTCCGTTGTGGTCTGTGAAGGACAACTCCATATCAAAGAGAGTTGGCGTGTTCCCAGCTCCTTATCAGAGAAAGTTGGCATGTCATTTTCTAGCACCCTGTGAGAAGGGTACACGTGGCAGCTTTGCATTGGGGTTCGAGGTGCTTTATTAAGGCTGGGAGGGGCATCCAATTATTATTCCGGGTAGTAGAAGAATCATTAGAAGAATATCAAGGGCCTGAATAAACTGCTGAAAGAAGATTCCTGAGTCGCGTCTTCCTTGCGGGCAAGGGGGGTCGTGACAGGTAGTGAAGGATCTCTGGGCCTCCAAGGGTCCTAGTAGTATATCTTAAGGAAACTGATCACCCCCTTCCAAGGCATCTGTCCCATATAAGGTCATCCCAGAATTTCCAAACAAAGGAAAACCAGTCTCTGAGGCCCAGAGAGAAATTTATTTCCATTGGCAAGGGAGGCTCGGGGTGACTCAGGGATTCAAGATTCTCCACTTTATCCGAGTCCAACCAGATGTCCCTAGTCCAAGTTTCAGGATACCATTCTTCCCCAATTTATGCACGAACTTTCACATAAGAAACTTGGTGAGGCTATAAATTTCACTGACGTTTAAAACTGTTCAACCCACACAATTAACTTCTGGGTTTCATTTTCAGCAAGATCGGCCCTTCGGCTACAGGAAACAAGAGATTCTTTTTACAAATCACAGGGAAACTCGGTGGTTCTCAAACGGTGGTTTGAGCAGAGAGTTCAAGAACCTGAACTTGTCGTTTTCTTTCTAGTAAGTGCTCCAGTGATTTCAAGGGTCCGTCCCACACCAGTCCCTGCAGTCCTTGTTACTGATGTAAAGGTCAAGGGCAGTCATCATCCCTTGGCCTCCCAAGACTGTTGCTTCAGTTGGCATGGCACCCAAATCCATCATGGGCGATGGCATCATTATGATGCCACTGTGCTGTAGGTTAGGAGCATCCTGTGTCCCATTGGCAAGGAGCTCAGCACGGTGCTCAAGCCCAAAGCACCATGAAAACCAATCAAAATCCCACACTTGAGGGTCTGTCTCCTGGGACTACCTGCCCCTAATTCTGTATCCACGAGCATCCAGTGAGAAGTCAGAGCCCGACATGGAAAATATGACATAAAGAATTCTGATCTAGCAAATAATTACTGAAAGGGGACTCAGAGGCACAAGTGCGAAAACGTAGCTACCATGTCCATGATGAGGCCGAGTGAATAACGGAGGAAGCAAGGCCTCAGGAAAGGGTCCTCCCTCGATTCAGACCTCTTCTAGGAGGGTGTGACGGCCACAGGAACCTGCAGCCCCTGGTGGCTAAGAAACTTGCCAGGCAGTGTAGCCTACCCCGGTCTATACCAGTGGCCCCTGGGTGGGAGCATGATCCAAGAGGGTGAGTGGGGCAGGTCTGCAGAAGAGCTTCCCAGTTGGGAGACGGAGGCCCAAGGGTACAACTGGAGCTGGTCCATTGAGGTGATGGGCACTGGGCCTTGGCTCCTGAGGGGGAAAAAAAGAGGGAAAGAAGACCAGACCTGGAAGAGAGGTACGTTCCTGATGCTATCGCCTCACAATGTCCCTCTAGCGCCCTCTACTGACCACACCTAACACTGCTCCAGCGGACAAGAGCCGCTTCCAGGTCCAGCTCTAGGATCACAAAGCAGGGCCAAGAGGGGCAGTCTGGAGCTCAGAAACAACACACTGATAAGTGGCATGAGAAGACAGAGGTGGCCGTGGAAGGGAGCCAAGAGATGATCAGGGAAGAGGCCAGAGGGGCAGGGGTTTCTGTACCTTTTGGAGGGGGAGAAGCAGTCATGGGCTGGAGCCCTGGGGAGCAAACATGGTCCCCAGCTCTCTTGAAAAAGAAAATATAAAGCCACATACCCAACGCAGCTCAAGAAAGCCACATTGTTCCACTTTCAAATGAACAGAAAATAAAATTCCTGGACAGATTCCCTCTTCCCACCCCTGGGAATAAGTGGGAAGTGAGTTGAGACACATTTCATTTTTCTTGAAAAGGCTTTCTCAGCTCCCTGGCGCTCGCTGAGTCAGGCCGCCCCACCATCTGCACAGTCAAGACATCCAACCGTTCATTAAGCAGCACTTTCCTGAAGGCCGACAAGGTGCCAGGCCCCAAGCCCAGGAGGCTCTGTGATTATGGGCCTCCGCTGAGCCTGTTTATGGCATTTGTGGCTGAGCCCGGCTTTAGCGAGCGTTAGGAGAGCAGATGGACTGACGGACAAGGCAGACTTCCAGCAGTTAATGTGGTTCAGCCTTCGCTCTGCCAGGATTTCCACAATGATTTTGAGAGAAATGGCCTTGGCGTCCAGAGACGTGAGTTTGAATCCTGTCTTGGTTCTTTTCTAGCCACGTGGCTTTAGGTGGTTTGTCTTGCCTCTCTCAAACCTGTCTCCTCCTGCCAAGTGGTCTGGGGGAGGTCTACTGTTCAGGATTTTAGGAAGATGAGGAACAAGGTCTGCAGTGGGTGTAATTCAAGGACCTGCCAGAGGAGGTGCACGGGCCCATCAACTGAAACCCAGACCACAAAGCTCCCATATCTTGAAGCCCAAGACTTCATGAGGCTCAGAAGGCAGATGCTCAGGCCAGTGGCCTGGGCACCAGATAGCAACATCGACCCAATGTCACTGAGGGATGCTGAACCCAATACTCCCCCCTTGAAACACCTACTCCCACTTAATCAGGAGACGGAGCCCCAGAGAGGGTAGAGGTTTGCTCAAGGCCACACAGCATGGTGGCAGCCCAGCGGGCACTGGAACCTGGCCTTGGCTGGCATGAGTCCTTGGATCATCCAGAAGCAAGACCATGATGTGCTTGGGGGTACAATGGACCTGAGTTGGAGTCCCCACCCGACAACTTGTATTCATTCATCAAACACTCACTGGGTACCTGGCATGTGCCTGATCCTGTGTCCCGTGCAGGAGACACTGGGACAAGATCCGCATGGCCCCAGCACACTGGCTGCTCCCAGTCTCATGGGGGAGGCAACAAACTAAAAGCTAATTCCCCTGGGAGAAAGCAGCGAGGCACAGACAGGAGGAAGGCCCTGAGTGACAGGAATGAGGAGGCTGAAGGGCCATCCAGGGCATTCAGGGTGGAAATCTCAGGAGGGAACATGGACACTGTGACCTGGACCCCAGGAAGGAGCCAGCCATGTGGATACTGGCAAAGGGTGTCCAGGCGGTGGTCAGAGTCCTGAGCACCAGAGATGAGACCTCAAGAGCAAAGAAGCCCACAAGAGGGGCAGAGGCCAGGTCAGACCCAGGGGTCCTGGAGCTCAGTCCTAGGCCCAAGCAGCTGGAGTCCATGGGAGGGTCCTCTGGCAGGCTTTGGCCTCCTGTTTTCATAGCTCGCTCTGGCCACCACTGTTCCTGGGATGCCACTGTTCCGTGGCTCTCTGACCTTGGGCAGCTGCTGACACTGCCTCAGCCTGCAACACGGGTCAAAACAGTATCTCCTTCCCAGAATTCACTGGGGGCTGACAGGTCACAACCTCACAAAGCGATCGGCAGTACACTGTAAGTGCCAAATAAAGCGCTGCTTCTGCAGTTCACCAAATCCAAAGCCCTCCTTCCACCTCACCCACGAGACACAGCCTGGCCTGGACCCGTTGAGTCTGCCCAGGAAACACTATGATTTCTGCACTGCCCTCGGGCATGGGGTGTCGGGGCCAAAGCTCATTAAGCTCCTGTCCATCAAGGTCAGTGGTGAAGTACCCAGTGACAAAAAGTGGCCAGGCCCCTCTCAACCAGGGCTTTCAGTGGCCTTTGCATCCCTCAAAGTCATGACTCTGTCTCGTGGGCAGCTGGAAGTATAACGCGTCCCAATCAGTGGCCAGCACAGGTCATACAAAGTGACAATAGCCTTGGCAGCTCCTGCAGCTATATTTATTATGGCATAAAGAGAAAACTCAGCTCCTGCAGGACGGCAGCGGCCTGCTGTGCCCAGGGAAACCCTGTTATCTAGGCTAAGGTGGGAGGTAGGGGTGTCTATGCCTCACCTGCTCGGCCCCAGGGGACTGGACAGAGCCTGCTGAGCCGTTCCTCTCTCTGTGCTCCAGGGCACCTTGTCCAAAAGGCCACCATCTCACAGCAGCTGGAAGCCAACGCCTGGCCTCGGGTTAGCCATGGAGGAGATCCTCCGGCTCTGGACACCACCCAGGCAGGACCCAGGCTTGGAGTCAGCCTGAACATGGGTTCAAGTCCCAGCTCTGCCACATAATGGCCAAGTGACCCTGGGCGAGTAAACTCACTCCCTGAACCTCCATTTCCTCATCTCTAAAAATAATAGGCAGAAATCCTACTTTAAAGAGTTGTCATGTGTGCCGGGCACAGTGGCACATACTACAATCCCAGCAGCTTGGGTGGCTGAGACAGGAGGATCATCACAAGTTCAAAGCCAGCCTCAGCAAAAGAGAGGCACTAAGCAGAGACCCTGTGTCTAAATGAAATACAAAAATAGGGCTGGGGATGTGGCTCAGTGGTCAAGCGCCCTGAGTTCAACAACAACAACAACAACAAAAAGTTGTCATGTGAATTAAGTTAGAGATCAAGACTGTAAGTTTTGAAACACAGTAAAACTCACCAAAAGGTAATGGTCATCATTCTTATTATCCATGGACATTAGCACAAATGCTCCTCAGCTTAGCAATGGTGTCCTACCAAAAAACCCAAGGTAAACTGAAAATATCCCAAGTCGAAAATACATTCAGTCTACCTAACCCACCAAACATCACAGCCGGGCAACGGCACCCTGGAGCGCACTAGTTCTTCCCCCTCTGACCATGTGCTGGTAGGAGCTGTGCTTCCTGCTGCTGCCCAGCCTTGGGAATGAGCATCACGCTGCCTATCAATAGCCCAGGAAAAGATCAACAGCCAAAAAATCAAAGCATGGTTTCCACTGAATGCAAATCACTTCTGCACCATCATAAAGTCAAGAACTCCTACGTCAAACCATCCTGAATCAGGGACCATCTGTATTATGACATGAGCTATCCTGCACTGAGGGCCGATTATGTCACCAGAGACGATGCTTGCTCTTTTTAAGTATTTTATCTCTAGACCTCACAACCAATCCTGTGAGTAGGTATGTTTAGTGCACAGTGTTCAGGGGACTATGCAAGGTTGCTCCGTTGGTGGGGTGGGGGACTGGGGGTGGACTCTGGCTTGTTGATTCCGGAGCTGGCCCTCTTGCAACACAGCCCACTCCCCAGCTCCTCTGAAAGGCCACATGAGGTCAGGCAGGCAGGCAGACAGGCCCACACCCCCTCTTCCTTCACTCCAAATGCTAACATTTCCCCAGCACCAGCTCCAAGACAACCTCTTTGCTAGGCAATAGATATAGCAAGATGAACACAGAATAACAGATATGCAAGATGAACACAGAATACTCCCTGCCCTTTAGCAGCTCACACTAATGGGGCAAAGAGTAAAGCTGTATCCAGCTGTAGACACTAACTGTATGTATCAGTTAGTATTTGGTACGTAACAAATGATCCCAAAACTTAATGGCTTAAGAAAGGAATTGTTTATTATCTCTCCCAAATCTAGAGGTTGTTCAGGCAGTTTCTTTGAGCTTAATCAAGTGGCTACACTCACCTGACAGATCAGCTGGGATCAGCTGGGCCGGAAGGTCTGTGACAGCCTCATTCACAGTCTGGCAGTTGATAATGACTATTCATGGGATGGGCTGCTTCTCTTCCAGGTGCCCTCAAGCCATCCTGTAGGCTAGACAGGCTTCCTTACATGGCAGTGTTCCAGGACAAAGACAAAAACTGCAACACCTCTTGAGGCCTGGGATCCAGGATGCACACCCTGTCACTTCTGACACATTCTATTGGTCAAAGCACGGCCAGTATTGGTGACATACATTGAAGGCTCATGAGGTAAAGCTTAAAGACGGTTCAAAATGTGGGCAAGGGAGGCAGTCTGTGCCCTCACCAAGTGGGGTCACAACTGCCAGATAAACTTTTAACTCAGATTAAAGGAAACTTAATTGTGAGGTCCTTAGAAGGGTCATATCCTTTGACCCACAGAAAGTCTGGGTGAACAGATTTATCATAGTTTTCATATGAAAAAAGAGGCCCAGAAACAAGAACTGTCTTGCTCTAAGTCACACAAGTATGCAATGGAATCAGGAGTGACTCAGGTCCCTTCTGGCCAGCCCCCTCCTCCTTCCACTCTGTGCGTAAGGGAGACAGAGTCTGGGCTGGGGCAGCTGGGTGATCCTAACCCCAGCAGGGATGTTCCTTGTCTGTCCCTGTCCCTGCCACGTGTTTGTAAACAGCCCTCTCAACATGTCTAGTACCATATGAGACCCTCGATCACTATCAACCTAACAGGTCTGTCCCCATGTTACACCTACGGTCTCACAGCTGGTCTGTGTCTCTGATGCCAAAGCCTAAGCCTCTCATGCTGCTGCCCCAGAAAGAACTGAACCCAGAACCAGGTCTCCAGTGGCGTGACAGGCAGCTCTGTGGCCTTGGGGGTCTCCAGAAGAAGCTCACTGTCTGAGGAACTGCCTCAGAGGCCTGGGTGGAGGCCACTGTGGCCAGGGTGCCCTGGAGCCACCTCTGCACGTAGAAGAACCCTGAATCACGTCCTGGTCCACAACACACCACGCCACATTGTGGAGAGAAAAACTAAGAACAGACTAGACCCCAGGCCTCTGAGCCCCACTGCACTGGGAGACTGGGGGCAGGCGAGCATGGCCAGTCTGGTCAGATACACACAGGGCTGCCGGGTGGCATTCAGAGAGCATGTTTATTTACAAAGCGCTTTACAAACATCGCCTTATGCCTCCCCACAGCCCCCTGCGAGGTAGGTCAGTCATATCTACAGTTTACAGATGGGGAGACTGAGGCACGGAATGGGGGTGTGGCCTGCCCCATTTTTAGGAGACCTTCCCACCCACCCATCAAAAAATAACAAAAGAAACAAAAAGCATCGATCCTCCATTCAGTTCTTCTTCTGAACTAGGGGACGTGACCAGCTCGGCTCCAGCACACCCCGCCCCGGGGAGCAGCCTGACCAGGAGCCAAAGGGGCCTCAACCCCAGGGGCTGTGGGTCAGCCTCGCAGACGGTCACTGGCCAAGCTGAGCATGACCGAGCCATGAAGGCCTGAAGGCTAAGGGAAGAGAGGGCTGAGGTGACCTCACTCTGCAGATGGCGGCTCAGGGAGGGGGGCTGGGAGGCACGGGCAGATCCTGGTTCTGGGAAGCTCAGAGCACACGTCGGGAAGCAGCAGCGGAGAGGGGTGGTGAGCAAGATACCCCAGGGCTGCAGGAGGCAGTGGGGTGAAGGAGGGCACGGCAGTTCCCCTGAAGAGGATGGTCAGTGTGTCCCACTGGCAAATCAGGGCCGAGCCCTCAGGGGCTGGTCCAGTCGGGATTCCAGGGGGCAAGCCCAGCACACCCTCCTCCTGTCTTCCTGTGGCTTGGGACACTCGCTCTGCAAGGCCTCGCTCATCTCTAGCAAGGGCTCGTATGCAGTCAAGGGTCTTGGCCTGGGTCTCCCAGAGCTGGCCGTTCTGAGCCCCAGTCACTGTGCCCGGCAGTGCCAGGTCTTTCAGCCCAGGCCTGCAGGACCCTCTGGAGGTGGGGCTGGGCTGAAGTCTTGCTCAGCTCCTCCTTGGCCCATAGCCTGCCCACAGATACAGTGAGAGGCGCTGTACACGGTGGAAGAGGCCATCAAGATGGCCCAGCGTCCACTCCGGCACTTTCCCTGTGGGACTATGGCTGAGCAGAGTTGGGGGGACAAGTCCTCTTTGCCAGTGGGCCTGGCCCTGAGTGCACAGTGGGTGCCCCAGGCCAGAGGCCCCGCTATCTTGACTCCAGAGCCTCCAGGTACTCCAGGGCCACATCGTAGCAAAAGTGGTACTGATCCTGAGGAGAGGGAGAGAAGGGATCATGAGCTGACCCCTCCCTTGTGCTGGGGAGAGGGCAAGCAGGAGCCCTGGACCACCACCGGGGAAGGGGAAAACCGGGACAACGTTCTGGCACCGCAGGACCAGACCAAGGCCCAAAGGCGGGGACCAGGTAGGGAAGGATGGGTGCTGCGGAACCTGGCCAAGCACGGACCAGGAAAGAAGAGGCTGGGCATGGGACACGCGGCCCCTCACCATTGTCTCCACCATATTGGGTTTATAGTTCCGAAGCGTTTTGGCAGCAAAGAAAACATCCACCAGGCTGTGACAGCGGATCATCTCCAGGACCGTGGCGCAGGCGCAGAAGGTGCCGCTGCGGCCTCCTCCATTTCTAAAAGACACACACAAAAGGTTTGGGGCAGGGCTTTGGGAGCAGGGGTGGGTGGAGCCTGGGCACCTACGGGAGAAGGGGAACGCCAGGCAATCAAAAGATGGGGCAGTGTCAGAGAGGCTGAAGGCCAAGGGCAGGGGCTGGGAGGAGCCAAAGGGCCCAGGGGTTAAGGTTTGATCTAAGGAAATAAGAGGGGAGGGGCCATAGACGCCAGAGGTGAGGGGTGTGGCTAAGGATCCAAAGAGGGAGGGGGCAAAGGGTGGGGCGGGGCCTGGCGGGAACAGAGGGAGAGGCACCGCCCACAGGGTGGCCCCAGGACCAGGTTAAAGAGGCGGCTCAGAGTCTGGGATGACATCTAAAGCTTTATGTCATCTCAGAAAATACATCCTGGAGGAGGAACGGACTGCAGATTCCTTGAGAAAGGAGGCCATACACACTGGAAAGGAATGACAGTGAGACACAATGGCAATGACAGAGAAGGGCAGTGGAGCAGCAAAGCAGACACCGAGAGCAAAATGGAAAATGGACACACGGGAAGCCTGTTCACCGCTGGGCAGCGCAGACACACGAGGCAGCTTCCCCAGACCCTCGGCTTCCCCCAGCCACGCTCTGTCCTAAGACTGCACCCTGTGGGGCGTCCCTTGGGGATGGGAGACCAAATTGGCCTCAGCCCCCTCTCCAGGGTTCACTCCCGCTAGATCTGAAAGTCCTGAGGGTCCAGCCCAGGCTGACTCAGTCCCTTAGTGTGCCTGGCCTGGAACTGGGAGTGCTCGGTAAGTACCAGAAGCATGAAAAAGCAGGAAGCAAAGAAATGACTGAATGGAGCCACTGCACGGATTTGTGAATGGGGCATGATGGGAAGGAAGGAAGGAAGGAAGGAAGGAAGGAAGGAAGGAAGGAAGGAAGGGAGGGAGGGAGGGAGGGAAGAAGGGAGGGGATACATGGCCCCTCACCACTAGGAGGGAGGGAGCAAGGGAAGGAGGGAGAGAAGGGGAGGCAGGGGACACTGCCTGTGTGCCTGCGAAAGCAAAGGCTGGAATTCCACTGGCATAAAAAACTATGCTTCGATCTCATGAGGTGAAAACTTCTGACAAAAAACTTAATTGGTGAAATCCAATGTTCACAGAGGGTACCGGCCAGTTGTTCAGGGTCAAGTCTACACCTGAAAACTGGGTTCCTCCAGGGAAGAAAGTGCCAGACCTGGCTGGCTGGGGACAGCCCATGGCCATCTGGGAGCCCAGAGGTTCCAGTGCCAGCCTTGAGGCCTTTGATTGGACCTCTGCCCTTGCTCCTTGACCCCACCCCCCACCCGTCCCTGCACACAGGCACTCACAGGCAGTGGACGATGGTGCGTCCGTCCCCACTCTCCGCCTGCCACTTGTCCACCTCAGCCAGCAGGTGCAGGAAGGCCTTCTTGGAGTCAGGCGTGTCCCGGTAGGCAGACCAGCGCAGGAACTGGAAGTGCCGCACCAGCAGGTGCCCCTCCTGCAGCTGGGGCGTGGGCAGCCAGCCAAAGGGATGTGACCATTGGAGTCACAGGGGCCCCTAATGAGTGACCTCAAGAGGGCCACTCAAGGCTGCCCCAGCTGCTCTCATCCCATTCTCACCCTTGGGCTCCTCGGATCACATACCCGAGAGATGTTCTGCACCCGGAACACTCGGGCCACCAAGTCCTCATCCGCAGTGCCTGACACGAACTCCACCTCCATGAGGCCGTACTGCTGCCGGCCCGGCTCCGGCCAGTACTGTAGGCAGGGCTGGGGCAAGTGTGGAGAGAGCGGAGCTGGTAGAGCCAAGCCAGGACTCCGCCACAGCCACCCCACCCGGGCTCCTTGCTTGCTCCTGTACCCTGGCCCACCTACTCACTCCAGACTCACCAGTCCCCCCTCTCCACAACCCACCCACCAGCTGCAGCACACACCTGCCCCCAGGTGTCCAGCACTGACACATCAGATCAGCCAAGACCAACCAGTCACAGACAGGGCAGTGGAGCCCATGGCCGTGTGGCTAGAACCCTATACCTTCACACACTCACACACACGTGTGCAAAACATGCACCTATACATGAAGCCACCTTCCAGGAATAGGCCCAGGTCTCCCCGCTCACTCCAGAACCAGCCCCTCAGGTTCTCTCTCACTGCCTCTGCCCTCGGCTCAAAGAGGTGGGGTATCCCTCATGCTGCAACAGGGCTCGGCACCCCACCCCCGCCCCAGGGCCCCACAGAGTCAGGGTGCCACACAGCTGCCCCCGCCAGACCACAGACTGGAGGCAGGGGAGGCACCTGTCCCCCCACACACATACACACACAATATAGGTGGATCAGCCAGGAGCCCCGGGGTCTAGCTCCTCTCTGCCTGGAACCCAGGAGAGGATCTTACCTTCCGTCTGTGAAACCAGGCTAAGTTCACTTACCTCCCTGAGCCTCAGTTTCCTTCTCTGTAAAACGGGGCCCATCACAGGACCCGTTCTCATGAGGTTACCATGAGGACCATGGGAAAGGAGCATAAGGACACTCTGCTCTGTGCTATGTCTGGCATGTGGCAGATACTCAGCATGTGTCAGGGACAGAGATGCTGAGGATACCGTCACTACTGAGGCTGGCCCCTGAATGCATCCCAAATGACACTCCAAGTTCCATCGGCTTCCCTCTGACCACCAAGACAGACCCTGCCTTCCTCCCTCCACCTGGGGTCCCAGCAACTCCTGGCACGTGCTACTCCCTCCCCAGAAGGCTCTTCCCACCACTTCACCCGCAGAACACTTCCCTTCCCCCACATCTTGACCAGGACACTCCCTCATCTGGGAAGCCCTCCTCACACGCTGTCCCCAGGCCAGCTCCACAATAGCCTTTCTCCTCTGGGCCTGTTTCTCAACCTGCTTCCTCCTGGACCATGAGATCTAGGAGATGCTGAGTCCTCTGTCTGCCCACTGGCAGGGAGCTGTCCCTGGGAAAAGTTGGCTGAATACCTGAGCAATCTGATGAGCAATGAGCAAAGTCTACGAGGTCCCTCTCAGTCCCTGTCCCCCATCTTGGCAAAGATAGATGTCTGCCCTGCCACACCTGGGACTCTCCAGATCCCCACCCTGGGCCTAGGTCCCTTCCCTGCAGGGTCCTATCATGTAGCCAAGAGCCTGACTCATAAAGAGCCCAGCTAGCCAGGCACAGTGGCACACACCTGTAATCCCAGCTACTCAGGGGGCTGAGGCAGGAGGATCGTAATTTGGAGGCCAGGCTGGTCAACTTAGTAAAACCCTGTCTCAAAAAATAAATAAATAAAATGGCAGCGGGTGTAGCTCAGTAGTAAAACACTTTGCCTAGCATGTGCCTGGGTTTAATCCCCAGTACCTTGACGGGGAGGGGACACAACAGCCAGCTACAGTCTTCCTCCACATCATCAGTAGGAGGTCATTGTGCTTATTTTACAAAAAAATCTTCCTGACATCCTGGGGCAGAAAGTGGAGAGTGTAAGGAGGTCCAAAGTCCTAGGGCATGTGATCAAACCAGGTAAGAAGACTGGACATCTGTACTTAAGGAGGCTCCAGCCCTGGGAGGACCAAAAGGAAATGGGGAGCGTGAAAGGGGCCATCACCAGGCTGAGATCACCAAGCCAGTGTCTGGCCAACCTCAGAATCAACTGTCACCTGTTCATATTCATCCCTGCCACATTCAGCGTGCCCACACAGGCAGACACAGCACAGTGCCCTGTAATAAAAGCTCCTGTGATGGTCTCCATTTTACAGAGAAGGAAACTAAGGCTCAAAGAGGTAAATTAAGTGACTGTAGGTCAAACCATCAAGAAATCGGAGGCTTGAATTTTACTCTAGCCAAAGGCCCCCTGTCTGGCAGTTTAGTTGAGATACTGATAAAGTTCCTGGAAAAACCTCTGAATGAGGCAGGATGGGAGGCACAGCTCCTAGTTATGTGACCGTGGAGATATCCCCACCCCAAGGTCATTGTCGGTCATAAATGAGACCATAAGTGCAAAGCAGAGTCCGCACTTACTGCGGATGCTCCATAAAAAGCAGCTGTTTTGCTCCAGTCTGACACCCCTGTTTTACGACAAGGAAACGGAGGCTCTAGGACAGAGTATGACTGAACTGAGGTCACACAACAACATGTGGTGCAGCTGGGCCCCAACTCTTGATTTGGGGGACTGTGACCTTGAACCCATGAAGGCCTTGGCCGGCGGGGGCCCTCACCCAGGCGGAGTTGGACTGGTTCAGCTGGTTGAGCATGACGATGGAGGTGCACCCGTAGTCGTAGACCAGGCGCCAGAAGTCAGGGGTGGTACTCTGCAGGGGGTGCAGGGTCACGATGAAGGCCGCACTCCGCGTGTAGCTCTGCAGGGACACCAGCACTCAGTGGGCGGTACACTGCCCCTGGAGTGGGCTGAGCTCTGCCATAGGTCATCTTCCCGCATCTGCAGTGACCACTTCAGAGGCTGCTCGGCACACCGAGGCCTGAGCTGACAGGTGGGCCCCAGGCCTCTAGTGCCCAGACCCCCCACAAACGAAAACAGCAACCAGTCCCCAGGGTGGAGCCAGCTGGCCCGGCCTCAGCGTCTGCACCTGCTGCCTCATCCGATTTCCCAAATGTCTGCATGGCTCTCCCTCATTTCTTTCTGGTCTCTGCTGAACTCACGTCTTCAAAGAAGCCCTCCCTCGCCACCTCTTCAAAAACGCTCACACACACAAACCAACATTCAATGCTCCTGCCTGGTGTTCTCTTAGAAAGTTCCAGTGCATGACGTTCCACTGTATATTCATTTACTGATTGTACTGCCCCGAAAATACAAGGTCAAGAGAACAGAGATTGCACACACATCTAGGGGTTTAATAAATATTTCTGAATAAATGAATCTCTAGACCGACTCCATGGCCTGAGATCTCGACTCCGGCTCTCCAGGCTGGGACAGGCACTGACTCTGTACCCTGCTCCTGACCTCACCTTGTAGGATGAGCTGGCACCTAGCCTTCTCTCCACCAGAGCTCCAGCCTCAAGTGTCCCCTAGTGTCCTGCCTTGCCCCATCCTGTGCCATGTCCCCTTCCCTCTCCTGAGCTCCTCTCCTACAGTCTTCTGACCCCAGCCCTCCTCCTGACCCTATAGAGGTTAACACAAGCTCCTAGGACCCTGGCCCTGTCTGGATTCTTCTGGCCTTGATCCTGAGCAAACCTTGATCGGCTCTGTGTAACCCTGCACAGGGCCAACAGAGAAAGAAGACACCCCTCCCCAGAGCACCAGCTCCTGTCCTAGGACTTTCTGAAAGCTCACTAAACAGCAGCTCCTCAAGGACAGCCCCAACCAGACTCCGAAACCAGGCCTGGGTGCCCTTGGGGCTCCTTGAAGACTTGACCACCGCACAGATCCAGGCGGATCCCCAGACAGGCCCAGTGCAATCCAAGAATCAAGGCCTCGGGGCTCCTGGGCCAGGCACTCACACTGGCTGAGGCATCAGTGACTCTAGGTCGGGGCAGGGCTGTGTCCGCAGCTTCTCCATCTCAAGGCACCATTCTCACCCAGGACCAGGGAGCTGCAATATGACCCTGCCCAGCTCAGAAACCCAGGACCCTCAGAGAACCTCCTTTCCAGCCCTCAAACATGCAGATGAGGCCAAAGAAGGGATGGGAGACCATCCACAGGGCTCCTAAGTCCGTATCCAAACTATGCCACCTCTCCAGGACCCCTCAGCAGGCACAGACACCCATCGTTGCACCAGCCTGAGTGACAGTGACTTCCAGGCCTCTCCACGTCTCTCATTTCTTTGGCTGCCAGGTGGTCAGTGGTCGGGGCTTCTCCCCTCCCCTTCAGCTCACACCAGGAAGCCCCTGGGCCACAGGGCGGGACTTGCCCTCATGAGAGAAAGCCACCATGTCCCGTACTGTCCCTGCTGAGGGACCATGCAATCAAGAGCACACTTCCCTGGGCCTGCAGGGACCCTCTGCTCCCCAAATCTGGTCTCCATGTCTGGGTGGCCCCCCTTTGCTCACTCCTCCCCGGGCTGGTTTGCTCAGCTCAGCCCCCTCCTCTAATGGGAGGGGCGGCCTGTGTGTGTACAGCCGAAGACAGGCTGACAGGCAAGGGCACACCCAGCCCACGTGACAAAGGTGAAGCCACATTCTCTGGTCTCATCTGCAACACCTGACTCTGACACCTGACTCAACACCTCGGCTGGCTCCAGCCGGGGAGAAGAACACGGGTGGAACTCACGGGCTCCTCCCCGCGGCATCCCCAGCCCCTGGAGCCCCAGCACCCGTCTGCCACTCTGCTTGCAACACACAGTAAAGGAGGTGCAGCCCCCTGAGTGGGGGTGGCGGGGCAAGAAAAGGGACTTCTAAATGGTTCCCGAGCCCTCAGACCACACCAGGTAGGACCAGGGAGCGCGTCCCCACTGCAGACCAGGAGCAGGCTCCAGCGGCATCTTGCAGGACACACTCTCCCAGCTCCCAGCTTCGGGTTCCCAGTCCAGCCCCAAACCTTCAAGGCCTCCCCAGCCAAGGCCCCTGAGGTCTGGATCCTGAAGACGGCCCAACCCGGGCTTCCCCACCCAGAGCCCCGCGTGCTGAGAGCAACACCTGAGGGGTCACTGGCTTGGACAAGGTCCCGAGGAAGGTCAGCAGGGGTAGGAGGGCTGCCCCCTGAGCCTTCAATAGGCAGAGGGTGCCCCCAACCAGAGCCCGCGCTCTGCTCCCTGGTCCTTTCCGGGCGCTGTTGGGAGAGGGAGTTCCGGAGCCCGCCGCACCCCCGAGCTCTCACGTCAGTCAGGGCTGCGTTGATGTAGTTGTTGGGGTCCCCGTCAGTGGAGATGAGGAAGGGCAGGCAGCGGTCGGGCGGCAGGACGTCCATGCTGCGGTTCTTGTCCCGGTTCCGGGGCAGCAGCGCGATGCTGCACTCCTCCACGTCCAGCGGCGGCGTGACCGAGTTCAGCGTCTACAAAGGGCAGAGTGGACACTGGGCAGGGCAGTTAACCCCATGTGGTGGATGCAGACACTGAGGTCTAGAGAGAAGGCACAAGAGTGGAGGCCTGGCTGGGCAGGGCCAGGGCTGAGCTCTGGAGAGCGGAGTCCGTCCCCCTGCCGTCCACATAACCCCCAACAACTACCTTAGCCCTCGGCCTCAGTTTTCCTCAACCGTAAAACGGGAAAATAATCTGCCTCCTTCCAGGGGCTGCTGGGAGGAAAAAGTGAGAGCAGGCTGAGCACGGGCAGAGCACGGCTCAGCAGGCCAGTGTGTAGGAGCAGTGAAGATCGGCATGGCCTGGCAGGGCTGCAATGCGACAGGCCCTGAAATCCCTGCTCCCATATAGCAGACCCAGGTGCCAGGCCGAGGTGGCCACCGTCCCTGGTCACAGAACGCAAGTCCTGAGCACCTGGTACCAAATAAAGCCACCCCTCTGGGCCTCTTCACCCCTCTGCCTGCAGGCCTCGTGCATCCAGATCTGCGGGTCTCCCGCCTCTTTCTCTTGTTTGGGGACCCCTCACAGGGAACCCTACCCTATCTTGATCCTCGAGCTTGACACCCTTCTCCAGGAATTGCCAGCAGCATTTCCTGTAGGTTACCCAGGCGGCTCTAGAGCACTGGCACCTGGCACGTGAGGTCCGGCTGTACCTGCCAGGACCCCTGGAGAGGGAGGACACTGGGCTCGCTGCCTGCCTGGGGACCAAGAGACTGCTCTGGAGATAGGCCTTCCCCGCTCTCAGCCATGCAGCATGGTGAGGCAGAACCAGGCGACCAAAGCTGGACCCATCAGTGTGCTCCACCTCCTGATCCCAGTTCAGGGATGGAAACACAAGAGTTGGGTCTAGGGTTTTCGTTGGAAGCAGCAAGGGTCTTTTTCCAGAGTCCCTGACAAGACTGACATGATCCTGGCACTGCCGAGTGCCAGCTGTGGGTCTGAGAATGAAGCCAAGAACAGGAGAGTAGAACCAAGAGTGGACAGAGACCAAAGGACATCATCGTCTGAGCCCCTGGATCCAGCCATAACTGAATCCACACCACCCTCAGGGTCCCCAGTTACAGGAGTCAGTGAGCTAGATTTTTATCACGACCCAAAGATTCCTGATGACTACAAATGCTACAAGGGCAATGTGAACTATCTTTCTTCTCTCGGCAAAAAACTGGAGGTTTAAAGAAGTGAAGTGACTTGTTCAAGACCACTCACAGCACCCAACTAGTCAAGCCAGGATGTGACCCCAGGTTTATCTGACTTTGAAGCATGAGCTGAGGCACCACTCCTCCACTGTCTCAGAGTCCTTCCTAGTAACCCAACTCTTCCCCTCCACCTGTGTCTATCTAGGCCCTCCTGCTTGGTCCTCAATGCCTATGATACTCAGAACCTCCCAGCACGCGCACCCAGGCCTCCGTCCCCCCACCTGGAACTCTTCCCGCAGCTGGGAGGAATTGCTCTGAGGGTCAATGCGGATCATCTCCTTGTAAGTGGCCTTGAACTCGTTGACAGGGATGGTGGTCTCCCCACACAGGCAGGCCTCCAGGATTGCATCATGGATGAAGATGTACTGCTCCTGGAACAGCAGATGAGAACATGAGACGAGCAGGGGACCAGAAGCTGGGGATGGGCAGGAGAGAGGGCCTCAGTGAGCGTGAGGCTGAGGCAGGACTCCAAGGCGGAGTCCAGTCCTACCTAAGCAGCCTTCACGGACCTGCGAGCTCATCTCACACTGCATCCCCATAACACCCTGGGAGATCCTCTGGGAGGTGAGGGGACAGCCCAAGGTCACAGATCTAGTGAGGACACAAACCCGGGTATGTCCTGACTGCAGCACCCTTTGCTGTTTGACCCCCACACCCCGCTCCAGCGGCTGAGTTTGAGGGATCCTAAGAGGCGCGCAGCTCACCTCGCCAGACCACCTGGGGCAGGGAAGAGCCCAAGGACACCTGCAGACACATGCCCCCCTCCCTGAGCTCCTCGTAAGAGATCCAGGTCCCAGAGGCAGTGGTGGGGACAGGGTGGGGTCCCCGCACCTCGGTCTGGATCATGTTGACGCGCCGGGAGCAGAGGGTCTTCACGCAGTTGTAAATGTCCACGACACCCTCACACTCCGCCATGTCCAGCATCACATCCAGGACGATGTAACAACCTGTGCGGCCAGTGCCAGCGCTGGGGAGAGAGAGGCCCCAGGGCACATCAGGGAAGGGAACCCAGGACCAAGGAAAAGACGGGAGAGAAATGACCCAGCAAGGAGGCACCAGGGAGCAGGCTGCTGGAAGAGCTCTGGTGCCTTGTGACAGGGGACAGAGTTGGAGAGGGGCCTCAGGAGAAGGAGCGGAGGGGAAAGGAGAGGGAGAGGCAGAGGTGAAGCCAGTCCAACTCTGCAATTAGACAAAGATGATGTCGGAGCTCACTCCAAGAATGTTCTTTCCTCCTGGTGTCCCTGGCTCTCCTGCACATCCCTCAAAACCCCACCGCTCACACCCATCACACACTCAGTGGAACCTCCATCGCTTCCAGGCAGGTGTCATTCTTCTGAGCTTCTGGAGCCATCTGCCTCCTGACTTCACGAAAACACTTCCAGCCACATAGTCACGGTGAATGTGGCTGCCTCCCTGACCCCCGGGAGCCCACTGAGAGCTGGGCTGTGTTGGGTTCATCACTGCGACCCGCGTGCCCAGCGCCAGAGCTGAGGGGGAGCGGGTACAAAGAGGATGCTAAGATTTCACATCTGAAAATGGTGGCACTGAAGTGTCAGGGAGGACATACAACGACTCCCTATCCTGTCCCCTGCTGGAAGGGCCTTAAGTCAGCACAACCCCTTGGGAAAACTACTTGGGCAGATTCTGCTAAAGCTGAACGTTCACCCAGACGGCATTTCTACTCCTACACACGATCCCACAGAAATGTTTGTATTTCTTGACCAAAAGACAGGCACTCGGTGGTCCTTGGCACTGCTATTTTATTTCAGCACCGCTATTCCCAACAGCTCAAAACTGCAACCATCCCAAAGGCCTGGCAACAGCAGGATGGACGAATATGTCGTAGCCGACTCGCCCAGAAGAAAAGGATACAGCCTACAAACATGCGATGGACCAAAGACGTCGGCAAAGAGCACCTGTGCAGGACTCTGTTTATGTCAAGTTCAAACGCAAGACCAGGGCTGAGAAGTCAGGCCAGTGACGGCTCTGGAAGGCGGGTACGTTCTAGAACTGGGTTAAGGGGCCTCTGGTTTCTATGGATATTCTGCCTCTTGACCTGAGTGGAGCGACCAGTGTGTTCAGTCTGTGAAAATTCACAACGTTCCATGTACATGTAATGACCTGGGATCTAAGTATACTTTGCTTTAAGTATCTATCCATAAAGTCTTAGATTTTAAGGATGACATCTTAAAGAAAACTAAGAAGCTGGCTTGGAGGTGGCAGGGCAGGGACAGGAAAGAGTCTGCCATGACACTGGGGAAGCTGAGGAGCCAGGACGAGCTCTAGAGGCCACGGATTTGCAGCCTCAGGAGACTCGCTGAAGCCCAAGGGCTAGTGGAGGGACGAAGGACACAGAGCAGAGAGAGGAGGGACAGTCGGGGTCACAGGAAGACAACCAGGCAAGAGCTAGGAAGGGAAGAGGGAGGGAAGCCAGGGACACGCAAGGCCACTGGGCATGGGGGAGAAGGGCGAAGTCCTCTCAGCCCCTGCAAACCCAGAACACCTGATGGGCAGGAGCGGGCTGGACTGAGCCTGGTGCTGTGCCACCCTGCAGCCCTCAGGGCTCAGGACCTCCTCAGCATCACACAGGTCTCGGGGCACATGTGGATGCCAACCTCAGAGCCAAACTCAAAGATAAAGTGGGTTATTCTCTTCTGCCCCGTCTCCAAGCAGGCTGAGCCAGGCCCAGTCCCTCTTGGGGGCCCTGAGCCTGCCCACCCCACCCCACCCCAGCGCCAAGCCCCTTCCTGGGACCCCCTGGCCCTCCCACCTGCAGTGGATGACGATGGGCCCGGCATCGGGTGGGGTGGAGGCCTTCACGCGCCTGATAAAGGCCAGCAGCCCGGTGGCATGGTAGGGGACACCGTGCTCTGGCCACGCTGTGAAGTGGAACTGGCGGACCTCGTGCCGGGCAGAGTAGCCCCTCTGTGGAGACAATGGGAAGGACAGTCACAGTCGCTGGCAGCCTCTGAAAGATACTGCGTGTGCCAGGCACTGTGGGGAGCGCCTCCTCGGGTTCACAGGTGAGGTCCGGTACTGGAGAGGAAGGGTAAACGTCCACTGTACCAGAGAGGGAACTGAGGCCCACGGAGGAGAAGCCACCTTCCCCAGGATGGACAGGCACATGTCACATAGAACTTGGACAGAGCTCTGCCTGATGCTGACACCCACGCTGTCAAAACACGGGCCTGTCGTGTAAACCCAGATCATTTTGACTCTCGGGCCTTCCTTCCAAGGGGGGAACTGTCCCTCCCCTAAGGACTTTACTGGGCAGACAACTGCACTGTGGACAGGGCTTACTGGCCAGTCACCTAAGCCTCAATGTCCTTACCTGTAAAATGGAGCTAATGGTCAGCACCTAGGCCACAGAGCTTTCCAGGGCTGCAGTGACATGTGACCGGCTGGCCACAGTGCCCCAGAGGGTAGGACCAACACCAGGCAGCTGTCATCACTGTCTCCATCACCTCAAACTCCTCTTGGAGCCACCCGCAGAGACAGTTTTGCCTTCCATCTCCCACGATTCTCCCAGAAAGCAGGTGGCCTCCTGCCAGGTGCTGCCCCGGGCACCCCTCCCGCTCCCTGGGCTGCAGGAACAGGTGTGGGGAGACTCACCCTCTCCAGGGCAAAGGTGCGCACCACGTACTCAGCCAGCGTCTCCGTCTTCACCAGTGTGATCTTGATGTCCCCGTACATGTCTGAGTCCTCTGGCCAATACCGTGAGCACTTTACCTGCAGCCCCCACAGGACAGGACTCAGTGGAACCCTCGCTGCCCCAGGGGCCCACCCACCCCAGTTCACCCCCAGCCCTGCTTACCCTGCCCACCTCCACCAGCTTGGTGATCATGACGATGCTTGAGCAGTGCTCTTGCCACACCATGCGCCAGAAGTCATAGATCATCTCGGGCTTTGGCCCTGGGGGTGCAGGAGGTGCCTGTCCCTGAGCCAAGTGTCTGCCTGCTGCCCAGCACTGCTGCCCCAGGCCAGGAGGCTCTCTGGGCTCCAGTGAGGGCTTCATGCTCACCCACGTACACCCACCAGCTGCCAACCCATGCCTGGAGGGCCCCGGGGGGACAGCATCAGGGGAGGGCCTGGCTGGAGAGCCCCGTCATGCTGAGTGGGACCCAGGAAGCAGAGCTGGAGGGCAGATCTTTGGTCCATGGGGCAAATCTCCAAGAAGGATGGACGAATCGACAGGGGGATAAGACTCAGCCAAATGGGACCCAGGAGGCCACTACACCAGATGCACAACCCACACCAACCAGGACTGGACCTGCCCAGCCCTTTCACGTATGCCACCATGGAGACAGACAGATGGACCAGAATTACAGATGGACTGATCACATCAGGAGATATGAACACAGAGAGGACAGAGGCTGAGACACAGATGCCAACAGACCAAGGCAAAGAGAGTGGGGATCAGACACAGGACAGAGACACATGGGGAAGCAGACAGGGAGCCAAGCAGGCCACCAGGGAAGGCAGACAGGCAGGCATTCCAACACACGGAGGTGCCCACGGGCAGAGGGGCCGGGTACCTTGTGTGGCTATGAAGTGGTTTGACCTGTGGTAACCCTGCAACAGAAGAGGGTGTGGTAAGACCCCAGGGAGCAGCTCCTAATGCTCAGCCCCTCCTCCTCTCCCCCAGCAGCACCCCTACCCCACTAAGGAACTGCCCACGCTCATGGCCAGGGCCTCCTGAGCAGGGTGAGCTTGTCCTCCTGCCCCCAAGGAAGGGAATACAAGTGGGACACAAGCATCTTGCTATGTGACCCCCAGAGAGGACATGACTCCCTTGTGGGCCTGGAGGGTCTCCCAATTCACAAAATGGGGGAGGGGGGGTTTCTGTTTAAAATGAGGCTGATATTTGGAGAAAAAGTTCAAGGTGACTCTGCCCTGTTCCCAGAGTCCCTGAAGCCCTAATCAACCCCAGACCCCAAAGGTGTCAGCTCTTCCAACCCCCCTCAGAGCATTCAGGATAGACGGTCCACAGCCATGAGGCCCCGCCCCCACCTCAGTCACCCAGCTCAGGGGGACCTGATGAAGGCTTCAGGTTTGGAAGCAAATGGCTCTTAGATAAAATGCTCAAATCTTTAAAAGCAATTACAATGATGGCAATGAACTTTTCTGAGACCCTCTTATGGCTACATACTAAGCACTTCACCTGCATTAGCCTGAACAAAGAGAGGTCAAGGGCTACTTCATCCTGCATCTCCAGAGCCCTGGGCTGAGGAGAGGCCCCAGGGCAATAGCCTGAGGATCCCCGACAGGCCCTCTTCTTTCTGGGACAGGGAGCCCACCCAATACCCAGGGCACCAGTGCAGGCAGAGCAGAAAAGGGAAGAAGTACTGCAGCGCAGGAGAGAGAAAACCATCAAGTTCAGCCCCTGCTCCCCCTTGCCCCCAGCCCCCTGCAACTAACTCTTCTGGCCCCCTGGACTTCCCAGGCCCAAGAAGCCCTGGGCCAGACTGCCCAGGTTCAAATCCCAGCTCCACCTCTTTCTAGCTGCCTGCACTGAAGCCAACAGCCCTTCATCCTGCTGTGCCTCCAAGTCCACACCCGTGGGGTGGAACGGCCACACTAATTCCCTCCCAGGGCAGTCCTGAGGAGAAAATAAAGCAATCGATGTTGAGTGTTTGGCACTGTGTCAAGCACCGAGTCCACACTTAACAGTTGCTCTTATACTACTACTACTGATGTAAAGGTCCAGCAGTGTCCCTGAAGATCCAACAGTGTCAATGTCAAGAACTGCTCGAGTGGGCGGTTCTTCACTGTAGGGCTAAGGATCCAAGTCTGGGAGTCTAATGGGCCCAGTTCCCAGCTGCAGCTCTGCCAAGCAGTAGCTGTGTGACTCTGAACCCCAGGAGGGGACTTCTGTCCTGGAGATCTTGGTAAAAGGCAGACCGGGATTCAGAAGGTCTGAGCTGGGGCCTGGGGCTGTGCATTGCCAACCAGCTCCTGAGGGTCCTGATACTGCAGGGCCTCGAGCACCCTGAGGGGCAGCCAGGCTCTCGACTTTTTTTTTTTTTTTTGTAGCTGGAGATGGACAGCAGGCCTTTATTTTCTTTATGCTTATGTGGTGCTAAGATCAAACCCAGTGCCTCAAACATTGCTAAGCCACCGTTCTCTGCAATAGAAGGCCAACAGCAAGACATGCAGTTGTTACCTTCTATGAAAAGGAACAAAACCCAAAGTAACTAGTACTGAAAAGGGTCACTCAGTCCTCACAATGGCAGCCTCTCCAGGTCTACCCTAAATCCCTCCTGCTGCCGCTCTAAGCCACTGTTTCTGTAAGAGGTCAGAGGAGGCAGGTGGAGGAGGACGAGGGCTGTCCAGGAGCTGCCCTCCCAACTCTCGGCACCAGCCAAGTGGAAACGACCTATCCCACCTCAAACCAGGTCCCTAAGAATCCCCCAAGGCCAGACACCGCATCAGATTCAGCCACCTCTGAATACTGCACCGCAGGGCCCAGGACAGGGCCAGTTAAGCACCAGCCAGTAGACAACAGAGGAACAGACTCAACTAAAACTGACCAACTGGACTGGGGATGTGGCTCAGGGGTAGAGCACCAGACCTTGGGTTCTATCCCTGGCACTGCTTCCAAAAAAACAAGATCAATTTGATAAACAAGCAGCTGGTCTACAATTCAGCTCTGTTCTGCTGAACCCCCAGGACCTTCTCCCTTGATGTTTGGAGGCATCATTCTGAAGAAAGCATGGTCCAGGGGTCCATTTTGTCACACTTTGAAGCAAGTGTTTAAGCAAAGAACCTCCATATCTGCACATTATCTTTTTTTTTAAAAAAAAAAAAGAGAGTGAGAGAGGAGGGGAGAGAGAGAGAATTTTTTAATATTTATTTTTTAATCATCAGCGGACACAACATCTTTGTTTTGTATGTGGTGCTGAGGATCGAACCCGGGCCGCACGCATGCCAGGCGAGCGCGCTACCGCTTGAGCCACATCCCCAGCCCCTCTGCACATTATCTTTTTAAAAAAAAAAAAAATTTTAGTTGTAGTTGGACACAATGCCTTTATTTTATTTATTTATTTATTTTTATGCGGTGCTGAGGATCGAACCCAGGGCCTCATACATGCAAGGCAAGTGCTCTGCCACTGAGCCACATCCCCAGCCCTGCACATTATCTTTTTAAATACATGTATACTATTGCACCATTATGTGACAGAGAGGACACACGTGGAATTTTAAACGTATCAAATTTTAAAGGAGGCTGGGTAGAATACCTCGCACCAACCCACCTTAGAGACCAGCATTAGAGAGCACCCACCCCATGCTCCACGAAGATGCGCAGGGCCTGGGAACCTCTCCTAGTCACACACCTGAACCCTTGCTGGAGTCTGAGGGACACTTGTCTGCATTATAGGCAAGAACCCCTGGCATCCCAATGCTCCCCAAAGAACAAGAACTGCAGTGTGACCAGATATGGTGGTACACGCCTATAATCCCAGAGACTTGGGAGGCTGAGGCAGGAAGGTTACAAGTTCAAACCAGCCTCAGCAACTAAACATGAGGCCCTAAGCAACTTAGGGAGACCCTGTCTCAAAATAAAAACAGCTGGCCAGGTGCAGGGCACGTGCCTGGAATCCCAAAGGCTCAGGAGGCTGAGGCAAGAGGATTGCAAGTTCAAGGCCAGCTCAGCAATGGAGAGGCACTAAGCAACTCAGTGAGACCCTGTCTCTAAATAAAATACAAAATAGGGCTGGGGAGGTGGCTCAGTGGTCAACTGCCCCCGAGTTCAATCCCCAGTATGAAAAAAATAAAATAAAAAGGGCTGGGGATATGGCTCGATGGTAAGCAACTCTGGGTTAAAAACAACAACAACAAACAGTGTGGTGTGAGGGATAAGGTTGGTTTTTGGCTTTGAGAAAGTCACTTTTTTCATCTGTCAAATGCTCGTCAATAGTGTCCCCACCTCACAGAGTGCGGTAAAGGTAAAACATGTATTTAAAGTGCCTGGCACACAGCAGGTACCCAGTCAGTTGCAAACTGGCATTGCAAGATGAACTAAGCTAAGTCTCCCAAGGGTCTGACAACAAGGGACAGAATGGGGCAAGCAGTCCACCGCAGGGCGTGCCCACAGTCCTCAAAGCCACCACCTTTTGTGAGCCTAATCCTTCTTCCAAATTGGAGAATTTTACAAACCAACTTTGTGACTGCACTTAAAATAAGGGGTACATCTGGGATAATCGATCATCTCTGCCAAATGTGACTGTGGGGACCTTTCACTTTCTATGTCAGTCTCTCCACATCGTCTGAAAGTCGGATAACAAGCAGAATGTTAGCAATGATTAAAAAAAAAAAAGCAAGAAATGTGTTTTTTAAAGGAAAATAGAAGAGGTATCCTCAAAATAGCAAAGAATCCCAATCATTAAATATAATGAAAATAGAATATATGAATTAAAAATAAAATCAGAGGCTCCCTTGATGAATCAGGGTTTTAATTCTTCAAAAGAAGATGGTACAATTTTTTTTTAATGAATACCCAACCACTCCCCTAAAAAAACATTCCAACTGGGCGACACTGACGGTTAACTGGTTGGAGTTGAGTTTTACACAAACTGATCATGGCAGGGTTTGAACGCTCAGGAATCTAGTTTTAGGGGGACTGAACAGGAACGGTCTAAAGACCCTGACCCCTAAGTAGCAGAGACAAGACCACCCAGGGTAGCTTCCCCCATCCCCCTCTCTCAAGGGCCCTGCAGAAGTTACAGCCAGCAAGGTTCATGGGGAATAGGGGACAGGGTTGAGGACAAAGGTGACAGACAGGGGTGGCCAGAGCAGAGGGCCAGGTGAAGCACCCCAATACTGCTGCCTATCTCAAAGTGGGGGAGGAGGGGAGGAGCTGCTTACAACAGGGATCCTGTGGCTGTCTTTAGCCCTGGGCCACCCCTGGAGAGGCGGCTGAAGTGGACACTGGTGCTGGGCACACAAGGAGAGGGGAAGGAGCGGGGAGAGAGAGCCAGAGACAAAGTCTGAGATACAGCCAGTCAGACAGACAGGAGGAGAAGCAGGAGGAGGGGGAGATACTTACTTCTCGGTTTATCCGAATCTTAATGATTCCAGTGAGGGAACAAGACAAAGCAAAAGAGACAGATGTTAGGCCAGAGGCAGAGAAGGTGGGCCCGGCCGGCACAGGAGTGGCCAGAAAGGTCTACATGAGCAGGAGAGGCAGAGCAGAGATGGGTGGGCCAGGCTGGGCCAGAGAGGTGGGAGTGGCAGGTCCCTGCTAGGGCCCAAGAGAAGCCAGCTGGGACCCTGACATGGCTGAGGACAGGCTCTCTGTTATCGAAGCTGCCCACATCTGCCAGGTCAGGCCCAGCACTTATCCCAGCCAAGGGACAGGCTAGGAGATGGGGAGAAGGCAAGGGATTCTGGGAAGCAAAGGGTGGCCCGTCTGACCCCAGGAGGAAGACAGAAGAGGGAGAGGAGAGACGGTGTCTCAAGTCCCAACTACCTCGGCTCCCATGACACTCTGCTCCTTGGGCCTCGTTCTCATGCTCCCTGCCTGGGATTCTGCTCTAGCCGCCCAGAGGAGCTCCAGTCGGGCTTCCTCCACGCAGCCTGCCCCTGGGAAAGGCCTTCCTCTCTTCTGGCCCGTACTCTCCATCCAATCTGAAGTTACTGTACTTGTCTGTTCACTGGCCTCCCCCACTAGAACATGCGTGTTCCAGGACCACAGGGACTGCTTTTCCTGTCTGGTTCACATCTGTACCCCTGGTGCTCAGGTACTCAAAATATATTCTGTATATTTCCATAAATGAATAAATAGTGCTCTCACAAGCTTGGTTTGCTGCAGGGGGAGCCTGATTAGAGTCCCTGGGCCTCCCCCATTACTCCCCTCAGCCATACCCACAGAGCAGACTCAGGGCCTCTTCTGGACACCCATGGTCAGGACTCCTGGCTGCCCGCCCTGTCTCTGGCTCTTCCCTCTAATCCAGCAAGTTCCAACTACTGCAGTAGAGGTTGCGATGGCCTAATGGCTGGGAGCAAAGCCTCTGGAGACACAGAGACGCTGAGTTCAGTTCTTTCTTTAGCACTCACTAGCTGTGTGACCTAGGACCAGCAGTTTCACCTCTTTGAATCTTACTTTGGTCACCTATAAAGGGAGATCACGAAACTAACTATGTTGTAGTGTGATTGTAGGTGTCATATAAAATGTAATGTTGAATATAAAGTGCTTGGCACCTAGTACATGCTCAATAAACATGCATTACTATTCTTTTATTTCTTTATTTTGTGGAGTTGGATGGAACCCAGAGCCTTGTACATGCTAGGCAAGCACTCTACCACTGAGCTGAAGCTCCTAGCCTGACCTACAGTTCTTTAAATATCACTTTGATTATAAGCAAAACACTTTTCACAACTCCCTGGCATCCCTAGGAAAAAGTTCAACTCCTTAGCCTGCCCCTGGAGGCCTCCACCATCCAGCCCCTGCTTACCTCTCAGCCTCACTGTGCCTTGTGAGAATCCCACCCCCAAGCTCTTGGGCCCTCAGCAAGAAGGGACCCTTCCTCCTCACCCCTCGGTCTCACTGTCTGCCATCTCTCAGGCCAACTCCAGCCTGCAGGGGGCCATCTTGAAGGCTGCCTCCCTCTATCCTCCCCCTCCTCTGAGCTCCCGAGCAAAGCGCTGGAGACAGGGGTGCTCATAACTCAGCTGTCTGAACCCCCTGACAGGTTTCTGTCCTGCCTGGACAGTCAGCCAGAAGTGCGCAGGGCCAGGCCAGGAGCAAGGACAGGGGCAAGGCACTCACGTCGATGTAGTTGGCATTAATGTAGTCGGCACTGGGGTCTCCCAGCATCGGGTGGAGCTTCACGCGGTGCCGGTCATCTGTAAACACAGAGCAGGTGGACGGGGCTGTGCCTGGAGCCCAGAGCCGGGGCAGGGGGAAATACCCCTGGGCAGCCAGGTCAGCTAGGGGATCAGATCCGATCAGCAGGTTCGGGAAGGGTGCGCAGGACAGGCCAGAGGTTAGAGTCTAGGCTGAGGTGTGGAGTCAAGGAGGCCCAAGGGGTATACGGCCAGCCCAAGCCTGAGCAGGTCTTAACCCCCCAAGCCTCAGTTTCCTGTAAAAGGAGAATTATATTGTCCCCCCCACTTCACAGGGTAACTGGGAGGGACGAGTGAGGTGACAGGCGTAGTGCTCAGCGCTGTATCAGGCCCTTGTAAGTGGAGGCCGAGATCACTACCACCTCCACCCGTGCCCCAGGGCTCCCCCTGGCCATGCTCCCCTTCCAGCTCCCTCCCCCCAGCTCCCCCCCAGGACTCACAGGCAGGCACAGGCTCCTGCCGGCCTCCCTTCAGCTTGTCCTTCTTCTTGGTGGCATCCCAGCCCTCAAAGAAGCTCTGCCAATAGGGAAGATGGCTGTCAGTGGGAATGGAGGACCCCCCGAGCCTCGCAGGACCCCTGTTCCTCAACAGGGAGGATGGGGTGGGGTCATGATGAGGGCCAAGCTCGGGGCTGCACTTGGAGCGTGAGGTCCTTTCATCAGCGAGGATGAGGTTCAAAACCAAGGAGTGTGGGAGGAAGGGAAAGGAGGCAGGAGGGGGCAGGGCCGGAGTTCAGACAGTGTAGAACGCAAATCAGGCTCAGAACAAGGGCCAAATCCAGATTTGAGCTGGGAAGAAGGCAAAGGTGAAGGGTAGGATGTGGATGGTGTCGTCGTCCACATGGAAGGAGGTTGAGATCCAAGGCAGGGTTCACATGGAGCTCGGGATGACAGTCCCTCAGGCTGGAGCTAGGCCAACCTCAGTGAGGACAGCCGGGTTCAGATCAGAGGAAGGATAAGGATCACAGTCAGGACCAAGAGGGAGATGAGATTTAAGGTCAGACTTCCCATCAGGATGAGGGTCAAGGTCAAGGTCAAAAGAATTCGGTTGATTTGGAGACTGTCAGAGTAGGGGTCCAGCCAGGGCTGGGCTGAGGATGGAGAGAGTCAGGATCCACAGTGAAGAGGACCAGGGAGGCCAGGGCAGGGGTCCTGGTGGACAGGGGCCGTGCATGCACCTCGTACTCCTGCTTGAAGCCATAGCCCTCGGCTGTCTTCATCTGGTTGATGTGCTGCAGGAGGTCGGCCACCCGCACTGCAGGGTGCAGCTGCCCCGTGTGGTACGGGGAGCCCTTCCGGCCACACGGACGCCGTGGTGAGCCCCCCAGGAGGCTGCTGGCCTCGGTGACTCCAATGCTGCGCTGGTCTCCTGCGGTCAGAGGAAGGAGAGGGGTTCCTGATACGCACAGGCCCCGGCCTCAGAGCCCCAGGTGGACTCAGGGGCAGGGAATATGGCCAATATGGAAGATGCCTGGATTGTTCTCTGGAACTAAAAGGCCTCTCTAGGTCCACCCTGTGTGATACTGGGCATGTCCCTTCCCATCTGCATCTCAGGTCTCCCAGTTAGGAAATAAGCAGGTGACATGCGGTGACCCCTGCCACTCTGTTCCCACATTCTCACATCACCCCACATGGCTTCACCGTGAGGCCTGCAGGGGGAGTGCTCGGCAGAGCCCCTGACAGCTGCCCTCTTCCTCCCTCTCCACCAGGGAACAATCTGGAACACTGGCAACTCCCAGCAATTATCCCCATTCAAAGATAAGCAAATCAGAATGAGCTGCCGCTGCTGCCTCCTGCGCATGATGAACGGAGACACCTGAATAAACGCGTTTCTCCTGCACAAGCGTTTCCATTGTCAGCGGGTGTGGCATCCAGTCAGGGGGGTAGGGGTGAGAGGCGCGCGGGGGGGGGGGGGGGGGGGCGACCCCAGCGCCCCTCCCCCCGGCCACCTCCTCCTGGCTCTTTGGGTCAGCATCTCCAAGGACATCCCACCCTGGTTCTGGAGGTCAGGATCTGCAACCACCACCTCCCTCCTGGGCATACTCCCTGGGCACTCACCTCCCTCCTGTCCCTCCTGTCCAAGGTGAGGCTCCAGGGCTCACTCAGTCCTGCCCTCCACTTCTCACAGCTCTTTTGCAGGTCTGAGCTGGCAGGAGCCTGGAGGGACCCTGGAGGGACCTAGATGAAGGCGCCTCCCTTCCCTGTGCCCTTGCACCTGGGGCCCCTTCAGCCCCCAAAGCCCCTGCTTCCTCTACCCCTCCTCCGCCCTTCCCCTCCTCCCCTACTCTTTGTGCTGGTGACTTACTCATCCTCAAGTCTCAGCCAAAATGATCCTCCAGAGGGAGAGCCTCTCCACCACTAACTGGCAGGGTAAATGCAGGATCCCGAGGTCAGACCCCCTGATGACCTTAACTTCCCCAAGCCCCATTCAAGTCAGGGAGGCAGCCCCCTCTGCTTGATCCCCCTTCCTGTGCCATGGTTTAAAAATGGCCTCCAGGCAGAAAGTCAATGCGGGGGGGGGGGGTGTCTCCCCTTAGGGGACCCCCCTTATTTGTCTCTCTCCTTTCAAGAATCAGTCCTGAGCTGCCTCAAGTTCTGGTGTCTGGAAACAATTGTTTCATATCTTTATCTGAATTTCTGGTTGCTTACAGCTAGAGGGCAGGTCAAGTACCCATTATACCATCCTGGCCAGATGCCCCGACCCTTGATTTTATAGATTGGGAAACTGAGGTTCAAAGAGAAGAGAACAGCCTCATGTCATAGTTACCAAAATGTATTCCAGAAAATACTACAGAGGCAAGATGATTAAGCGGTATTCTATTAAAAAGAAGTTGGGAAGGAGGGTGAGGAAGGGTTCTGATTTTTAAATGAGTCTGTGCAATTCTGTGTAAGCAAAAATAAATAGGTTTGTTTCCCTGTAAGACCTCTCAGGCTTTCCATGTTTGTGCACATTTTAAGTCTCCAAGAGATGAATGGAAACAGCAGCGTTTCACAACCATCTCTCCCCACGCAGGCTGCTTTTTGTTTGTTCCATGAAACACCCTCAGGGAAACAGTGTAATGTGGAGATGGAGAGAAGGGCTCTAGATTCAGACAGATCTCAGATCAAATCCCAGCTCTGCCTGTGACCGTGGGGACCCTTACTGAATCTCTCTAAACTTCCATTTTCACGTTTCAGATGAAGATAAAAAAAATGCTACTACCCAATATAGGATGATGTAAATATTAAATACGATGACGCATCTCAGGCACCCAGCCTGGCACCTGGCTCGCGATGGGCATTGCACATGGCAGCAGTTGGCACTACTGGTCGTTTCCAGGAAAGGGAAAGAGCCCCGAAGTCCCAGCAAACAAGAGCAGCTGGCTGACTTGGTCCTTCTCTACATGAGGTCACTTGGTCCAGGGCCTGAACAGCAGCAGCCTGAAAAGTGGATTCTAAGGAGCAGCCACAACACACACACACAGAGGACAAGTGTGCTGATTTCCAGAAAGACTACTGCTGGCTCCGAGGACTCGGGGAATTCATGAGACAGAGCAGCCTCAGTGCTCCCCGTGGAAACCCAGCCAGAGGCCCCACAGAGCTCTCCAGGTGAGAAGGAGCAAACGTGGGTGGCAGGGATCAAGGAGCTCATGCCAGAGATCCTGAGGGGCCCCACCAGCAGGCCACCATCAGCTCACAACAACAGATGAGGACCAGCCAAAGATGCCACCTGGTTGACACCCTGATGGGAAGGCAGTGCCAGATACGCACAGCTTACAGCTGAGCCCAAGAACCACACACCACATTCTGTAAAGAAGACCACCAGAAAAGGAGGGAGCGCGAACCACGAGGTTTCCAGAAGGATCCTCCATTTCCTGGGCCCAGAGAAGCAGGCCTCCACTCTCCCAGCCCAGGAATTCTCCTGTGGGATTTGAGGCAAACTCCTGACCCCACCCTTCGCCCCATCCCTCAAGAATCGGCTGGTCCCCACCTGGCAGCCCCCGAGAGGGAGGAAGCGAGGGAGGAGGATGAGAACCTGCCCCGGGATCCACCATAACCTCTGTACATGCAGTGGGGAGGGCCGGGGCCCAGAGAAAAGAGCGCAGGCTGGGTTGGGAGGCCAGAGACCTAGATTCTAACTCTGACTCAAGTCCCTTGACCTCTCTTTTCCTGATCCAGAAAAGAGGATCCTCAGACCTTCCTTGGAGATGCTCCCTTTCCCCAATTCCCACCCCCCTCAGATGAAGGAGGTCCCCCATTACACAATCTGACAGCATCCAGAGATTTTCCTCCACTGTTCGCAATTAATAAATAACCAAGGAAACAGCCTGTAATCACAGCTGATCATTTCTAACACACCGTTGACCCCCTGGGATCCACCCAGGACGGAGGCACTGTCTTCATGGCCCTTGTGCAAATGAGGAAACTGAGGCCCAACAAGGTTATGCTACCTGCTCACCTAGTGGCAGCGCTTGGATTTGGAACCAGGCCCATCTGCCTCGGTGGCCCTGTCACCCACTCTGTCCTGCCTTTTCTGTTTCTCTCCCCCCGATAAGGGCCGTTTGTGCAGATGAAAGAAACTGGCACTCGTGTAGCAAAGCAGTTGGCAAGAACCCCTGGCACCCACTGGGGTCCACAGCTCCAGATGGGCACGGCCCAGAAGGGTTTGTGGGTTTTCACAGGACAGATTTCAGACACAATGGGGGCCCGTGCCCACCTGGCTTCTTCGTGCCAGCCTGCTACCTCTTTCCCAGGGTTGCCAAGTCTTCCGTTTAAACATCTGCATAGGAGGGTGTCGAAATCCACATGGTTTTCTAATCTGAGCCATAAATATCTGGCTTCCACTACTTGGGAAAGAAAAGAAGAAAGGGGAAGCTGGACCAGCCGGCAGAAAGTAGATAAAGAGAGAAAAGGAACTCTCCTGGCCACACCAGTTCCCAGCCGTCACCTCTGGCTTCCCCGCCCTCATCCATCAAATCCATCACAGCCAAAATGCTCACCAGCCCATGCTGTGTCTTCTCAAAACTCCTGACAGCTTCAATGGTCCCCACCCTCCTTAAGACAACCAACCCGGTCCTGGCCTCCCGGGGTCACTCTGGACTTCCAACTAGTCATTTCCCTGGGGAACAGAGTTTCCCACTCCTGTGATCAGAACTAAGCAGCAAGACCTGTGTCCACACCATCCCAACTTCCCAGTCCCCACCAAGCCTCTCCCTGGTCTCGTCACCAGCCCCTCTCCATGCAGCACTCCTGCCTTTTCCTCCCCCTCTGTGGTCCAAATCCTACCCATTCCCCAAGGCTCAGCAAGATGCGGCAGAAATAAGAGTTTGCAATTCAGAAAGATTTGCATTGAAATCCTCCTGGCTCTGCCTCTTTCCCGCAGTGTGACCAAATCAAGTGACTTTCCCTCTCAGAGCCTGTTCCCTCATTTGTACGACGCAGGGTTAGTAATGGCTAAAGATCAGGGTAACGCTGGGAGAATTTCAAGACGGTGACTACAAAAGAGGACATGGTTAATGAATGTGCGTCCATGAATTTGAAAACTTAAATGAAATGGACAAATTCCCTGTCGAAGACAACATATCAAGTGACGTTAAAAAAAAATTTAGAAATCTAAATAGTTATTTACTCCTTTTAAATAAATTGGAGGGCTGGGGATGTGGCTCAAGCGGTAGCACGCTCGCCTGGCATGCGTGCAGCCCGGGTTCGATCCTCAGCACCACATACAAACAAAGATGTTGTGTCCGCCGAAAACTGAAAAATAAATATTAAAAATTCTCTCTCTTTCTCTTTAAAAAAAAAATTGGATTAGAAGTTTAAAATCTTTCCATACAGAAAATAACAAAAAAGAGATTTTTTTAAATATTTATTTTTTAGTTATAGTTGGACACAATACTTTCACTTCATTTATTTATTTTTATATGGTGCTGAGGATTGAACCCAGGGCCTTGCACATGCTAGGCGAGTGCTCTACCGCTGAGCCACAATCCCAGCCCCAAGATTTTTTTTTTAAACAAGTGAATTCTACCAAATTTTCAAGGAGAAAATTATTCCATGATAAAGGAAAAAGAGAAGAGACCCCAATACATGTCTGGTATCAAAATCTTTAAATTTTAAATCCTTAAAATAAGACCAAGACTCCTGCTATCATCACTTCTATTCAGCACAGTGCTGGAGGTCAGAATCCTGATGCCGGAAATCAGACAGGGAAAGTAAAAATAGGAAAATTATAGGCCAACCCTACCAAGGAAGACAGCTTTAAAATGTTGAAAGATAAGTACATGCAATCCAACAATCTGAAAAAATTATACTACCTCCAGATCGAGTTGAATTCATCGGAGGAAATTAAGGTAATTTTAACATTAGGAAAATCTAAAACTGTCACTTCATTAACAGATGAAAGGAAAAAAATATCCCAGTACCTGCAGGAGAAAACTTTTGGTAAGTTTAATGTCCATTTAGAATAAAACCTCTTAGCAAACAAAAAAAAACAAAGTGAGCTTTAAACTGATAAAACATTTCTAGTAAAAGCCTAGAGCAAAAACTTCCTTCTCCGTAGTTCAAATGTCAGAAGCCTGCCTTTAAAATAAGACAAAGAAGCCGGGATGGAAGGTGGGGGCGCGCACGCCTGTAATCCCAGCCGCTTGGGAGGCTGAGGCAGGAGGATCACAAGTCCAAAGCCAGCCTCAGCAACTTAGCTCTAAATAATAAAAAATAAAAAGGTCTGGGGATGTGGCTCAGCACCCCTGGCTTCAATCCCTGGTTCCAAAAACATAAATAAATAACATAAGACAAAGACTCTAGCTAATCGCTATCATCACTTCTTCTCAGCATAGTGCTCCAAGTGTTGTCCACCAAATCACAGGGAAAAGAGGGTAAGACATAGGAAAGGAGAAATGGAGCTGCTGGTATTGGTAGAGACTTCGTACTCAGGAAATCTGAAAGATTCTACGGAAAAATTAGAATTGATTATAAGAAAGTTTACTAGGGAGTTTGAATATAATATACATACAAAAATCAACTGCATTTCTGTACAGAAGACGCACACATTTAATAGTGTACCAATTGCAATTGAAATCAAATCTAAGGGGCCTGGGGCTGGGGATGTATGTAGCTCCATGGCAGAGTACGTGCTTAGTGTGTACTGTGTCACAGGTTCAATCCCCAGCACCAAAAAAAATAAATAACTAAACAAGGAACCTAGGAATATATCTAACAAAAGACGTACAGGACTTCAGAGAAAACTACTGAAAGACATTCAAGACCTAAGTCAATGAGGTGACATACGTCATGTTCACGGATGGAAAAACAATTTTACATCATTTCTCCCTAAGATGATCTGTAGATTCAACACAAATCCATTCAACCAAGTTCTCCAAGCAATGAGAGAAAAAAATTCTAAATTTTAGAGGAAGACAATGAGGACAAAAATAGCAAAGACATCCTTGATGAAGAACAAGGTGGCGGAAGCTTGACGTCTCAGATATTACGACTTAGCTGCGGGGCTGGGGATGTGGCTCAAGTGGTAGTGCGCTTGGCATGCACGGGGCACTGGGTTCGATCCTTGGCACCACATAAAAATAAAATAAAGATGTTGTGTCCACCGAAAAATAATAAATATTAAAAAAATCCTCCCTCTCTCTCCCTGTCACTAAAAAAAAAAAAAAAAAAAAAAAAAAGGCTTAGCTACAACTTCTAGTCCGTGTGGTTTTGGCACAGGGATCACCAAATTGCCCAAAGAGGAGAGAGCTCAAAACCACTCCCCAAACTCACAGAAATGTGATATACAAGGAGGGTGGCACTGTTAATCAGCAGTGAAAGTAGGAACTGTAGAAACTGATGCAGGGCCGGGCGTGGTGGCGTGCTCCTGTAGACCCAGCTACTCAGGAAACGGAGGAGTGCCCAAGTTCAAGACTGGCCTGGGCAACGGAGCAAGACCCAAAGGATCTCAAAGGAAAAAGAAAGAAAGCAATGATGTCAGGACAGCCAATTATTCCCTCTGGAGGAAAGAAAATCCTTAATTCATCCCACACACACAAATCAATTCCAGATGGATAAAGATTTAAATGTGAAATGCAAAACATTAAAACTTTGAGGAAAAAAGTTTTTTAAAAAAAAACAACTTCATGACATTGGCTAGGGAAGAAATCATTTAAGAAAACAACAAAAAGTAAAAATCACAAAGAGAAAGGCTGACGAATTTGACTACATTAAAATAAAAACTCTCTGTACATCCAAAGACACTATAAATAACCCAGAAAGATAAGAAACAAATTGGGAGAAGATATTTGCAATTCATATGTGA
Organism: Ictidomys tridecemlineatus; assembly: GCF_052094955.1. NCBI lineage: Eukaryota > Metazoa > Chordata > Mammalia > Rodentia > Sciuridae > Ictidomys > Ictidomys tridecemlineatus. The sequence continues at coordinate 20,155,941 of NC_135487.1, read as the reverse complement.
CAAATGATTATTATCCTAAATATGTAAAGAACTGCTAAAAACCACTAAGAAAGCAACAAACAAAAACCAACAGAAAATTCGGTGAAAGATACGAACAGGCATTTCACGAAAGAGACCTGAATGGCCGATAATGACTTCAAAATATGTTCAACCTCATTAGTAATCAGAGAAATGCAAATTAGGATGACAGAGAATTACCATTTTATACAAACCAGTTTCTAGGAAAGCGAAGAAGGCTGGCAATTTTGGTCCCACCCTGGAGCCACAAAGTCTTGGATGCTGCTCCCAGGAGTGGAAACAGGCAAAAACACCTTGGGATACAGCTCGGTACCATCATTAAGTTGGACAAGCACGGACTCCACAATCCAGCAGTTCGGCTTCTAGAACCACATATGCCGAGCTCCTCAAGGTTCACCTAACAACATCCTCTGCAGCCTCGTTTGTGATAACAAGAAAACGAGAGCCAAGGATGGAAGAATGGAGAACCCAACTGTGACACAGCCGTATAATGGAAAAAGTATCCATTGGAGAAAAATAAAATGTACACATCTGAGAAACATGATGCTAGGCTGAAAGAGAGACTTCACTTTTATGAACTTGAAAATGACTGACAATCCACAATGCATTTCGGGGTGACGCATGCACACACCTAGGTAAAACCACTCACAAAAGGCAAGAAAATTATAAATGCAAATTTCAAGGCCATCATGTATGTCTAAGAGTGAGGCAGCTGGGGAAGAATCCCTGACTCCCGTTGTAATTCACCAGCAGGGTTCACTGGTATTTGTTGTATGATGATGATTTTGTGACTTTCAAAGCATTATATATTTTCTTTTATACGAATCAATGCTAAACAGAAAACAAAAAATGAAGCACAGAACAGTTAATTCACTGTACTCTGAAGCCAGACCCAGCACTAAATGGTTTACACACATGAACTCATTTAGTTTTCACATCTGCCCTGAAGGGACCTGTTCACCAGCAGAGACGATCCCTATTTGCATTTCACACAGGAGAAAACATGGGTGCAGCGAGGTAAGCAACTTGCCCCGGGTCATACAACCAAAAAAGGGATCTAAGAGACCAGCCCAGGTCTGGGTGGATCCCTCTCAGCCACTGGATCCCCTCCTGTCACACAACAAGACTCAACAGAGGGTGAAGCCCCTCTGGTCCCCTCTGATCAGAGCAGCATCTCCTCTTGACAAGGTCCATCACAGTGGACCTTATTGTGCCAGCAGAGCTCCTTGCAAGTGCCTCCAGTCCACCGTGCAAACACACCCCCAGGGCCTTCTGGGAGTCCCCTGGCCAGTGCAGGAATCCAAGCTAGGCGTGGTTAGGAGAGTTTCACAACTCATCTGAAGTGGGGTGGACACCATTCTGTTGGCTCAGGTGGGGAGTCCCACAGCCTGGGGAGGGGCTCAAGGACCGGACACTCACCCCGGGGGCTGTAGCCAGGGGCGTCCATGAAGGACAGGCCCAGCCGCTCGTCCTCCTGCAGGGTGCTCTGGTCCGTGAAGCTCCGGTCCACGGCGCTCATCATGTGCGTCTTCTCCTGGCGGTAGTTGACAGTGGCCTTGGTCATGTTCACTGGCTTCCTGCAGATGGGGGTTGACGACAGGCATTCTATGGGGCTGGACAGCCCCAGAGCGGGGAGTGGAGGCCCAGCCGTCAGGGAGACGAGGTCAGGAATGGGGACCCATCCTAGGCACATCTCTGGATGCACAGGGGGCTCTGCCTCCAGCTTTCACTTTCCAGACCCAAAGAGCTGCTGCCCCCTAAGATAAAGGCGATTCGTGGTGGCTGGGACCTGTTCCTAACTCTGTTCACTCTCTCTGGAAATGGATCTGAAGCTTCCTCTGCATCTAACATGGTGTAGTAGCAAAAGACATGGCATCCAAACGAGGAGGAAGGCTGGCCAGGTCCAGCCCCAGAGGCCATGCTCTCCTGAGGGCATTTAGGTTGGGCTGGGAGTGCCTTCCTGAAGGACAAGGCGTGGCTCAGCAGGAGCTCAGGAGTCTCCCTGCACAAGCAAACTCCACCTCGCTCTTCTTACTCCCAGAAGCCCCTGGGACAGCCTCACCATGGCCCACCCAGGTGGGATCCAGACCCCCCACCCACCAGTCCATCCCACGACTGACGGCAGCAGAGGGAAGAAGTGGGAGCAGCCCCTCCCTCAGCCCCAGGTTCATGGGTAGGGACCACAGTCTGTGACTGGAGGGACTTGGAGCAAAGTGGGGGACAGAGGTGGAGGGGACAAGGGGACAGGGGACACAGCTCCATGGAGGAGGACAAAGAAACTGGCAATGAGGAAACAACTTAGGACCTTTGGAAGCTGAGAAGAGCCCACGGGGCCCAGCCACAGGGAAGGCTGGAGGGGAGGGTTCTGCCCGCCAGCTTGGCTACAGCATGCAGGATGTGACGCAGACCTGAGTAAGGACTTTGAAGTCATAAGTGCTCAGAGACACTGACCGTCAATGGGGACAAGGAGGACAACGAATGCCTTCCGGGCAAGCAACCTCCAGCCAGCGTGTCCTGGACTCAAGAGCTGCCTGGCGCAGAGGCGGACAAGATGACCCACTCCCCACCCACCAGGCTCTGGGCATCAGCCCACTGGGACCAGGGTTGGTGCCAAAGAGCCCTTTGGGGACAGGTGAGAAGGCTCTGTGGCTGTGATCTCGATCACCCTGACGAGGAAGAGTCTGAGGATGAGGGGGAGGGTGGGTATGAAGGAAAATAGTCAGGAGGGGGAGAGGGGACAGCAGAGGGAGGGACAGGCCGGACAGCAGACAACACAGAAAGACAGACACAGGCGGACAGCAGGCAGCTGGCCAAGCTGCTGAACAGTGGCCCCAAGAGCATCTGTCAACACGGGAACACAGGCCTAGAGGCGTCTCCAGGGGAGCACCACAGGGCTCTGTTCCCAGCCCAGGGCTCTCGGCCTATGGGAAAGAAGAGCCACAGAAACGAACCCCCAGACCCACAGGAGGCAGAGCCGGGAGGGACGCGAACCCTCTGTTGGCCTCTGGCTGGTCTCAGATTAGGAGATGGAATTTAACAGACACTTCCAGAAGTTCTGCATTTAGGTTCAAAGACTATCTGTGCACATCACAGGGAGGGGGAACCGCCTGCCAGCAGCCCTGTGACCCCCGAGCTAGAGGCTCAGTGTGACACTGGGGACAAGGTGAGCAGCAGGTCCAGGAGGAGGTCAGAGCCCAGCTCAGCGTGGAGACGACACCAAAGCTCAGAGAGGTGAGGTGAGTTGCCCAGGGGTGACCAGCTGATTACACAACCAATGTGTGGGGACTGTGACTGGAGGAGGGAGATGCAATAGGAGACGGCAGCAGAGGGGGCTGTGAGGAGGGGAGGCCCTGGAGGGACTCAGGCCAGGTGCACTACTTACGGGTAGTAGGAGTAGGCATAGCGGTCTCTCCTGGCAGCGTGCAAAGAGAACAGGGCACCAGGTCTGAGCCCTGGCAACCAGCCGGGCTGGGGTGATGCCCAGCGGCAGGGAGGCCCAGGGGCTTCCCGTGCAGGGCAGGGGCCAGCTAGGACCTGGACAGGTCCAAGGGCCTCCTTATTCCAAGGGCTGGCCCAGCTGTGGACCAGGACCAGAGGCCTTTCCAGAACCTTCCCCAAGCTGCTGCTGGAGTGGGGAGGTGGGCCAAGGGGGGGATGCACAGCTTCATGGCCATACATACAAACGTGCAAACACAGGGAGAACACACGCACACTTAAGCACACTCATGTACAGGCACACGCACACTTAAGCACACTCAGATCACACACGTGTATACACTCAAAGAGACACACACACTGCACACATTCACAGGCACTCCTGTCAGACGCACACATGCAGACACACATAGGCACTCACACTGACACACTCACAGTCGCTCACACACACTCACACACACTCAGAGGCACCTTCCCTCACCCAGGGTGGCTCCCCGCTCACCCCTGCAGGCCCCAGGGCCCTGAGGGAGCAGCCCTCTGCACACAGCTCAGCCAGAAGGGACAGCTGGGGACAGGAGGGCAGGGGGAAGAGGATCTCTCAGGAGCACAGGGCACACTCAGGGCCCACCCTCTCCCACTTGACTGCCCTGGGGGTGGGGTCCCTTAAAGGAGCCAGGCCGCCCCCTCCTGGCTCCCAAGCCCAGCTTGGATCAGGAGCCCCAGGTCCCGCAGCTCACCCCAGTGAGAAGCCAGAGCAGGGCGGGTTCCCGCTGCACAGAGCAGGTGCCGAGTCACGGGAGTCATGGCAGAGTCAGAGCAGACCCCACCTGGCCCAGGACTCTGACCTGGGAACCTAATCTGTGCTCTCTCCCAAGGCCACACCAGGCCTTGGAGTGGGGTGGGGGACCTCCTCTACTGTCAATCACATCCACGGCACAAGCTGATCTGCACACCCCAGACCTCCAGAGCTGCTCCGCTACACAACGCGCCACAATGTAAACAGAGGGAGTCCTGAGGAGCTCAGTGGCCCAAGGCCAGAGTAGAATCAGGGATCTGGTAAAGTTCCAGTGTGTTATTGTGTGGCTTTTAGAGGAAACTGGCGTTGGGGGGCGGGGGGGTCCTAAATGGGGATGTGTCAGGTACCAATTGCAGAATTGTGGGTCTCCTAGTAAGGTCTGACAGCACCTCTGAGCAGCCCCCTCCTAGCCAAATGCTCTATTTGCGGGGGGCACGGAGCATTGGATACCACCACATACCCCACCCTCTTTCCTTTGAGGGTAGTTTCTTGGACCTCAAATAACACCTGTAACTGAACAAGCCTCTTCCACCCCCAGCCCCGCCCCACTTAGAGTCGGGTCTCAGTCCCGCTGCTGGGGAGAACTTCAGGGACTTGCTGCTTGTGGGGTCCCCAGGATGAAGCCCTTCACATGTCTGGTCAGGCCTGAGCTGAAATCAAACCTTGCCACTGAGCAGAGTGACGTGGGCAAATTGCTCTAATTAGGGTTTCTTCATCAGTAAAAAGGGAGTGAGACCTGCTTCCTTTATCAGGATCCAAGAAGGAAATGTTCTCTGATGTACCCTGAATGCCAGAACAGTGTCTGGCACGTAATAGGTGCTCAATAATTGACAAGCTAATGGATGGTGTGTGTAAAGCTCCTGGCACACAGTAATTACTCATTAAATAATAAATTTAAAATATATTGTCTCTTCAAGCTGTGCAGAGACTAGGAAGATAAAAATCAGAGCTTACAGCCCTGGATAGGCCACCCCCCACGCCACCCGATTCTGCTGGCATACCCTGCTCCCTCCTGCTGGTGCCTGGCCTCAGGCAAGGTGGCCCTAGCCAGCTCTCCACCATCTCCCAGGATCCTACTTATCTGCTCCTGGCAGCTCAGAGATCCAGTGCCAATTCGCCCATGTGTGCCCAGCCTGGCAGCAGCAGGGACTTCAGAAGCCAGAGCCCAGGTGGGGAGAGAGAACACGGGCTCTGTCTTTGGTTCCTTGGGTGACCTTGGGCTAGTCTACCACCCCCACTGGGGCGCCGCATCCCTGTTTCAACTAAGGTGCTTGGACCCCAGTGTTCTAGGGTCACTCATGGGGAATGAGATGGAGTAGAGCTAGCAAGCAGAGGGGTCTCAGGAGTCCCCACCTGCCTCCAACCAGAGCTGCTACTCAGCCTTCATCTGCTCTGTGTACTGGGCTCCCAGCACACAGAGGGTTGGGGAGTTTTGTTTGTTTGGGGGGGTTGTTTGTTTGTTGTTGTGCATGCATGTTTTAAAGACAGGTACTGTTGTTTTTAAAAAATTCAAAACCACTCGATTACATGGCCTTAAATTACCCAGCAGCTCTTGTTCTGAGTTCTAAGCCACTAGAATTCTAACTTCTGAGATTCTTAGAATCCCCAATCCTAGATTTCTGAGATTCTAAGTTCTAGATTTTAAGATATAGCAGGACTCAGGCGGCCCTCTGCAGAATGCCCTAAGAAACACATCCTACCCAAATGAAAGGCTGGGAGATCGTGGGGTTCACTCAGGGATCCATAGCAGCAAGGACCAGGGCAGGTGGGGTACTGAGGAAAATCATGGCTCAGAGCCCTGGTTTGAAAGGAAGGGGACATGACACCCCTGCTCAGGGTCAATTTCACAACAAAATGGTCAAGGCAGATGAGTTGGCTAACGGTCTGCAGGGGGCTGAGGCTTCAAAGTCAGGTCACCTCCATACCCTTCCTATTGGCACAGCTCCCAGAGGCACAAGAAGGCAGTGCTGTCTTCCAACACAGCTCCTTGGCACTAAGCACTGAATGCCTTCCCTGGATAGTGGCACCTGGCACCATCCAGACCTGCACTCCAGCCATGCTGTACCAGGGCAGCTCCATTTACCAAGTGTCAGGCTTCCTACCATCCAGCCTGAGTCCATCTACAGGCCCAATGCCCAGGCTGACCTCTCCCCCCACACACCCAGACTCCTCTGCACCAACCAGGCCTTCGAGAGACACAAGCCACTGGTGGGCCAGGGTGCTGGCCTCACTCACCCCTTGCGGATGATGACAATGATGGCTCCCAGGAGGAGGATGAGGACAGCAAGTCCCCCTGCACAGATGCCCAGGATGAGCCCCATCTCCTCCGACTTCTGCGACACCTCCAGGGGCCGCTTGCTTTCCTTGCAGGCAGCTGAGAACGAAGCAGGACAAAGGGTCAGAGGCCAGCAGGGACCACCAGGCCCTGCCTGCAGGGATCTGAGCCCCAGGGAACAGACCAGGCTGCACAAACACACCCACACCCACAGCACCACAGCCCCTCCTGCCTCAAGTTCAGACCTGTCTCCTGGACGTTCCCGGGGCCTTCTACATTCATCACGTCTTCACCTATCCTGCCCCCTGTCAGCGATAGCTGCCCCTCTCCGCTTCCTCAAATCCTGCCCAACTTTCAGCAGATGATGGAGAACACCTGGGCCTTCAGACCCACCCCCAGCCCTCCTGCAAGGTGATGAAGGGGAAAAAGCCATGTACCTATGGTGCGGTTAGGGCATCTCAGGATGGTAACCAACCACATTCCATGTCTAGAAGAGGTTCAGCCTCTAGCCTGCAGGTCCCCCACCGTCCTACCTCTCCCCACTGGATAAGAGGCTTATATAGAACCCAGAACCAGTGCCCAGCAAAACGGCTCCCTCTCCCCAGGTCTGTCCCAAGCCCCTTCCAGGGCCCCTTCTGCAACCTTGGGGAGGGGTAGGAAATTGGGCCTGCCTGCTGCCCACCCTTGAAGAAGCCCTTGAGAAAGGAAGTCCTTCCTAACCTCAGAACCACTGTTGCTGCCCTACTGTGGTCCCACAGCCACTGGGTGGCCAGGAGCCCCTCCCCAAAGCCACAGGTAAGAAACCCTCCACTGCAGGCCTCAAGAGCTCAGAGGGACTCACCTTTCCTGGCGATTCGGATGCAGTTCAGCCGGGTTTCCTGGAAGCACAGGTGGGGAAGGACCTCAACACCTCAGAAAACAGGTCTCACCCTCCCAGGACAGGAACCTCACGGTGTCTTGGGCCTAATCAGGGTGCCCTCTAGTATGAAAACTAAGGATACACTTGCCCAGCAGGATGGGAGGCGTGGCCCAGAGGGAGGGGCCTGCAAACAGGGCAGTGCCTTAAGAAAATCAGCTGAGACAGCATGGGAAGGGGTCTCTAGAATGGGGGTGGGGCCTCCGGAATGGGGGTGGGCCCATGTCCACAGGCCTGGCAGGAAAGGAGCCATCAAGGAAGGAATAATCTGAGGAGGGAGGAGCCTGGAGAATAGGGCGGGGTCTCAGAGAGAGGGCGGGGCCTGGTTAGGAGACCAGACCTAGACCTCAATATGAGAAAGGGGGAACCTAAGATGATGATCTCTGGGTAACAGAGGCACCTGAGGCAGAAGGAAGGGCCTCAGGAAGGGACAAGGACTAGGCCAGAAGGTAAGGAATCAAGGGAAGAAGGCCAGGCTATAGGAAGGGGCAGGGTCTGGGTCTCAGCCCTCTGTGGAAGGGCCACTCCAGGGTGTCCCCAGCCTTCCACCCAGTACCCCACCCTCCTTCACCTCTGCCCTGATGAGTCCCTCACCCCTTTCAGGTGGCTTGCTGCCTGGAAGTAGATGAGGTAGGCCTTCCTGGGCTCAAGTGGTGGATTCCAAAAACCACGGTAGGTCTGGTTGTCACCCACGGTGAAGGGCATGGCCTCAGGCAGACTGCTGGCCGCCAGTTCGGCCCCAAAGTAGTGCATTAGGCCACGAGCCAGCGCCGCCTCGAAGGTCAGAGGCACTGGGAAGCAGTCCTGGCCACCTGGCTCCCGCCGCAGCCGCCGCGGCCGATCCTCCTCCACAATTACCTGGTACACACTGGACAGGGAGGAGGGGACAGCGCAAGTGATCACAGCAGGCCAGAGGACCAGGAGAGCTGTCTGGTGGCTGAGTGTGTGAGCTTTGGGGTCAGGCCTACCTGAGGACTAATCTTAACTCTGCTCCTTCCTAGCTGGGCCAGTCACTTAACCTCCCTGGGCCTCAGTTTCCTCCTCTGTAAAATGGGAGCAGCCCAGGATATGGACACAAAGAGCAGACACATGTCAGAAGCAGCCCGTGCATGCCAGCTGTCATTCCTACTAGTAAGCAGGACTGAGAGAATCGTGGTCCTGCTCAACTGAACCAAGCCTAAGGCCTACCCTGCCGCAGTGAGTCCTCCTATGTGGGACATGGGACCTGGGAAACCAAAACTACCAATGGCTCCCTTCTGGGCCTCAGCCAATTATGAACAGGGTTAGAACAATTTCATTCATTCATTCAGAAAGTTTTTATTGCATTCAAACAAGGGGCCCTGTGCTGGGTACAGGGGATCTGGGCTTCCTGGAGCTGACCTCCTCTGGGAAGTGAAGGTCACTAGGCAAACGAGGACACCCTGCATGCCCTCTCACATACCCTCCACCCTGAGGCAGCCCCTCTGCAAATCAGAGCCAGCTGTTTCCAGTTCCTGCACACTGGCCCTGACTAGTGCTCCCTGCTCCGATGTCTGAGCTTGTGTTTTATCTCTTTACTGAATAGGCTTTTGCTGTGAGCTCCTCCAAATCCTCTGTGGAGAGTAAATACATGAATGCTGACAAATTTAAATACTTCCCATGACAGCCTCAGTCATGTCTCACCGTGTGACATCCCCTACTCACAGCCTCTGCTCTGGAAAGCAGAAAAGCCTTTTCCTGGATCTCCAGTTGTTACTTTTGAGCTTTTAAGTTGCAGGAATCATCCCAGAGTATTGGTCACCAGCCCACTGCCTGTCACTAACCCATTACAAACACCAGTCCAAGCCCCTCTCAGCCTCTGCTTCCCCAAACTGAGGTCAGGCCTCTCCCAGTCCCAAGTCCCACCAGGAATGATAGCAATTATCACTAGTCATACAAAGAAAATCCTAACTGGCAGTGGCCCCCATGGTGCAATAAGAGAGGCTCAGGGAGGTAAGAGGACAGGCCCAGGGTCGTTCAGCATCCTGCCTTCCTCCTCCTACAAAGTCCCACCTCCAAAGGCCCCATGCAGCCTTGTCACGGTCCCTGCAGGACTCCAACCAGTTCAGCTTACAAAATCCCACAAGGGGATAAGAAAAAGAGAAGCATGTTCCAGCTCCTTCCTCATTCGGCTGCACAAGGGTCCCAAGGCCCCAGCTAAAAGCAAAATGCCCTGCAGAGCCCTGAGTTCTTCCTGAGCCTCTCCTGAGGGTCTCAGAATCTTCCCAGGACAGGATTTGCAGCAGAGCAGGTGAGGACAGGATTTGCAGCAGAGCAGGTGAGGACAGGAGGAAGAAGCAGGAAAGAGGCAAGGGACTTCCTGGGGCACCTGGGCAGCCCACTCCCTCGCTGGAGGCGACGAGGACACTCACACCCCCACCACTGAAGGTTGTCACCCTCTCCCAGTGCATGCACCTTTGAGGAGGAAAAGGGTCCACCAGAGGGGAAGATGAGGAGGAGGGGGATATCCATAAGAGACAAGATTTGCAGACAGACCCACAGTCCAAATCCTAGCCTGTATGGCCATGCAGCCTTGGGGGCAGGTAAAACACACTCCAGAGTTGCAAGAGGACAAAGTGACTTAGTGCATGTAAGTCCCTTGCACAGTGTCTGCCTGATAGGAGTACGTGCACACGCGTGCCTGAAAACCCTCATGCACACTCACCGCCACACCACACATCACACGCACACACACCCAGGCTCGCCCCACTCTCACACACCCCATCTCCACTCCAGAACCTTCCCCCACCATGGCCTCAGCAGCCCAGCTTCTTCTGCGGAGAAAGACGCAAAGAAGCTGAGCACGCAGCCACCCCAGAGAGGCAGCCCTCTGTGGCCAGCTGCACTTGTCTTCTAGAGAGCCCACTCCTGTATCTCCAGGAACGAAGCTACACTACACGAGGCCTGCGGTTTCACCTCTCCAGGGTATCTGAAGAAGCCCCCTGCAGAGGCCTGGGCAGGTCCCTCTGCAAGCTGGACAGTGTCCAGAGAAGTCCTGACAGTTACCCTCAGAGACCCATGACTCAGGGGAGAGAGCACTGGCGTTCCACGTGCCTGGAGCACAGAACATCCTCCTCCACTTTGAGGCCCAAGTTGGAAGACTGAGGCCTGAGTGGGGGCTGTGGGTCGGAGCAAGGGGCTCTTCCCTGTGGCCCTGATCTCCCGCCTTTCCACAAGGGCTGTCCCACCTGATAGGCGCGCCACGGCCCTGAGCAGGCCTCAGGAGCACGGTGATGGTGTTCTCCGACTCGCCCAGGGGTGCCGGCATGTCAGCATAGTCAAAGCTGGGAGCTGGAGAGGGGGACGGGGACACAAGCATGGAGTGTCACCTGGCCACTGGATCAGAAAGGCCAGCCCCTCAGCCCCCTGACCCCTGCCCTCAGAGCTCTTCCCTGATGTCTTGATCTCCTTGGCTTCACTGGCCCCTGACCCTGAGCACTAACGCCATCAACCTCTGAATCCACCAGGGGCCTCCTGCCTCTTGGGGTTTAGACCTCCCTGACCCCCGACTTCAACCCCGGAAGGCACATTTATCTCAGCAGGAGTCCTCTGGAAGCACCCTCAGGCCACCCCGTCCCACCTCTGCTCACAGAAGGCGGCTGGCCTTCTGGGCCACCTCCTCGGGCCAGGCTGGGCTGCAGGGCTCACCCGAGATGTTGGTGGTGATCTCAGTGAGCGCTGCCTGGCCAAAGCCTTTGCCCGTGCGAGCCCTCACGGAGAACAGGTAGGTGGTGCCTGGGTGCAGGTTCGAGAAGACGTGGTAGGTCTCATTGCGGAGCTTGGAGATGGTACGCCGGGGGCCCGGCACGTTCACTGCAGGGTCTGAGGACTCGATGCTCTGGTAGCTGATCTGGGGGCAGGGCGGGCAGGCAGACAGGCCAGCATGGGACAGGGACCCATGTTGCCAACTCCCACCTACCCAGCTCCCGAGGAGCCGGCTGGGCTAGGAGGACTGGGGGTTCCCCTCAGGCCAGGTTCCTGGGTACCTTGCCTCTCATTCATGTCCCCAGAACCCCCTAACAAGGAACCCACAGGGCACGGCCCCTGACCACGGGGCCTCCATTCACCTCATACTGAGTGATGAGGCCGTTGGGTTCCTGGGGCTCCTCCCACTTGAGGAAGATCATGTCCTCCAGTGGCGTGAAGGTCAAGGACTCAGCCGCAATCCCACCAGGCACTGTGAGGGGGAAAAGGCAGAGGAAAGTGGGTCTGGGCTCCAAATACTTGGATGCACATTCCAACCTCACCACGCCCCTGCTCGTCCACTTGAACTCCTCTTCCCCTCGTGAAGCCTTGGTTTCCTCATCCATGAAGTGGGGATGACGAAACCCCCTCCCTAACCAGGCCTAGATAACATGATGTACATAAAGCCTGAAGGGGAATATCAACCTCCTGTGACTTGACTCATTCCCGAGCTCTCCAAAGGGGCAGCTGGTATTTTCCCTGCTGTGCAGGTCACGGTGCCCCCAGAGGAATGTGTGACGGCTCCTATTTGGCTCCAGCTGGGAAGTTGTCAGAAAATATAGATATTTGCCAGAAAAATGAAAACAACAATTGCACTCGGGTATCAGGAGTACGGGTTGGAAGTGTTTTCTCATCTAAAACTGTCTAATTACATTCACAATATGTTCGATGCAAAAAAAAAAAAGTCTAACTGAACATAAAGAAAATTAACAACACCTACAATTGCATCACCCAAGCATAAATACTGTTAAGAGCTGAGCATAAACACTTCCGGGCATGGTCTGATTCTGTCTGGGTTTCTGTTTTAATGTGTACTCCTAACGGCAAGCAGAGGGGTTTCACTCAGGAAGAAGACAGCCTCAGGTTGGAAAAACACCTTGACAGAGCATTGAGGGGAAGCTCAAGTCCTCAGGCAGAGAAGGCGGAAGCGGAGGTGACAGTCAACGCAATGTAAGCCGCTCTGTGGGAAAACAAATAGCTCAGGAGACCACTGTCTGTCCATCAAGATGGCAAATGAAAAAAAGACGATTTCTCGTGTGGATGAGGACACAAAGCAACCAAAATGTTCACACCTGCCAGCAGAGTGTGCGCTGGGCCCACCACTTTGGGAAACCGTCTGGCAAGATCTACTAAAGAGAAACATATGTCCCGTTACCTAGCTGTTCCACTCCGAGGAGTAAACCCATCAGAAATGTGTATATCCACCAAGAGAAAATGTTTTCAAACTATAAGCATTCTTCAAAATAGACAAAAATCGGAAACAACCCAAACACTCAACAACAGTAAACAGGATTTTTTTTTTTAAATTCGGTATATTTATCCCCATAATGAGCTATTCAGCAGTGAGAACTGAACTCCCCAGGACAGCACGTACGATGTGGCTGAGTCTCTCAAGCATGAAGTTGAGAGAGAGAAGCTGGGTAGATAAAGAATGCTCTCTGCTTCCATTCGATAAAGTCCCAACCAAGAAAATCAATCTGCTGTTACAGGTAGGCATAATGGTTACCCTTCGGAGGTAGTGACTAGGAGAAAGCAAAAAAAGGAGCTTCCTGGGGCATTGGCAATGTCATTTCCTGGTCTGGGCATGGGTTTCTTCAAGTGACAATTCATTGGCTGACCATTTAAAATGCTTTCTATAAACTGGGCACCATAGTGCACGCCCGTAATCCCAGCGGCTCAGGAGACTGAGGTAGGAAGATCACAAGTTCAAGGTCAGGCTTAGCAACTTAGTGAGGCCCCATGAAACTCCCTGGGTTCAATCCTCAGGACCTCCCCAAGATACAATTTCTGTAAGTATTTTATTAATACTTTGAGGAAAAGTAAAAAATAATAATAATAATAATAATAATAACAACAACAACAATCATTATAGGAGAGGGGAGAGGAGAAAAAAGAAGATCAAGTGGCCCAAGTGAGACCATCAAGGGTGAGGCAGCCATAACAAACCCGGAAGTGGGGGATGCAGAGGTCAACAGACTTTGAAAAGGGGGTGGTCTGATGTTCAGCCTGAGGTTTCTTGCAACGTCTCAGAATCATCACAGCCGGTCCTCATTACCACTGGAGGATGCTCAGCATGGGGCACACACACTGCCTTGGGTGATGGAGTTTTGTGGAAAGCAAAAAAGGGGCTGCCTTTGTGTCTGGGCCAGTGCTGTGCAGAAGAGAAAACTGCACAAAACTGCAGGGCAGCAAGAAAATCCTCCACCAGGGAGCTTAGGGGCACCTGGGGGTTGCAGGAATCTAAAGGGAAGGCTTTGAACCTGTCCTGGTATGAGACTGCAGGGGTTGAGAAGGACAACTCTCAGGGGTGGGGGTGGGGCTCAGTGCACACTTAGCATGAGCCAGGCCCTGGGTTTGATCCCCAGCATTTAAAATAAATAAATAGATAATGACAACTTGGAAACCAGACGGCCAGGTTTGAAACCAGCTCTGCTGCCTACCAACTAGCTATGTGACCTCATCTGTAAAGTGAAGACAGTAGCCTATCACATAGGTTGTCACGGCGATTATGTAGCCATTAATAGATGAAAACCATTCAGCATTGTGTCTGATGTACAGTAAGTGCTCAGTAAGGATGAGTCTGGTAGATTTAGCACACTGTCCCCAAAAATGATGGAAAGCAATTTTTTTTTTCAGGCACACATGGGTCATTTACCAAAATTCAACCACATGCTGGGACCATAAAGTAAGAATCGAATTTCAAAAGGCTACATTTAGAGTATGTACTCTGACCACAGTGGGATTAAGCTGGAAATCAATAACAAAAAGATAATTAGAAGTCCTAATTGCTTAAAAATTAAGCAACATAATTCTAAATAACTCTTGAGTCAGAGAAGAAATTATAAAAAATTAGAAAATATTTTAAAGTGAATGATAATGAAGATGAGACATATCAAAACTAATGAAAACTGGGGATATAACTCAGTGATTTGCTTAGCATCTGAGAGGCCTTGGTTCCCAGCATTACCAAAAAAAAAAAAAAAAGACCTGGGGTTGGAGTTGTGGCTTGGTGTAGAGTGCTTGCCTAGCATGTGTGAGGCACTGGGTTCAATCCTCAGCACCACATAAAAATAAATAAAGGTATTGTGTCCATTTACATCTAAAAACAAACAAAAAAACCCTCATGGGATGCACATAAAGAAGGGATTAAAAGGAAACGTATGGCTTTAAGTGCATGTTAGAAATGGAGGCTCAAAACTATTGATTTAAGACATCTTCCATCCCCAAAAGCTAAAAAACAACAGCAAATCAAATCCAAATAAAATATTTTTTAAAAAAAGAAAGAATACAAAATGAAATATTGCCAAGCCCAGAGGTACATGAGCACAATCCCAGCTACTCCAAAGGCCAAGGCAGGAAAATCACAAGTTCAAGGCCAACCTCAGCAACTTAGCAAGACTCTGCCTCAAAATAAAACATTTTAAAAGGGCAGGGTATGTAGCTCAGAGGTAGAGCATCCCTGGGCTCAATTCCATGGGGGGGGAAAAAAATCAACTAAGCCAAAGTTGGCTCTTTGAAAAAATTAACAAAATTTATAAATCCCAAGCAAGAGTAAATAAGAAAAAAAAGACAGAAAATACAAATTATCTGTATCAGAAAAGAAAAAGGGGCTATCATTACAGATTACAGATTATATAGGTATTAAATAAAGGAGAATTTATAAACAAATGTTTTATGTCAAGACATTTCACAATTTAGGTGAAAGGAGCAAAGTTCTTGAAAAATCACAGTATACAAAGAAAACTTGAATATTCCAGTATCTATTTTCAAATTAAAACTATTATTTAAAGCCTTGCCACAAAGAAAACTCTAGTCCCAAATCCCTTCCCTACTAAACTCTTCCAAATGCTTAAGAATGAGATTATACCACTCTAACCCACGGTCCTCCAGAGAATAACATTAGCTCTCATGCTTTGTGGTATACAGCTGTTTCATCCTAAGCAAAAAATTCTGTATAATAAACTTGAGTCTCAGACGTAGGATGTGGGGGAGGAACTCGGGGGCCCTGGGAATCACGGCTGGCGCCCTTACCATCCTCATCAGTCTGAAAGGTGACCTCCTTGCCCTCCTTGCGCCCCTCGGGGTTAGTGAGGACCAGGCGTACGTGGACGTCCCGGTAGGGCAGCAGGTTCTTGATGGTGTAGCGGTTGACGCCCCGCTCCATCTTGACACACTCGCGGACGGTCTGGTTGTGGCTGCTGCCCAGGGTGTAGTAATAGCACAGGGACACCGTGTAGGTGTGGCAGCGTGTCACGTTGTAGCCCAGCGGTTCCCACTGCAGGGTCAGCTGGCGAGCCAAAATCTCAGCGAAAGCCAGGCCTTTGGGTGCCCGCATGGGCTCTGCGAGAAAAGAGAGGAAATGGGAAGGGAGGATGAGGGACAAGGACAAAGAGCACTAATCAGCTGACAGAATCTATCCCTCCTTTGTCCTCCAAGAGCTCAAGGGACCCCCTAGAACTGAACATGGTGTAACAGAGTGTGCTCTGGAATCAGGAATCCCGACTATGCTGTGTGCAGCTGGCAACCTCTGCCTTGGTCACTTTACCTCTCTGAGCCTCAGTTCCTGAACTGCAAAATAAAAAATAATAGACCTTGCTGCACAAGATCATTGTTACGTTTAAGGTAAGGCATGCAGGACAATGGCTAGCACAATACTCCTTCAAAATTATTAGCTGTGATTTTTTTAATAGCACGGTTCACCTTCTAATTACATATCATTCTAGACTACACCCTGGGCCAGTCTAAATCAATGTGTAGGGCAATGTTTTCCTTAACTTGTTTTCTCCAAAGTTATTGTGAAACAGTTTACAGTCATGTGTAGATACAGTAGCATGTAGAACCAGGAGGATGGTGAAAATGAGAGCCAAATTGTTAAATGAGCCAGAACAAGATTGGGAAACAGACAGAAATGCATGCTGTTACATGCTAGGTAGACTCTAAAGATAAGGTTCAAGTTCAATGGTGAGTTCAAAGGGAAACACAATCGGCTCTATAATAATAATGGCAGTAAACATTTGGGGGGCTTTGAATGTGGCAGACATTTCTCTAGAGGCTTTAAAATGCTTTATCTCTAATCCTTGCTGTAGTCCAGTGAGCTTTTAGCCCTGTCACACAGCTGTGGGAACAGAGGCACAGAGAGTAAATGGGCTGCCCATTCACACAGGCAGTAAGTGATGAAGCTGGGATCCCACGCTGGACAGGCTGGCTCTAGAATCATGCTCTCACCTACAGCTGCCCCACACTCCAGGTGGAATTCACTGTCAAGGAACCAGTCACAGCCATGCCGTAGAACACAGACAGAAAGAGGAGGAGGTGGTACTACACAGTCTCTAGGTGACTCTCCATTTTATAAAGAAGGAAACCTCAGGCTTCCAAAGTGAAGCAGGAGGAGCCCGAGACTCTGCCCAGGCCTGCATCTGTGCTGCCCAGCTACGTGATCTTAAGCAAACCTCCGGCCTCTGTTCCCACACCTGGGAGAGGAGGGAAGAAGCCACAGTGGCCTTCTAATGACCCTTTCTCTCTTGCACCCTGATTCTGTGACATGCAGCTTCCTCACCCAGGAGTCCTCTGAGCACCTGCAGTGTGTCCCCAGTTAGGGTATTCAGGATCCCTTCATGAATAGACGGCCAAGTCCTGCTACTTAGCTCCTTAAGGAGATACCATCAGTTTGCTCAGAATGCCCCCTCATAAAGACGACACAGGGGAGCAACAGGGGAGCACACAGGGGACAGTTTGGGAAGTGCATACCCAGCACAACACTGTTTCCTTTTCTACCCAGGAGACTTCCCTTTCTTCCCTGGGCTCCAGGCAAGTGGCTCCAGGAAAGTCACATATCTGGCCATCAGAGAGAAATGTCAGCTCCTGCTAGGAATAAGGCCAACCTCTTACCTAGTACCCTCCTCCCACAGCAAGGTAAATTCTGTCGCCTTGGACATGAACGGCTAGTCCCTGCTGCTCACCATGACCTGAGGGCCGCTGGCTGCACACACTTGACAGATAGATACATAGATAGATAGATAGATAAATAGATAGATAGGCAGACAGACAGACAGACCTTTAATTTATTTATTTTTATGTGGTGCTGAGAATTGAACCCAGTGCCTCACACGTGCCAGGCGAGTGTGTTACCACTGAGCCCCAGCCCCAGCCTGCCATGTGTAGTTTTCTCTCCCATTCCTGTCCCAGGAGATTTCCCTGTTTGGGGTTTTATGAGTTCTGTTTTCATGTGGTAGTCGGGGGGCAGATTTTGTGAACACTTATCATCTTGCTCCTAAGTCCTGCTTGACTCTGACTCTCTGGCAATGGTCCAGCTGGCCCAGGTGCTCGGCCCCAGGGTGTCCATGGAGGCCAAGTACTGCTGCTTGCTTGGTTTGCACGAGTGAGAGTGGGCCTCGGGCCCCTGCAGCTGGGCCCACACCACCTCCAGCCCCTGGGGTGCCAGCTGCATCCCCTCCCAGTCCATTCAGGCTTGGTGGGAGCACACCAAGTTCAAGGTAAACTGGAGACACAGCTGGGAGGAGACGACAGCAAGCAGGACTCCAGGTATCCCACCCAAGAGAGGCAGCTCCTCCTCACGGCTCAGTGACTGCTGCCAAGCGGGACTGCAAGCTCAGGGTGGCCCCGTCCTCCCAGTTTTTCAAGAGAAACCAGAAATTCCAAGATTTTTATGTGAAATGTCCAGATTTCCAAAAACCGGCAACCTGCTCAAGCTTCTTAAAACCCACCGAGCAGGGCCCAAGATAGCGACCTGTGACTTGGAGAAAGACACTCCCAGCTTTATGCTCAACCACCCCATTCTCCAACAGCTGTGAAAGCTGGCACTTCCCTCACTGGACGGAGGAGTCTCCAAAAGGGCCCACTCCTCTCTTCCCTCCCTCTCTCCCCTGATCAAACCTGGGCAGATCCAAGGGGCTGAAATCATGCATGAGTCAACTACAGACTGATAAGTTGATTGAAGGGTGCGGATCCATGAGTCTCTCTGTTTCTAAAAACCATCTGGCACCCAGATACTCTCTTCAGCTGCCAACACACTGACAAAACAGAACTGGGGACTTCGAAGCCCCATTCCTCTGAATTCCACAGGGCTATAGGCCACTGGAAGATAAGAGGTCAGAATGCACATTTAAATGAGACGGTAATGTTAAACATCTGTTAAATTGGCCCCAAATGTGTTGATTTTAGTAATGCTCAAAGGAAGCAAAAACTCGGAAACAACCAGGCACGGTGGCACATGCCTATAATCCCAGTAGCTCGGGAGGCTGAAATAGGAGGATCTCAAGTTCAAAGCCAGCCTCAGCAAAAGTGAGGCGCTAAGCAACTCAATGAGACCCTGTCTCTAAATAAAATACAAAACAGGGCTGGGGATGTGGCTCAGTGGTTGAGTGACCCTGAGTTCCATCGCCAGTACCAAAAAAAAAACCTCAAAAAACTTTCAACTTTATCTCATGAAAAGGAGACTGGGGTCATAGTCCATCAAAGTTTACAAGTATCTCTACCCCTCATTAGTTCTGTGACTTCAGGCAAGTTACTAACCCCTTTGAACACTGACAGCAGGTTCCTGGATTTTAAAAAATATGGAGATAATAACACTTATGTGAAGGGCAAATATGAGAGTTACATGAGATGATACGGGCCAAGTTGTCTGGCCTATAGTAATTCATAAATAAACACTTGCACTGACACGGGACACCAGCAGCAGTAAAATCATCTTTCCAAACAAGGTTATGTCAATCCCCTTTTCTTTAACCACTTCTGAGTATTTACGCTAAAGAATATGACTCAAGAGGAAAAAAAAAACATAACTATAAGCATTGCGTTTTCCAATGTAGTATTATTTATAATAACTGTGATCTGGAAACAAACAGCCCAGCAATCCGGGGCCACTCAACAGACTTCTGCAAGCAATAAACATAATTATAACCAGCACAGCACACGGAACAGCACAAGGAAATGAAGCAGAATCCCGAACGCTTTCCACATCCCAATGACAAGCGTGTAAAAATGTGCACTACAGACATATGGGCAGAGATTTGAACAAGACAGAAAAATTAAACAGCTGTTGGGCTAAGATGGTGAGATTCAGAGTGGTGATTTAAAAAAAAAAAAGCCCTTTACTGATATTGTATTATTGTTTTTATGGCAAATAATGTAGTGGGAGGGGAGTTGTGGGGACAGAGGAGATGACAACACAGCTGGCCGAGAGCACAACAGCCACTGGCCAAGGCGCCTGAGCAAGGTGCGGGTGGCGACGTCAACAAAGAGGAGCGTGTAATGAAGGGGGGCGGGGTGAGGTGTCTGCTTCACGTCTCCTTGGCCGCCCCCTGCCCCAGCTCCTGACCCGGCTGCCTCAGTGAAGTGTGCAGCAGTGCCTGGCACCAAGTGGGCACCCAGCCCGCAGTGGCAGTAGCAATGGCTGTTGCTGCTACTGTCATTGTTTAAAAAAACACCAGATTGGAAATGAAGCTATTCAAACTCTGACTCTGGCTCTGCTGTGGAACCACCACGTAGGCTGAGGCAAGTGACTCAATCTCTAAATCTCAGCGTATTCATCTGTAAAATGGGAATAATCAAAAGTCATCGGCATGAACCCTGGGTTCTTGGCCCACCAAAGGATCTCGGTCAAGTCCCTTCCCCTCCCTGGGTCTGGTTCCCCATGTGTACACACAGAGGGGTGGAACAGAGATCCTCTAGAGAGCTCCCAAGCTCTGACTTATTTTACTCCAAGGGGCAGACAGATCAGAACTGCTTTTGTGAAGTTAAGAACATCATGATGGTGACAGTTGTCATTTGCCGAGGGCTTGCCTTGTCTTGGGCTCTGTGTTTCATGTGTATTTAGTGCATTTAGTTGCAAATGCCCACGTTTAACCCAAAACACTGGAGGACCCCAAGGCTCAAGCTTCACAGCTATTTTCACTTCCACGTACGCTAATTTCCTTAAAAAAAAAATCTAAGAACTAAATCAGAGGTTTTCAACTGGGCACTGTTGACTATTTTGGTCTAGATAGTTCTTTGTTGCCAGGAGCTATCCATGCATCGTGGGATGTTTAGCAATTCCCTGCCCTCTACTCCTTAGATGCCAGTAGTACCTACTGCTACCACCCAGTCGTGACAACAATGTGTCTCCAAACACTGCCAAGTGTTTCCTAGGCGACAATCACCCCTGTTGAGAACCACTAGTGCGAAAGAGCTCATCGAGCCTCGTGGCTTTAAATCCCATCTACACCATCTCTACCCTGACAACTTTCAGATTTATAGCTGCAGCCTGAACTCTCCCCTGAACTCCGCACTCATATATCTACCTGCCTGATGGATATCTTCACTGGAACATCTAATAGCTTCTCAAAGTCAACATCTCCAACACAGACTCCTGATCTATGACACCCCGTCAAACCAGCTCCTGCCGCAGTCCGCTCCTTCGCAGTAAATGACAACTCCATCCTTCCCACTGTTCAAGCGAAATGCCTTAGAAACATCCTGGACTTCTCTGCATTTCCCTCTCCTTCATCCCACATCCAATCCACCAGCAAATGTCCTTAACCGTACCTTCAAGGCAAACCAGAATCTAACCACTTTTTAACCACCATCACCACCACCACCATGTCCCAGCTGGGTTGCTGCAGTAACCTCCTCCCTAGTCTCCCGTCTGCTCCCCCTGTCCTCTTACGGTCTGGTCTACTGGCCACAAAAGGGCCACAATGACACTTCTAAATACAAGCAGAGGGTGTTTGCTCCTGCTCTCCAGGCCCTGCCGTAGCTACGCACCTCGCTGGCCTGAGTCCCCCCTCCCCAGCTCCACTTTGAGGTCCTCTCCTGCTGTCTCCCCTGGGTCACTAACCATTCACA
Source organism: Ictidomys tridecemlineatus (assembly GCF_052094955.1). Lineage (NCBI taxonomy): Eukaryota > Metazoa > Chordata > Mammalia > Rodentia > Sciuridae > Ictidomys > Ictidomys tridecemlineatus. The sequence continues at coordinate 20,134,677 of NC_135487.1, read as the reverse complement.
TGGGTCTCCTTGATGCTCCAGCCTCCGGGCCTTTGAACTCCCTGGTGGATCAGCCCAGAATGTCCCTTCCCCCAATGATCCGCCCCCCAGTCCCTCACCTCCTTCATATCTCTGCTCAAATGTCACCTTCTCAGAAAGACAGTCCGTTGAGCCTTTTTAAAACTATCCAACCCACACACCCCATTCCCTTCCTTGATTTATTCTTCTTCACAGCACTTATCACCATCTGACAAACTATATATTCCACTTGTTTACTTATTTATCATCTGTCTCTTCCTGCCTGAAATGTAAGATCCTAGCAGTTTCATGAAGAACTCATATGCTGGTGGTCTTTGTCTGTCTCACAGTCAAATATTCCTAGCAACTACAATAGTACCTAGTGCATAATAGGTGCTCAATCAACATGTGTTAATGAATCTTTAACCCTGTAGTGTAAAGATTATTGTTTCTGTTCTCAGAACATCAGTGCCATTGTTTCTGATCCTCTGAGAGGTTTAAATAATCTGGACTAGCCCCTCAGCTACAAGGCAGTTCCCCTTGGACATTGATCCGCCACCACCCTAGGGCCTCCCTAAGCCTAGCACTAAACTGGACTTCAAATGATTCACAGTCTGTCTTTTTAAAAACACTTAAAACATCAATTGAAAAAAGTAAATAAGCCTTGACCTTAACCTCACACTTTATTCAAAACAGATCATGGATTTAGATGTAAACCATAACTTTGAGGTGGGGAAAAAAAACTAGAGACAATCTTTGTGAATTAGGGCTAGGTAAGGCATTCTTAGACTTGACACCAAAAGCACAATTTAAACAAGGGAAATTTGATTTTAAAAAGCGGGGGGGGGGGGGGGGGGCTCAGCTAGGCACAATGGCATATACCTGTAATCCTAACAACTCAGAGGCTGAGGCAGGAGGATCACAAGTTCAAGGCCAGCCTCAGCAACTTAGCAAGACCCTAAGCAACTGAGTGAGACCCTGTTTCAAAATAAAAAATAAAAGGAGCTGGAGATATAGTTCCCTGGTTAAGTGTCCCTGGGTTCAATCCCTGGTAATGGAGGGAAAAAAAAAATGGTGGGAGGCCTCAAAATTAAAAATGGCCTCTCTATGAAAGACCATACAGAAAAGATGAAAAGACTAAGATACACACTGAGAAAATATATGCAAACTATACATCTATTAAAGGACTGGTATCTAGAATGCATAAGAACTCTCAAGGCTCAACAGGAAGAAGAGGAGGAGGAGGAGGAGCAGAAGGGGGAAGAAGAAGACAAGAAGGAGAAGGAGAACCCCATTAGAAAATGGGCAAAGACTTAAACTGACAATTCACTAAAAAGGACGCACAGATGGCAAACAGCATGTGAATAGATAGATGTTCAGCATCACTAGGAATTAAAGAAATACAAATGAAGACCACAATGGAAAAATCACCTACACACCTCTCAGAATATCTAAAATAAAAAATAGTGACAACACCAAATCCTGTCAAGGATGCAGAAAACTAGATCACTGTATGGTGAGACTGTAATACAATACGGCCACTCTGGTGGTGTCTGCTAAAACTAAACATGCAATAACCAAATGACTCATCGATGGTACTCCTGGTCATTTATCCCAGAAAAATGAAAACTTCTGTTCATGAGAAAACCTGTACATGAATATTCATGGCTTTTATTTGCAAACAGCCCAAAACAGATCCTATCCAGATGTCCTTCAACAGGTGAATGGTAAACAAACAGGCATAACCAAACCATGTAACACTACTCAGCAATAAAAAGGAATGAAATATTGATTTGCACAAATTGGATGAATCTCCAGGGAATTATGCTGAGTTAAAAAAATAAAAAAGCCAGTTACAATGCCAAGATAATTCAACAGAGAAAGAACAGTCTTCTCAATAAACAGTGATGGGATAACTGGATATCCATACACCAAAAAAGGAAGGTGGATCCTACCTCACACCATTTATAAAAGTTAACTCAAAATGGATCAAGAACCTAAATGTAAAGAGTTAAAACTATAAAATTCTTGGGCAAAAAAAATGTAGAAGTGAACCCTCATGACTTTAATTAGACAATGATTTTTTTGATATGATATCAAAAGCACAAACAACAAAGAAAAATTAGTCAAGTTGGTCTTTGTCAAAATGAAGACCCTCTGTGATTCAAAGGACACCATCAAGAAAGGGAAAAGACGGCTGGGCAAGGTGACGCACACCTGTACTCCCAGCTGCTCAGGAGGCTGAGGCAGGAGGATTGCCAAGTTCAAAGCCAGCCTCAGCAAAAGTGAGGTGCTAAACAACTCAGTGAGACCCTGTCTCTAAATAAAATAAAAAATAGGGCTAGGGATGTGGCTCAGTGGTTGAGTACCCCCGAGTTCAATCCCTGGTACCAAAAAAGAAAGAAAGGGAAAAGACAATCCACATATGGGAGAAAACATGTGAAAATATATCCAATGAGAATCTAGTATCCAGAATAAAAAAACTCTTAAAAAACAATAATAAGGGGCTGGGGATGTGGCTCAAGCGGTAGCGCACTCGCCTGGCATGCGTGCGGCCCAGGTTCAATCCTCAGCACCACATACAAAGAAAGATGCTGTGTCTGCCGCGAACTGAAAAATAAATATTAAAAAAAAAAATTATCTCTCTCTCTCCCCCTCTCCTCTTTCTTTAAAAAAAAAAAAAATAATAAAAAGACAACCCACCTTAAAATGGGTAAAAAAAATCTGAATAGATATTTCTACAAAGAAGAAATACAAATCATCATCAATAAACACATGAAAAAAATTATCTGTATCATTTGTCATCAGGGAAATACAAATCAAAACTACAATAAGATACCATTTTATACCCACTAGGATGTAATCCACAGACAGAATAAGTTTTGGCAAGGATGTAGAGAAGCTGAACCCCATCCACTGTGGGGGTGGGGGATGTAAAACGGTACCGCTGCTTTGAAAAGCAGTCCAGTAGCTCCTCAAAAGTTACATGTAGAGTGACCACACGACATATATGATAAATACCCAAAATAAATAAAAATATATCTACCTAAAAACTTGTACATGAATATTCATAGAAATACGGTTCATAATAACCAAACAAGTGTAAACAATCCAAGTGTCCATCAACTCATGAATGGACAAATAAAATGTGATGCATTTATACAATGGAAAATTATTTGGCAATAAAAAGGAACAGGAGTACTGATCTATGCTACAACATTAAATAAACCTTGAAAACGTCATGTTAAATGATGAAGTCAGTATATGTTGCGTGATTCTATCTATGAAATGTCTACAAAGAGGCAAATCAATAGAAAGATAAAGTAGATTAGTGCTTACTAGGGTTCAAGGAACTAGGGTGAAATGGGGAGACGGTTAAAGAATACAAGGTATCCTCTTGGGTTGACAAAATGTTCCAAAATCAATTGTGCTGATGGTTGCATAATTCAGAAAGTTTAGAAACACCGAGATGTACAATTAAGTGAGAGAATTTTATGAGATATTAATTATATTACAATAAATACTTACTAAAAATACCCAACAATTCCAAAAGATTATATGCCACATGATTTCATTTACATAACATTTTTTTTAAAAGAGAGAGTGAGAGAGGAGAGAGAGAGAGAGAAAGAGAGAGAGAGAGAGAGAGAGAGAATTTTTAATATTTATTTTTCAGTTCTCGGCGGACACAACATCTTTGTTGGTATGTGGTGGCTGAGGATCGAACCCGGGTCGCACGCATGCCAGGCAAGCGCGCTACCGCTTGAGCCACATCCCCAGCCCTACATAACATTTTTGAAATGATAAAATTCTAGAAATGAAGTACAGATCAGTTATTATCAAGGGTTTGAGGGTTTAGGGAAAGAGGGGAATATAGTTATAAAAGATCAACACACAGGGCTGGAGATATAGCTCAGTTGGCAGAGTGCTTGCCTCGCATGCACTAGGCTGTGGGTTCAATCCCCAGTACCACCACCAAAAAAAAAAAAAGAGATCAACACAAAAGGTCCTTCAGGTGACTGAACTGTTCAGTATTTGACTTCCGTGATGAAGATATCCAGTGACAAACTGCAAACTGTATAGAACTAAATACACACACATTTATACAAATAAAGTGTAACTGGGCAAGTCTGAATAAGATCTGTACATTGTACCAATGTCAATATCTTGGTTGTAATATACCATAGTTTTGCAAAATGTTATTATTGCAGAAAACAAAGTAAAGTGTACAGGGAATTGCCCTGTGTTTTTCTTACAATCTCATGTGACTCTACACATATCTCAATGAAATTCCAATAAATACAACATACTGAAATCACAAACACTGCTCTCAATTTCTTTTCTGGTTAAACAGTTTCCTCCGGCCCAGGCATACCATGGATCTTAACAACTACTATTTCATGGTTTTTAACAAGGAGGAGACTTCAGGCTCAATGCCCAGTCAAGAGAATCCAGCTAGAATTTATCACACACTTCTATTAGTTATTCTTCTATCTAGATGATATAAAGTAGAACAAAGACTGTGGATTTGGAAGCCAGCCAGTCAAGAGTTCCAGTCCCATCTCTGCCTCTCACTAGGTGTGTTCTTTAACTAGTCACTTCACATCTCTGTCCTTCAGTCACCTCATCTGTAAAATGGGTATGGTGTTGTGGTAAGTTTTAAATCGGGCATGTGTGTGTATACACATATGCTTAAAAGGCTGAAACCGAGTAAAGTAATATCATCTTAACCAAAATAAGAGTTAAGGAAAAGTCATGACGTCTTACTAAGTTTTAGAACACAGATCCAGGTCATACTACCTCTGGGAATGTGCCCTTCTGCCCCCACACTGCCCTGCCCCGTGTCCAGAAGAGGGACCGGAGCAGGAGGTGGCAGCTGTACCTACCTGCACACTTGGTCCGGCTGAGGAGTGGAGGACCTGGGCGGCCAGTGCCGCCATCTCCGGGACGCGTGAGCAGCACACTGATTTCATACTCGGTGTCAGGGTCAAGGTGCCACAGCTTGTAGGTCTGCAGGCTGACTGCATGCACCTCGGCCCATGGGCCACGCGCCATGCGGTACTCGATCTCCTTGCGCACAATCGGCCCATCGCCGATGATGGAGTTGGTGTTGAGCTGGATGATAAGATAGGTGGGGCCCGCACGCAGCAGCTGCGGGGGTGCGATGGGAGTGGGGGGCTCTGCAAAAGGGTGGGGAGCCGGTCAATGCTGCTGTGAGACCCATGCTCCCAACTTTGCATTCCACCACACCCACATCCCCAAGATGCCAGCCTGTCCTCCCAGACCCCTCATGCCTTGGTCCAGGCCAGTTCTCTGACCCCTTCTAAATCCCCAAGCCTTAAGGGGCCACGCTCCAAAGGCTGACCCTGTCCTCACCCTCCAGCCCATATGCACCCCCTCACTCCCCTCTGAACCCCCAAGCCTTGCTCCTATGGCTGATGACACTCGAGCGCTGGTCAACACTTAGAAGGCACTGTCACACACCTCCTCACCAGCTCTCACCTGGACCCGGACTTTGTCTGCCCCACCCTCAGACCCACCTCTGGACCAGGCCATGCCTCAGGGCCGACCCTGCTGCCTTGATTGGACCTCGGCCACCCAGACCCTACCCGCTCTGTCCCATTAGCAGGCCTAGGGGTTCAGCTCACACCCCACCCAGGCGCTGGCCCTACCCTTCCCAACTCCGCCCACCAGGGCCCCACGCCCCCTCCAGCGCCCCTGAGGTCCTCCTGGTAACCCTCACTGACCCTTGACGATAAGCTCCGCGAAGTTAGAGACACCCGCGCCGCGCGGGGCCTGGGACACGCAGCGGTACAGGTCCTGCTCTGCGCGGCTGACCGCGGCCAGCGGGAAGGTGGCCAGAAAGCGCCGGTGGCTGATGTGCCGCACACCGGCCGCGGGCACCAGCGCCCCACTCTGCCGCTGCAGGGGAACAGGAGTGGCAGGGTCAAGGGAGCCGAGGAGAGAGGGATCTGGACCTCGCTCAGACCTGGGTGAGGGTAGGGGTCATTCACCCACCCCTCCTACACAGTAGTCTCACTGTGTGTGCCCCAGAGTGAGGGGCACCCAAGAGGGCAAAGGGAGCCCTGTTGTGGGAGACACCTGGGTATGGGTGCTTAAGTGTGAAGTACTCGGCCCCCCAGGACTAGAATAGGCTATTCACACCCCACCGTACCCCTGGCCAAGGTCTGAGACCTCCCTCACCTGGAGAAGGAAGCGCTCGGCCTCAGCAGCCCGTCCTGCCGCCATACACTGGAAAGACGCGTTCTGGCCGGCATTGACCTCCACATCGCCCAGGCGAGAGAAGTGCGGGGCTTTTGCTGTGGGAACAGAGCCAAGGCATGAGCTAGGCCTGCACCCCACACAGACCAGATCCACAACCATCGCACCCCTCATCCCTGCACCCCCAGTGGCTGGGACTCACCGCAGGGGTAGCTGAGAAGCAGGATGTCATCTAGGCCCATGTAGCCCCTGCGGTCTGGGGAGATGAGGGCCTCAAACAGCACCTGGGGGAGCGGAAGGGCCCTTGTCATTTTGACATCCCTCCATCCCTGTCTAAGGAGGTGTCCACAAGAGCCCCCTATCGCTGGGCTCCTCAATCAGCAGAGGTTAGCCCAGCTCACTCTGACCCTCCCCACCATGCCAGCTGGTTCAGGAGTGTGGTGCCACCACAGAGAGAACAAGGTCAAGGCCAGAGGTTCTCTCCCAATTCTGGACAATTACCTGAAAGCAGCAAAATTCTCCCCAGCCAAACAGGGTGTCTAGGCTGGCACTGTTCCAAGTCACCTCTGGCCCCTGCCATAGGCTACTCCTAGTAACAATGACCTCTGATTCCTGAACCTAGATTCACCCCAGATCAACTCTACCCTTGACCTCAGACTGACCCCTGATGTTGAACAGACTAATCCCATCCTATTCCAATACAAAGTGGCATCCCTCTGCCCTCAGCCCCAGGCACAGGCTGACCACAGTCTGACCCCAGCCCACCTGATATTCATTGGGCCAGAAGGTGCTGACAGCCAGCTCAGCCTGGTGCCACTGACGGCCATGGGATCCAGTCATATTCCAGACAGCGCTGCCCAGGGGGCCCCCGTTAACACGCACATAGACGCCCAGGGTACCAGGGCTGTGGCCATCTCGGCTGTACAGGAAGTAGCTGAACTGCACACAGTGGGTGTCGTTCTCGCTTAAGCTCTGGAAGATGACATGGGCCCGCTGGCCTGGGGCGTGCTGGGAAGCATTGACCATCAAGTAGGCGCCTGGAGGGAGAGAAGGAAGAGGTAGGAACTGAGGAGCCCTTAGGGGAGGGCCAGGATTGGGTGGGCACTGAGAAGGGGCAGAAACCAAGGACTCCAGGCTTTTGAACCCACTGGGAGTCCAGGGGCCGAGTTCTGGGCCCAGCTCTGATTCACGGGGTAGGTCTCTTCTGTTCATAGCATCTGCTTCCCAAAGGTGACAGTTGAAGCAGCAGAAAGCACACAGATCTGGCCTTGTCACAACCTATTACAGCTCCTCACCATCTGCAGGTCACAGTCCAAACCCATGCCCTGCCTGAGACACAGCTTCCCCGTGTTCCATGCCATCCTTGGAAGCAGGGACTGGGTCATCCATCCCGCAAGTCAAGAGCCCAGCACATGGCAGATCTTCTGAGGCCACAGCTTGCAAAGCCCTGCCTCCACATTTCCCTCCTGGCCCTGGATCATTCATAAAGTGCGTCTCTCTCCCCGCCAGCCTGTGAGCTCTGCTATGTCCCTGCACAGGCTCTGAACCCAAGCTGAATGAATATGTGGGACAGAGACTGAATGAAAGGATTAACTTGGCTTCCAACCCCCACCTGAATCTAGATTCCTGGGACATATACTCTCTTGATTTCTAACCGGGGGGGAAAAAGGTAGCCCTGACCCTTCCCTGAAGATCAAGATTGTGTGCTACAGGGACACTCCCAGGGACGTGGCTTTCCTTCTGAGGGGAGAGGCCCCAGCAGATGCTAAGGGGAGGCCGACAGCAACCCAGAGCCGCCTCCTCCCAGGCTTGGCTGCAGGCCAACACAAGACATTCAGATTCCCGCTCCAGGAGGTTCCCCAGGGACTCGGCTGGAGGAGATCTCATTCATCTCTGTGAGCCAGGAGCCCTGTGGAGGCAGCTCCCAGATCAGTCCTGGCAGGATATTAAACAAAACTCTGGGTCCCTGTCCCCGCCTGGGAACAGGTACATCCTGGCCCTGTGAGCAGCCGTGCCTCCTAGTCTGACACTGCTCTTGCCTCTTCTCCTGCTTCCTCTGCATCCCTCCCCTGCTCTTTCATTTATTCCCTTTGTTCCTGTCACTCTTCCTTCTCCTGCTGTCTCCTGGGGGTATGGGTCTCCTTCCTTCCTTCTCCCTTGGCCCCAACCTTCCCTGCACTGTGAGACCAGGAGGGCGGAGGCTGAACACCTTGCTCATCACCACCTCCAGAGCTAGCAAAAGGCCATGCCAAATACTAAGCCTGTGTCTCCCCTTTCTCAGAGTGTGTCTCTGCTTCAGTGAGAGAAAGAGAGGCAGAGGCCACAAGACTGCAAGAGCCGAATTCAAATCAGCTGTTCCTGATCACCAACCATGTGTCAGGCTGAGGCTGGGCCCTGGGGATCTGGAGAGGCCCACCCAGGGACCCTCCATGGCAGGTACCTTCACAGATGATTCTCGGACAAATGAGACTGTGAGACCCATGAGCTCAGAGGTCTGAGAGGGAGCTGAGAGCCCTGCAGAGGCAGATGAATGCCCCAACATGGGGACAGCTGAGCAAATGCACAGAAGTGGGAGGCAGGGTGAGCAGCGGGGGACAAGTGTGTGGCTACCAGGCCATGAGGGGCCTGCCTCTGCTTGGCTTCAAATCCTGGTCCCACAACGAGAAGCTTTGCTGCCCTCCCCCCAACCCTGGATAGCAGATGCCACCCCAGCCCTGCTGTGAACTAAGCAGGAAAGACCCCAGGCCACTACTGTGATAGGGCAAAGGGAAGGGGTCTTTTGGCAGTCCAATCCTGGGGTCTACTCACGTTATACGTGTCCCGTGACCCAGGCCTTATCAGTAATAAATAAAGTCAATTAATTAACCTCTATCTGCCTTATATTTCTCTTACTTCCCAGTTGATTCTGTGCCCAGTGAAAACAACTACAGTGATTGGGCCCCCCAAATACCCTCAAAAATAATAACTAAACAAGTAAGCTCTCCCATGTCACCTCTGTGCTCTGCACTTTGTAGGCATTACCTAATGGCCCTTGAAATGAGTTACTGCTCTCCCCCACTTTACAGTTAGGAGAACAGGGGCTCAGAGAAGTTAAGTGACTTGCCCACGGTCTCAGAGCTAGTCAAATGATGGAGCTAGGATTTGACCCCTACCTTCATGACTCTGGAATGAGTGCTGCGGGCCCACCATCTGAGTGGAAGGAAGGCCAGCATCAGAATCCATGTAATTAGTCTCGGACTCCCTGTCCAGTGATCAGGAGACCCAGAGGGCCCCATCCTGAAGCAGCCAGAGCAAAGCGGAAGTTGGGTTGGTGGATATTCCCGTGACTTCCAGGAAAAGGAGGGCACAGGAATATCCACCAACGTCACTGCTCCAGCAGCATCTGGGTCCCCAGGAGACCAGGACCCAGAGGCCCTCAGGGAAAAGTGACGAAGACGCGGTGGGAGTGGGGTGGACCCTGAACTAACCTACAAGGGGAGTGACAGGAAGTGGGTTTTAACCTGCAGCAATAAGGGCCTTTGATCACTTAAACCTGCACCCACCCATTCTACCAATGAAACGACCGGAGGTGCACAGGCGGACGGTGTCCAGAGGGCACCACACTCAGCATCACATATGTCATTACAGATGCTGAAGCCCGCGAGGCCAGAGAGGTTAGGAACACGCCCCAGGTCCCACAGCAGGTGGGCGGAACTGCCCCTGGAAGAAGACCAAAGGGGAATGGAGAGGAGGGAAGGCTCACCGTGGGGCAAGTCTGCGGGGGCCCGCGTGCCCGGGTGGATCCTCACTTGCTCCCACTGGAAGTCGTCGTACTGGGCCTGGCTGTACTCACAGGGCACTGCTGGGTCACTCGCCTCCTCGAAGGTGCAGCCAGCTGTGAGGACAGAGCCCATCAGCCCAGGCTAAGGCAGGGCTGCTGGCCAGGAGGGCTCCTGGGCCACTTGCCACGTTCCCCCACTGTCCCCTCCCTCTTCTGTGCTCCTTCCCCCACCCCCTCCCTTTCACCAGGCCCTCCCCTCATGCTCCCTTCCAATAGCAAGTCCTCGCCCACTGGCCTTCCCTCAGGACCTCCCAGGACCTCCCCACTGCTCAACCACCCACCAAAGACCCTCCTTAACAAGGACCAGCGGTCATGGTTGTTCTGTCATTGGAACCTCACCACAGCCTCAGATCAGGATTAGAAGTAACCCCAATTTATTGATGAGGAAACTGAGCCCAAAAAACCTAACGGACTTTCTCAGGGTCACACAGCTAGCTAGTGGCAGAGATGGGGTTTGAACCAAGATCCCCTGACTACTCCTCAGCACCCCTCCATCGTCACTGTGCCAGGCACAGGGGGGGCCCAGGCCGGGGAGGACCAAGGAACCCTAAGCAGCCCGACAGTGTCTCCTTAACACTCGACCATCACCACCAATCATTTCACGCTCTCAACAAGCACAGTGTGACGCCAAGCACCAAGCAGAGTGTCCCTCAGGCCTCCCCTTAGTCAGGACCGTGAACATTCCTACTAACAGAGCTCCAGGGGGTCTAGTCCTCATCCAAGGTCACTAGACTTAGGCCTCCACTTGCTGGGCTCCTGGATGCCTGGCAGACACTGGGATTTCCCCCATCTGACAGATGAGCAGACTGAGGCCCCCCGAGGGTGAAACCATCTGTCCACAGTACAATAGGGCACGTCAGGAGTGGGTGTGGCATCAGACATAATTGGGATTGAATCTTGACTCTGCCACCTGCCAACCCTAGAGACCCTGGGCAAGCTGTTCTCTTTCTGAGCCTCAGTTTCCCCATCCACACGTGGGGTGGCTGAGAATTCATCATGGGGATGCACTTAGCACCTGTAAGCACTCAGGGAACAGCAGCTCTGACTATGTGGCACTTGTACCCACACAAGGAACAGAGGCAGGATTTGAATGCATGTCAGTCAGGGGCCCAGAATGACACTTCCCACCAGAAATATGAGCCGAGGCAAACCTGAGCTACTTCCCAGCTCAATAAGATGGGATGGTGGGGGATGGCAGGCAGTCACTGGGGCGTGAGTGGCACGTGCCCACAGGCAGCAAGTGACTTCACTTTGGGCTGCTCCATGTGGCTATGCAGGTCATGTGAAGTGACACGTGGAACACACCAGTAGAGCCAGGAACAAAGGGGCTTGCCACTTGCTGGTCTCATTTCCTACTGTACCTCATCTGAGTGTGAAAGGACGAGATGTGGGCGTGAGGCTGGCACCAAGCGGACGGGATGGAGTAACAGCGACGGGGCTGGACCCTGGTTGGGCTCTTTGCCCCTTTGTTAGAAAAGCCAGGTCAGCAGACCCGGGGTCTACGGGAGGCTTTAACCCATCCCCACCGGGAGGGCCTCAGCTCTCCCTCTAAAAAGGCCCATGGTGCAGCCCAGCAAGAGGGACTGCTTCCTGTATGAGGGGCACAGCTGGCTTCCGCCTGACCTGGGCCTACCCAGGGGGGTCCCAGTCAATCGCTGAGGCAGAAGGATTGCCAGGAAGCAAAGCCAGGATGGGGAGCCCTGACTGAGGCCCAGGCCCTTCCTGTTCCCTCAGGAGTGACCAGGCAGCTTCTCCAGGACATTTCACCAGGACCCTGGAGGCAGGCCTGGGAAAGCCAGTTCCTTGGCTTCCTCTTGTCCATTCCGAGTCAGGTGACATGGCCTGCCAGGACTCCCAGGTTGAATGACCGACTCAGATTAAGGCACAGACTGAGGTCTCTGATCAAAGCAACCCCAGACTGTCTGACCCAGGAAGGGTCATACTCTAGTCACACGATCCTCCAGACATTCTGACCCAAGTTGGTGAGCCCCAGAGATACCAACCTTAGAGTGGCTCCCAGATGATTCTCTGGTCAGAGTCACCCCAAATTCATCCAGAGGACCCCCCAGACTATCTGACTTCAGCCAAAATGACACCAGACTAACTGCAGACAAGCTGACTTTAGCTGGAGAGACCCCTGACCTCTTCCTAGTGACCTGTATAACTGACCACAGCCAGGTGACCTCTCTAACTCCACACAGAGTGACCCCTTAGCCAGAATAACACTTTCTCCCTGATCTTTGGCCATCTCCAGGCCTAGGTCTCTGGGCCAGGCCCAGTTCCAGTTCCTGTCTTTAGTGGGTAGCATCTCTGAGGCCAGTTCCCCAAGGAAGGCCCTGGCCCACAAGGGATGGGAACAACTGCTTTCTGAGCTCTGGGAAAAGTCCCATCCCCTGGGATGCTCAGGAATCCCACAGCTGACTCTCAGTTCTTGCCAAAGAACCCACTCCTGCAGGAGGCTGCTAGTGTGGGGGAAAACTAATCTGACTCCGGATTCCGAGCCAGAATGGTAACCAGGAGTCCCCCTGAACTGTCACCCACCAACACCACCACGAGGGGGCACCAATCGCCACCATGACCACTAGCGACACGTAGCCCCAGGCCACACAGTCACAGTGTATAGAAAACCAGATTTAAACCACCTCTTTATTCAAGAAGACCAGGCACAAACAAAATAAGGCCCTGAAATGCTGTTGGCCACGTGCATTATTAACTCAGTATCGTGCATAAGACATTTGCTTCCTGACAGTACAATACAGTTGCCAGGTGACAGACACCATTAGAGGCACAGGATGAGACTCCACCTGCTTTAGGGATCTCCCAGTCTAAGTGAAGGTGACAAAATGAGACAAAGCAGAGAAGGTCACGACTAGGCTTCCTGCAGGAGGCGCCACGGAGCTGAGCCTGGAGAGGTAGGTGGGAGGACCCTGGGGGCAAGGGGCCAGCAGAAGCAAAGGAAGCAGTGAGAAAATGGTCTGTCCGCCACAGAGAGGAGCCCAGGCTGGCTAAAGTCATGGGAAATGAGACCAGAGGGATACGGAGGCCAGACCAAGGTGGAGAGCATTTGGCCTCATTATGACCTAGGGAGCCACAGTAGGTGTTTGAGCAGGGAAGCGCCTGGAATCCAGTGAAATGAGTGATACATGCCATAAGCCACAAGTAGGGAAGGTGACTTCTCCAGGGCACAGATGAGGAGGGGGCTTAGGACCAAGCCATCCAGGTGTCAGATGTCAGGAAGTGGCAAGGAAAGGGACCTCAAGGGCCCCTCTGGATGCAATCAGCACACACTCCAATCACACTCAGAGAGATGCGCAACACCCCTGCAGGAACACACGCACACCCACACAGCCGCACGCTAGAACGTTCACACACACTCCCTTTCCCCAGCCTGGTCTGAGACTTGGGGACACAGTATAAGTTAGGCACACCGAGGCCTCTCCTAGGACACCCATCTCTACAGAGGCCTCCCTGAGAGGGTGGGCTGGAGCAACCCAGGACCCCTCAGCTCCCCCAGCCTCAATGCAAACTGGCCCAGCCACATTCCTCAGCTAATCTCCCCAATCTGGCGGGCGGTTGCCTGAGCAACCGTCAACCACAATTTGGGAAGGCAAGGGGATGGCTTACCCGCATCCAGCTCAGCTCTGGACTGGGTGCTGTCAGGGAGGAGCATGGAAGGGGGGCCTCCAAGCGCGAGGATCTCCACACCTCCATGTTCATGCTTCCACCCAGGTGCGTGTGCCTGGCTTGTGGGATTGACAGGACAGCTGGTACAGAGTAATCACCTCGGAGGCAGGAGACGGGGATACTATCCCTACTATGCCCCTAAATCCCTTTGTGACTTGGGGCACATGACTTGCCCTCTCTGAATCCCAGCTTCCTCACCTGTGCAGTGAGACCATGGTCCACTGCCATTCGTCTGCACTTGTGAATATGCTTGTGAGGAAGAATGACCTCAGGACTGGGAGAGGTCCTCTGGGGGAGAGGTGTGCCAGGCAGGGCCTGGGTGTCCAAAAGCAAGGGTCTTCCAGGCAGGTGCTGCGAGGTCGAGTGTGGATGGATGGTGCCTATGGACAGAGCTAAGCAGCACATTCAGCAGCAGTCATGTGTCTAAGAGGAGGTGTGTGTCCACAGTGTGCTGGGGGATTATGCACATGGGTGCATGTGTGTGCATGTGCGTGTGCATGGGAGTACCACAAGCATCACACACCAGACTAGAAGTTCTCACTCCAGATAGGGAATGGCGCCCGCTGCACCTGCAGCCACCCGCAGTGTTTTCTGAACACCCCGAGTAAATGGAGCCTGTTTGCAATGGGATTTTCATTCCCTTTGGTTTGTCAATAGAACATCCAGTTCCCAGGGGTGGCCCCAGGAGAAATAGAACTTCTCCCAACAGACTGTGAATTCAGGGGCTAGGATCTCACCCAACTGTAGGCTCAGCCCCAACCCTGGCCGGGGGAACCCAGGTATCATCCAGTGACAGCGCTGGCCTATTTCACCATCCCTCTTCCAAGGAGTCCTACCTAGGACCTTCTCCCCCAACCCAGCCTACCCAGGTCGTTCCACCCCAACTGCATGGCAGGCCTACCCAAGCCCCATCTCCTGCTGCCTGAACTGTCTCACAGGCCTTGGACTCCCATCTCCAAGCCCTGTATATGTAGGTGGCTAATAGTGACCAGACCTATTGACCCTATGGTTCCAGCTACATTGAGCTTAACCAGCTGCACCCAGTCCAAGGACCATGATTCCAGCCCTGGGGCCTGAATCTCACCTCACCACTACCAAAGTTGCCAGAGCCTTGACTAACTGATAATAAATTACAGACACGGTTGGCAACCAGATGCCCTAACCACCCAGAGCCCAGCATGACTGCTGCCAGGGAGAGCCCCCAGAGCCAGGCCACAGGCAGAAAAAACTGACCTGGCACCTCCCATAAGAGTCCAACAATGCCAACATCTGGCCATCTCCATCCAGGATGGAAGGAAGCCAATACAGCAGAGGAACTCTCACCAGACCCATTCCCATCTCCTAGACCCACAGGCAGCACAAATCCCAGAGTTAAGCGGTAGGCAGCCATGTCGGTAGCATAAGAGGAAGGCACAGGCCAGGGCTGGACACTGAGCAGAGGGGAAGGGTTGAGTGGAGGGCTTTGCAGTGCAGAGTGGGCACAAAGTTCACGATCCCCTGCAGGGCAAATGCCCTGTCACATAAAGCCACAGTACACAGTAGCGGGCATAGGGCATGTACAGACTCGTGCACTGAGAAAATCTGTACCTTACAGAGGTTCCGAGAAGAGAGAACTGTGAGACCACAGCATGGTGTGTTGAGTGTGCCATGCAGCAGCATCACACGTATACACGCAGGATGGGGATATCTGACGTGTGGGGGCGGGGCACAGAGTGCATAGCCCCCAGCACCTACATCTGGTAGGGCAGAACTGGTCAGAGCCCCAGTGCAGCCTGGAGGTGCTGGCATGACCCAGTGCTGCACAAGGTGTGGCACACCACTGCAAAGCACTGGGCTGGCGCTCAGGGCTGCATGATGGGTACAGGAAGGCAGGATGGTAAGACCAGGCCTCCTGGGGTCCTCTTCCTCTCCAAATACCAACACAGGGCCCAGCACAGAGCAGGTATTCTCACTGAAAGAATGCGTCCAGCACAGGCATGCAGAATGCACAGGGAAGGGAAGGATGCAGAGGACACTGCTGTGTAGCACCCGAGTCCCAAACAGCAGCGCAACACAGAGCAGAGGAGCAGAGCAGGCACAGACTCCAGGAAGGGGAAGGAAGTGGCACAAAAATGAGATGGAGTGAAGACGCCACGTGGATTGGCAGACACAGGTCAAGGGCTCTGGGTCTAGAAGGCCAGCAGAATGCACACAACCCTACAACCAACAGACAGTGCCAGGCAGAGGCCCTCGGCTGCCATCCCGTGCAGTGCACAGATGCAGCACTGGTACTGAACAGCAGCGCTGCCCACAAGAAGCCGGGCCAGTCCCAAAGCCCAACAAAGTGGTCCCAAGCTACAGTCCCTGACCTTGACCCTATGCAGTAAGGGCAGATGTGCACTGCAGTGAGGACACTGTGCAAAGAGGTTGCCCACCTGAGGCTGCCGACAGAAACCTGGGAAAGGCCACCAGCCAACTCTACGGTGGTAACACAAAAAGCCAAAGGCCAAGGTACCATAGGCGGCAGCGTCTGGCAGTCGTGGTAGTATGAGGGCCGGGCCAGGAGGCACCAGCCAGCGCAGTGCGTGCACCCAGGCAGTGGGACAGGAGTGCTACGTGAGGCAAAGGTGCCGCTTCAGTGGAATGCAGATGAGCTGGGCCTGGGAACAGGACAGCCCACGTGCCAGGTGCAGGGCAGGTGCTATGGCAAAAATTCAGTGCAGGACAGAGATGCCACATGCTGCAGAGATGCAGTGGTGGGAGCTCAGCTGGTGGAAGTGCAGTACTCCAACCCAAGGAGCTGTGCCCAAGGCCCAGGAAAGTCCAGATGCCCCATGCAATGCTGACCACCCAGCAAGGCGCTGGAAGGTGGGGCAGGAATACTCCGTGGTGCAGACACCTCTGCGCTGTGCCCATAGAAAGCCACATGTTGATCTTGGATATGGCGCAGCATGAGGGGCTTTGTCCAGAAACCCAGGAGGCCTGGCCTCCCAGGTGACCACCCAGTAGAGTACCACAGCACAGAAGTGGGCTGCAAAGAGACCAGTGTAGGATGACTGCAGGGTGGAGGCACAAAACAATGGAACCATGCAGAGTGGGGACAGAGAGAAGCTCCTGCAGGCCAGCAAGGGATCCCACTGCAGCCATGCGAGATGCTGGGCAGTGCCAACACGCTGGGTCCCAGAAGCCTCACCACAATGCAGCGCATTTCTGTCGTGTAAGGCAACAATGTGACACACTGCAAAAGTGCTGTGGGGATAGTTACAGATGTCTCCCTGGGGAGCCCTGGCAGGGAGGGAGCCTGGACCCCCAAAAACCCTGTGCCTATGGCTCTCCCAGGTTGGGCAGGCTCCCCCACGGCAGGAGACCAAGCCTCGTCTGCCCTGTGGGTTTCTCCCTCTTTGACCCCTCACCCTCCACCATCTTCCACCCCAATGACTCTCCAAGGGCACAGGATGAAGCCACTGTCATCCACAGGGCAGGCCATCCAGAACCGAGCACATTGTCCAGGTATTTATATCTGAGCAGGGCCCCATGTGCTGGCAGACAAACAATGAATTTAAATTCTGCTGAAAATCTTTTGGACAATTAAAGCTCATCCCTTGGCTCCCAGCCCAGGGCAGGGCAGTGTGGGGCAGGACAGGGAGACAGAGAGGGAGACCTATGGGTTAGCCCCTGAGCACAGGAAGTGAGATCGACAAGAGGGAGGTGGGAGAGGAGGGCCAGGCGCAGCCAACCTGGCCAGCCACTCCCTCCCCTCCCTCACACCAAGCACTGCTGCCAGCCTCGACTTTGCCAGAAGCCCAAGAAGAAACTTCTGGGCACACAGGAGGCCTGCAGACATGAACACACTTATCAGCTGACACTTCATGGTGCCTCCGATGTAACAGGATCTGTCCTAGAGAAAACATGGAAACACAGAACACATCCTCACAGTCGGGCACGGTGGCACACACCCGTGATCCCAGTGGCTCAGCAGGCTGCAGCAGGAGGATCACAAGTTCAAGGCCAGCCTCAGCAACTTAGTGAGACCCTAAGAGACTTAGTGAGACCCTGTCTCAAAATAAAAAATAAAAAAGTCTGAGGAGGTGGCTCAATGATTAAGCAGCCTTAGGGTCAATCCCCAGTACCAGAAAAAAATCTCTCTCTCTTCACAAAAGCTCTGCAGTGTAATCTATTATCAACCCCATTTCCCAAATGGGAACACTATAAGGCCCAGAGAGGTTAGTACTAGCCAAAGTGTCACACGGCTAGGAGTGGTGAAACCAGTATTAGAACCCAGATGGTGTGGCCCTAAGCACATGCTCACAACCACCTCACTCTAGGCACACACACAAAGACAGACAGACAGACACACACACACACACACACACAAGCACGCTACATTCTGAGCAACATACTTCCCACTCTTCTATCTGGATAAGATTCTCATATCTCCCAGCTGTCACCTCTTAACGCACAACTGTCCCTCATCCCCGTTTGTTCCCTCCCCACTCTCCCCTAGTCCTCAGTGGTTGCCCCCACATCACTTGTGCTCTCGTTGCCAGCTGTCCCACTGCCGAGATGCATACCCATCACCAGACAGCTCCCGTTCCCAGTTGTCCCCTAGCCCCCACCTACCACCCCAACCCCATGTGTGATCAGAAACCCGCAATAACACCTTGTCCCAATCTTTCTCCCAGCTGCGGCCTTCACACTCCCAAAGGTCAGTGACTCCCCGCAAACCACCTTGCTCCTCACCCCTTCACATCCACCCCCAGTCCCTGGAGTCTGCACAATGGAGACCTTCCAAGACTTCCTGAGTCAGCAGCAGCAGGATCCGCTAAGTTGGTCACTGTGGGGTCCTGCCCCCAGCCTTCTTCAGGCAATGGCAGCCCCCGCCCAGAGCCACATGAGGAAGCAGAGCAGCCCCCTGGGTCCCAGGACCTCCCTCACCTCCTCCAAGCCTTCCCTGTTCTCCCAGGGGGCACACCCATGCAAACACCTACCAGGCACCCACCAGGCTCAAGGCCCTGGAGACCAGAGGTGACAAAGAGCCACCCCAGCACTCAGGGGGCTCCTGGTCTAGTGGGGAGAGGAGAGAGAAAACAAAGGCCGCACGTGGTCATACGCGCATTAGGAAGGAACCTGACTTACAGCCCCAGGAGCAGACTGGGAAGGCTTCACTGTGCAAGTGACAGTAGAGCTGGACTGGGGGGGGGGGTCCTCAACAGCAGTCACACTGGGCAAAGGCAGAGAGGTGTGGAAGGGCACAGCAGCCTCCAGGGTCACAAGGATCTATCTGGATCAAAAGGCAGCTGGGTGGGAAAGGGGTCTAGGAGGACAGGCTGTTCACACAGGTCCCTGCCTGCCATGTGTGGCCCCAGGTGCCAGGCAGCCATCAGTGTGGGGCAAGGGAGTGGCAGCACCCTACATGTCTGCCTTAGAAAGGGCTTCTGGTCACAGAGTGGTGGGGGCATTGCAGAGAGAAGCCAATGGCAGAAAGGAGACCAAGAAGAATCTAATGCCATCATCCAGGTGAGAAATAATGAGGCCAGAGAAAGGTAATCACCCAAGAACCACTGAGTGACGGTCCCTGCAGACGAATTTCACTCGCTGAGGAGCCCAGGCCTCACTAAGCTGCTGGGGGCCTCCCCCTCTAGCCCAGGGCTGACAACAGAACCCCCTGCAAGGGTGGCAATGTCCTCCACCTGCGCTAATTAGTACGACCGTAGTTGCTAGCAACAAGTTACTCTTGAGAACTTGAAATCTGGCTAGTGCAACTGAGGGGTGAAATTCTGATTCTAATTAATTTTAACTAACGTAAATGTAATAGCCACATATGACTTAGCGCCACTGTACTGCAGCGCAGGCAGACACTCCTGTCACTGTAGAAAGTCCACTGGGCAAGCCAGCTCTGAACAGAGCTGAAACAGAACCTAGATGGCCCCGCTTGCAGGCGCAGAGCCACGGTGCTATCCTGTGCACCCCCGAAGCTCCCACACCCACACCCACACAGTGAGACACCACCCACCCAGACAGCGCTGCACCAACTCAGGGAACGTGAGGCTTGATCTCCAAATACCCTCACATCAGGCTCCGGGTATCACTGCAGCTGGGTCACCACTACCCTAATTCTAAACCCCGGTCCCACCAGGCCAGGTGACCAGAGAGCAAGCCACCCTGAAACAGCCACACATATGTCCTGTGTCCCAGCCTCAATCACCATCCCCCAAACACACACACCCCACTCTGGCTGCCTGGATGCCAGGGCCACACCCACCCACACCAGGACAGGGGCTATAACCTCACCAGCCCATCCCAAACTCTGGGACTGGGGACTGCAGGAGGGTCTGCCAACGTAGGGTTCTCCCCCCCTGCCCTCCTCCTCAGACGCTCAGTTTGACCGTTAGGACTCCCGAAGCCTCAACAACCGCCCAGGCCTCATTACAAAGGGCTGAGTCTGGGAACAGGGCAGGCCCTGCCAGCTGCCCAGGGTGGGGGAGGGGGTGCCCAGCAGGGAGCCTGGGGGAGGGGCAGGCAAGAGACCTGCTCCCTTTAGTCTCTACCAGGGTCTTAACCTCCTCAACTCAGTTCCCAGGTGACACTGGCCTTTTCATGACATAACACCAGCCCCCCGCAGAATTTTCCAGATTCTTAGAGGGAAAACCTATTTCTTTAATCTCCACCTTCAGTGGAATCAGTGCGCCCCCATCTGGCATCTCCAGCTTGGATCCTGACCCACTTGATTGCACTCATTCTTTCAGGCCACGTATATTTATTTGACTAGGTGGTCCAGGCCTCCCACCTGCACTAAGGATTCTGAAGTGTCCAGTCCCTGTCCTCACGGAGCTCACAGTCTAGTTAGGGGGGACAGAACTAATAAATGCTAATTACAATGCTGGGTAAAATCCAACCAACTCCCACCTCCCCTGGTCTAGGACAGAATAACCAAGGAAGGCATCGGGGGAGAAGTGACATCTGAGCTGAACAGGTTGCAGGGGTGACCTGCAAAGTGGGAAAGTCGGTCTGGGGAGGAGCACAACATGGTCAAGGCGTGGAGAGGAGTGGGCAGGCAGCAAGCATTCAGCAGGCTGTTGGTGAGGGAGTCAGGCTGGTGGGGACACAGGATCAAAAACAAGCTGGGGCTGGACAGGCAGGCCAGGAGCTAGAGCAAGCCACAGAGCTACAGAAGAAGGACTTAACCCTAAAGGCAAGGAGAGCCTTCTGAGGGTTTAAAACATGCCTTTGAGGAAGAACCCAGGCACCGTGAAGGGAAAAGGATGGAGCCTTCCTGCTGGGGAAAGATGGCTAAGGATGGAGGAAAGTGAACAGATGGGAGATCACAGAGGGCACAAGGATAGGGCACAGGATGCAAACAGGGTGGCCAGGAGGAGGGAGCAAAAGGAGGAGGACGATACAGGCCACCCTGCAACTCTAGCTGACCCGCCCCTGAGGGAAGGCCACCCCACCAGCCCAGTTTAGGTGGCGATAGTGTGGAAGGACGGGAGCCTCCAACGAGCAGATACCCAACCTAGATGTTCCAGCCACCAGAAATAGGTAGGAGGCTGACAGGAGCTCACAGTCCCCTCCCCGGCCACTCTTGTGGCTTCCTCTGGAGCTCCCTTCTGCAGCCCTGGGGAGACGGGTGGGCTGCTCAGACAAGCCTTTATTGCCCAATCTGAAACCATTGGGCGCCTCGCCCTCATTCCTGCTGTCCACAATTCCAGTGACCAAAAGGACAAATGAGCTGGAGCACAATGGAATAAATTACTGCCAGGTTTGCAGTAATTCACTGAGAAACAACACAGGAAATGCAAGAGGCAGGCAGGAGCTGGAAACTTGAGAAGTGAAGGGACTTGCCCAAGCTCACACTGCCAGAGACCCTGGGGTACAGCAGCATAATTTAAACACAGGTCCCCCTGGCTTCAAATCACAGTTTCTGGGTTTCAAATCACAGACAATCTTCAAACCCATATTATGTTACCTGGCCCTCAGACAGAGCCTTACTTTACAATCTGCAGCATCCTGAAGGCCACGAGGCAGATTAGAAACTGAGGAGTCAGGGATGGAAGTAAGTCGCTCTAGGTTTCTCTCCCAAACCCCTATCCTGACAATCCCCAGTGCCAGGAGTCGGGACCCACTCAGATGTGTTCTTGAAATCAAGATGACGGTGGTGGGGGTGGGAGAATGTAGAATACCCCACAGGTTTGATCTGGGTGGGGGAGGGGCAAATCGCCGCAGGGCATGGGGGAGGAGTTGGGAAAGGACCAGGAGGCTCGTCGCTCAGGCCACCCTCTTGGATATCAGGAAGTCAAAGCTAAATCTGCGGGTAATGACCCCAGAGCTGCAGGGCAAGGCCCAAGCTCAGGGCCAGCCAGCCCGGTGACCCGGGGAGCTCCGTCCCCGAGACGCCCAAGCAGGCGGTGGGGTCATATATTCCGAGGAAGGCGGTCAGGAGGAATCTTCCAAAGGGCCAAGTTGGCCCTTGCGCGGGTCTCAGCCGGATCCCAGGAGCATCTCCCAGTTACTCCACACCCAGCAGCAGGGACACGAGCGCGGAAGACCTCGGGAGAGGGACGACGGCCTGCGATCCGTGCTCGGGGTGGACACGAAACCATAGGCATACGCAGGCACACCCGACACACGGTCCACAAAAGACACTCCGACGCGCACTGGACACAGACCCAAGCTCTGCATACACATTCAGACCCGCGATCACACTGCCACTCCAAAAAAGACACCAGACTCCGAAAGCCACCCAAAGAATGCGGCCACACAGCAGAAAGAGCTCAGAGACACACGTTCACACTCACTCACACACGTACACACACTCAGGCCCGGCTGGCCCCAAGGCAGCACAAAGTTGCGGAGCCGACCGAGGGAGCGTCCCGGGAGACCGCGGCGGACCCCTGTGCACCCCAGGAGGGGGCGCCGTCCCGCCGCCGCCGGCCAGGCCCTGCCAGCGCCCCGACGCCGCAGCCCCGCCCCGCCACCGCCGCCTGCGCCCCCCGCAGCCGGCCCCTCCCGGCCCGGCGCCCCGCGGCCCCGGCGCCGCCTCGGATCAGCAGCCAGCCAGCTCCGCGCCGAACTTGCGAAACAACAAACAGCCCGACATGTCGGAGTTGGCGGCCGCGGGCCCCAGCCCTCCTCCTCCCGCCAGCCCGCCCTCCCGGGCCTCCCGCCCACCGACCCGCGCCGCCGAGGGCCGCCGCCGCGGCAACTTGTTCCGGCCCGTCGCGCCACGCGCGCACGCACACACCACCCCTGCCCCCTCGAGCCCTGGGCACACTCGACCGCGGCCCAGCCGCACACCACACTCGCAGCATTCCTGGACACGCTGCCAGCGCGCACCGACACACACACTCGCACACTCACATCCGCTCCAGACACGCTCCCACACACGCATTCCCCGCACACTTGGCATTCACTCGGACCCACAGAGCCCCCGGCGGGGCGCACCACACACCCAGACACTCCCACACGTACACACCGCGCACCGGCACACACGTTCCGGACCGGTTCCCACGCCTCCACACGTACACGGATCTCGCAAGCACACACATCACACATGCGTTCCCGGGTCTACACTCGGGCGGGATCCATTGCACTCGCAACACACGCAAAAAACATACACAACCCATTCTCAGACACACAACAAACAGCACTCCCGGCCAGAGCATACCAAATGCAAACAAATGCAACACACTAGCAGATACAACTCCGGCCACAAAATTAAACTCAGATGCACACACAGACACACAACCTACTTGGCCGCACGAACGCTACACCCTGGCAGGCACAGAAAACAGCGCACAATCGACACCTCGATGTATACAACATCCACCCCAACATCCTCGCAGACAAACAACACACACAGCACCTCTTCTTGCAGAGAACTACGGACACACAACATTCGTAGTCACACAACACCCCCGAACACACGACCTTACATCTTACACTCAGGCACACAACACAGGGAGCACGCACGTAACGCGCGGGCACCCAACACTCACACTTTCTTCCGAGCTGCGCCACGGGCCCCGGGGGCTCACGGGGCAAGCTGGGTCCGACCGCCGCGCGCTTACCTGCCGGAGTCTCGGTTTCGGGCGCGCAGAGCTGGAAGGTAAGCGCCAGGAAGAGCGCTTGGGCGCGGGCCATGGCTGCTACGCCGCTGCCTGCCCCGGGGCCCGGCGCGGGGGGCGCCGCCGCCTGAGCCCGAGCCGAGCCCGAGGCGAGCCGGAGCCGGAGCGGAGCAGCGCGGCGCAGAGCGGGACTGGCGCGGAGTCCAGAGCGGGAGCCGGAGCGAACGGGGCGCTGACGTCAGGCCCGGCCCAACGTTCCGCGGTCTCGGCGCGCCCCCTGCTGGCGGAGGCGCGCGCTGCTGCCCGGCTAGCCCCGGCACACCCCTCCCCCACTCGGGCACCCCTGCTGGAGGTCGGGTGGCCTGGACTCGACGCCCACTTGTTCTGCACTTACCGGGCACCAACGTTCTCAAGCGAGCACCCTCATTGCTCCCGCAGAGTTCTCAGGGACTGATTCAGAGACACTTGCTTCTCTGTCCTTGAGTTCTCTCTACCTTGGCCCCTCCAAATGCACATTCATACTTAGAGGGTGCTCATCACCTGCCAAGAGCCATCTTTGGGCCTTTGGAAACGCTGGCTTTTAGAACACTCTTCCTTTCCATGACATGAAGTCCACCTCCCTTGCGAACCCTCACTGGTCCTGCTCTACCCTCTGGCTACACAGGTTAAGTATTAGGCCTCTTCCAATAAAGCTCCTGCTCAATAATCAGCAAACTAATTGCCCATTACTATGTAAAACCAAGCACCTGTATGTGCTTTCCCCCATCATTTAACCTTCACCCTAACCCTATTAGGCTTATACCACTGTATTCCCATTACACGGTGGAGCAAATCGCACAGAGACAGAGACCTTTTCCAAGGTTACAAATTAGTTTTAGGCACCATCAAGATTTGAATCAAGGTTGTCTGGCTTGAACTAAAAAGGAGCTGAGAACTGCTTACCATCTGGAAACCCCTTCACTTCACAAATACCTATGGAGTACTAAGTCATTTATTCAATAATTACTATAGAAAATAATCATAGAAAAATAAAACTGACAAAAAAAATATATATCCCTGTCTTCATGGGGTTTCCCTTTCAGTGGGAAGACAATAACAAAAAAAAAGAACAGAAAATTTGGAAGAATGAACACTAAGGGGAAGAGAATTTTTGTAGTTCTAAATAGAGTACCTATGATTTCATGGTTTCATTATTTTTCTTCACCTCTAAAACTTGAGCTCCCAAAGTCCTTAGGGAAAGATTTTGTTCTGTATCCCAATGCCTAGTATCTGACATATAGTTGATGCTCGATAAATCCTGAATGGATGAATAAATGCTAAATGACATGGTACTTGTCTTCGTGACGTTTACATTCTAGTGGGGGAGACCAACAGCAATCATAAATAAATATATAATCACAAACTGTGATATGCACACTAAAAGAAATGGGTAGAGTGCTGTGGTAAAAAACACAGAGTAGGGAGGGTCTACTGTAGACAAGGTGGTCCAGAAAGGCTTCATGGAGAAAGTGACATTATGCCAAGTGATACTGGAGCTGAGATCTAATGTATAAGAAGAGCCAGCCTCCTGCAAATCAGTAGAGAGGAATACTGCAGCCAGAGGAGACAACCCATGCAAAGACAGAAGCTGGTGGGTTTGAGGAGTGACAAGGAGACCAGGGCAGCTGGAATTGAGTAAGTGGGGAGAAGAGGGAAGTCAGGTTCAGCTGGAGAGGTCCACATGTCCCCCAGGTCATACAAGAAACAATGGGAACTGAGCATGGTGGCACAGCCTTGTAACCCCAGCAACTCAGGAGGCTAAGGCAGGAGGATTGGAAGATTGAGGCATTCTCAGCAACTTAGCAAGGTCCTAAACAATGTATTAAGACCTGTCTCAAAATAAATAATTAAAACGGGATGTAAAGAACCCCTGGCTTCAACTCTCTTAGCAACCACAAAGAGAATGAGAGAGTCAGTCACAGGGGAACAGAAGCAGAGCAAAGAAAGAAGGATTGGAGGAGATGGGGTTGTGGCTCAGTGGTAGAGAGCTCATCTAGCACGTGCAAGACACTGGGTTCCATCCTTCAGCACCACATAAAAATAAATAAATGTCCAACTACAACTAAAAATTATATATAAGAAAAAAGAAAGAAAGAAGGATTGGAATAAGAAACAGGGATAGATGCTGGAGAGAAGAGACAGAGACACCCAGAAAAAGAGGGAAAACTGATGAACAGAAGAAAGAGCCAAGGATGGTGTTTGCAAAGAATTCTGAAAGGAACCAATTACGGGAGCTTATTGGTGATCTCATTTTATAAGTATGGAAACTGAGGCTTCAGAGAGCATGAGGCACTGGCCAAGGTCACATAGCTAATAAATGGTGAGCCCAGGACTTCAATCCAGATCTGACTGATTCCACATCCCTTTGCTCCTTGTGCCAGGAAAGGCAGCAAAGACTATGATGGGAGAAGAAAAGGCAGTGCGAGCAACAGGTGGCCAGATGAAAAGAGAAATTCTGCTTTACTTTAAAAAGACCACAGATTTCTATAATCCTTAAGAGAAGAACAAGAAAGGAAGAAAGAATGCCTGAGCCCTCAGTAACTGGCCCAAATCTAGGGAAAGGGAGACGGCACTACCGTCTGTGCCAGGCCATGAGGAAATTCAATTACCTGCAACTCATGGAATATTTATGATGCCTACCCTGTGCCAGGCCCCATATTGAGCACTGGTGTCATGGAGATGAACCAAACATGGCCCTACATGTGCCTGGAGCGGGACGTGGGTGCATCAATAACTGAGACAGTGCCCTAAAGGTCATAACACTGGTCCAGAGAAAACACAAAGGCAGCAGGGGTGGACTCAATAAAATGATATCTGAACCTGGAGTTTCCCAGGTAGGTAAGGCAGGAAATTCAGGCAGAAGGAACAGCCTTCAAGAAGCATAAGGCAAGAAAGTACTGGCACAGGTGAGTCTGAGGTACAGTTGGATCCTAGGCTGTGCACACTCCAACAGCAGAGAAAGCTGCAAAGACAGGATGGGAGTCAAGGTGCAAAGGGTCTTGAATGCAAGGTCTGAACAACTGGACTTGAGCCCTTCAATTAGTGGTTCTCAAACTGCGCCCCTGGGGGAACCCAGAGGGCCTAGACTAGAAGCAAGGGCTATAGGAAGGTGCAAAGAGAGAAAATTGAGCTACAAGGAAGAAGACTTATTGGATGATTCTCCAGGCTGTCTAGTTGGACTGCCCAGAGATTCAGGGGAGCCAATGTGGTGGAAAAGATAATGTCAACAGCTCAATGTCACCTAAAGAGTCTTACAACAGTCTTGGTAGGCCTGTGTGTCACCATAAAAATAGGTCAGTGGGACAAGATTTTGTGTGCACAGTGTGTGTGGGGGGGGCTTTCATACAACTATAGGATCAAGTCTTTCCCCCTTGATGCACATGAATTTTCCTTCTCTAAGAATAAAAACAAGTGCAGACATCTATCTATTGAGCATACTATGAGCCAGACCCTACTCCATGTTTTACATATGATATTTTCATTTAATCTTTTTTTAAAAAATATTTATTTATTTTAGTTTTCGGTGGACACAACATCTTTGTTGGTATGTGGTACTTAGGATCGAACCTGGGCCGCACGCATGCCAGTTGAGCGCGCTACCGCTTGAGCCACATCCCTCATTTAATCTTTACAATAACTCCCTAATAATAGTTTTCAAATGCTTCCATGTGCCAAGCATTGTGCTAAATGCTTCAAGTGAATACTATTTCATTTTATCTACAATGAAACAGATAACTATTAATCCCACAATTTTTAGGCGTTTGGGGTTTTTTTGTTTTTTTTTTTTGTTTTTTTTTTTTAAAGATTTTTTTTAAAGAGAGAGAGAGAACTTTTAATATTTATTTTTTAGTTTTTTAGTTCTCGGCGGACACAACATCTTTGTTGGTATGTGGTGCTGGGGATCGAACCCGGGCCGCACGCATGCCAGGCGAGCGCGCTAC
Organism: Ictidomys tridecemlineatus; assembly: GCF_052094955.1. Taxonomy (NCBI): domain Eukaryota; kingdom Metazoa; phylum Chordata; class Mammalia; order Rodentia; family Sciuridae; genus Ictidomys; species Ictidomys tridecemlineatus. The sequence goes on along the minus strand of NC_135487.1, from coordinate 20,106,931 downwards.
CGCTTGAGCCACATCCCCAGCCCCCATGGTTTTTTTGTTTTGTTTTGATTGTTTTTGCAGTGCTAGGGATTGAACCCAGGGCCTCTCATATGCTAGGCAAGTGTTCTACAAATGAGCCACATCCCTAGCTCTATTCCCTTGATTTTTAACTATAAGAAAATGAAGGCCAGAGAAACCAGGTGACTTGCCTAAAATCAAAGAGCTCAAAATGACAGAGCTAGGACTTAAAGCCAGATTTGCCACAATCCAGTTTCCACATCACTGTACTCTGCTGTGCCAGCCTCAACAGAAAGGGTCTAGAATTTCAGGTCACCAAAATCCATATAAAGGTCCTCTTCCTTCTCCTTTAAAGCCCTGACTGTCTCAAAGCCTATTCCTTAGTCCACCTGCATCATAATACTCTTGAGAGCTTGTAGGGGTGTATGCTCCCAGTCCTCTCCCCGAGATTCTAATTAGGTGGGTCTGAATGGGACCTCTCATGATTTTATGCACAGAAGATTCTGAGTCACAGGGCAGCTTCAATAGCACCTCCTCCAAGGACCCTCAGTCTCCTCTCCCCAGCACATCTCTTCCTCAGACTAAAGCAGTGCACTCCGGCATGTGCTAATATTCAACTCGGGTTTTAGTTACGTTCATGTCTTCCCTCCACCAAAAATAAGAATCTAGCATCGTTAAAGGGCTATACCTCTTTACAAAGAATTTCCAGTTTCCCACTTAATCTCTACACTATGAGCATTTTGAAAAGGCACACTCCTGGTGATTCCTCCCTTATCTCAGAACACACTTAACATTTTATGATATCTCCTGTGTCCATGATAACATTCTCCTATTGTTGCATCCAATGCTCACAACAATCTGACATGAAGCTTATTATCTCCATTTTAGCAAATTAGGAAGTGGCACTGCTAGGATTTGAACCTAAGTCTTCTAACTACTTCTACTACTGCTTCCTTATCATCGCCATTCAATATAGTAAGTTTTACCTTTCTGTTCCTTTCCGGATTACACAAAAATAATATTTTAAAAAGCCTGGCCACACACAAGCCTGGCACAGTGTGCTCTCAATAAATCGTGGAAAAAGGAAACTGAGGCCGAGGGAGAGAAAATGACTTTCCCAAATCCAACAACAAAGCGCAGGCTGAAGGCACAGCAGTAGGCCAGTCCCAGACTCTCCAAGTTGCAAAAGCAGCCCTGGAGGGCTCAGAAAAAAACTGCAACTCCAGCAGGTTCCTGCACTGCCCAACTCTGGTTCCCACGAGGTCTCACCAGGCGCCCCCGCGCGGCGGGCAGGAGGAGAAGGTCCTTTAAAGAGGCTTTTGGGGCGTGGTCGCTCGGTGGGGCGGGGCGAGGGGCGGGGCGCAGGCGCGCGGTCGCGGGAAGATGACGTGTCCGCGTGCGCCGAGTGCTGTGCGGGCTGGAAGGAGCATGTGGGTCCGCTGCGCGCTGTGGGGGGCGCGAGCCCGGTCGCAGCTGCAGTCGGGAGTGCTGGCACCTCGGCGCCGCCACGGTGGTGCTGCCTCTTACTCCGCATCGGCCCAAGCCTCCCGGGTCCGGGCGCTGATCTATGGGAGCCACGGAGAACCAGCCAAGGTCGTCGAGTAAGAGACGGCGCGAATCCCGGGGGGGACGGGGTTATCTAAAGGGGTTTGAGGTGGGCTTTGAATTGGGAGGGGAGGGATGGGGTCCCAGGAAGCGGGCAGAGAGTAGTAAGACCAAAACTGAAGCCCAGGGCGCCTTTAATAGCTTTAAAAAAGTCCATGCTTCTAGATAGTTGAAGACCAGAGAGGCACAGTCAGAATGGTCAAGGCTAACGTCCATTCATGAGTATTGTGTCGGGCAGTCCTGTGTTTAAATGAATGTTCTAGTTTAATTGCCACAACCACGTTGTTAGTTGCTGGATTTACTCCCATTTTGCAGATGAGAAAACTGAGGCATTAGGTCAAATCGCTTGCACAGTGTCATACATCCAATACGTGACAGACTCGCTGACTGGCGCACCTTAGTTCTTCCTCTCAGTTTTTAGAGGGGTTTTTCAGAATACTTTTACATCCATTGGATCTTCATGTCACAGTTAAGTAGATAATAGATTATTATTTCCATTTTACAGAAGGCAAGGAACTTGTCCAAAGTGATACAGCTAATAAATGATTGGAAAGGGACTAGAATCCATGGCTTCTGTCTCTCATGATTTCTCCACTGCACCAACTTGGCCTCATTTAAAAAAAAAAAAAAAAGCTGTTTCCAAGCCCTGCAGACCTAAAGTCGAATACAAGTTCAACCCTTTAGCAGCTGTTTGATTTTGGACAAATCATTCAACCTCTCTGAGCCTTCCACTTTTATGATCATGTCCTCATAAAATGCTGTTGGATCTTAGTGGGTTTTGCATGTGGCTGATAAAAAACAGTTATGTGAGTTGTCAACTATTAATAAATCTGCACATAAATAACTAGCCATTCAAAGGGGCTGTTCAGGCTGCTGGAGTAGTGTTAAAGCAAAAGTACAAACCTAGGAATCAGAATACTTGGAGTTAAATCTTTGCTCTGACTTGTCCTAGCTCTGTGTGTCCAACAACAAGTGTCTGAACTTCATGAGCCTCAGTTTCATTATATTTAAAAATGGCTCATAGGACTAATCAGCTCAGTGTAATTCAATGTTCTCCACCAAAACCACCTGCATATTCCCCTGCAGTGCAATGTGCACAAATCTTAAGATTCCCAACAGTTTGATTGTTTAACAAAGGATGGGCAAACATGGAATTGTTGTAATGGTTAAAATACAGGCTAGATATTTTGACAGGCAGAGAGGAAAAGCTGCAGATGAATTCAAGTCATACACTCAACCTTACCGCATCTACCTTTAGAGCAATTAAAAGGAATAGCAAGAAAACACATCAGGGCTGGAGGTGGATCTCAGTGGGAGAGCACTTGCCTAGCATGTAGGAGGGCCTGAGTTTGATCCCTAGCACCACAGGGGAAAAAAGAAGACAATAAACCCCAAGTTGTATTTTGATTGTAGGTAATAAATCATAGCACCAGAGAGGACATCTTCCTGAGGTCTGTGCTGCAGAGGGATGGAAGCTCTCATGAGCACTCCTTCATTTCCAGGAGTGCACCTCAGGCAAGAAGGAAGTGATGTCTCATGGGATTTATATGTATGTCTGGGGCAGGACTAGCCACAAAACAGTGCTCCCATAACGTTAGTTAAAATCTGAGTCTAATTTCACTAAGAAATATACCTTTTATTGAGTTCTACTCTGACAATGAGGAAGGCCTGGGAATTTTTAAATGGCTAAGTGCCCTTGCCTCCTGAGTCCCTCCTCTTAGGGGGCCAAAGCTGAAAGGTTCTTCTGCAGCTCCTGCTGGGAAAGAAAAAAACAAGTTCTTTTGTCTCCTTGTGTAAAACCCTAGTGATTTCCCTGAAGTTCAAAACATTTCCACAAAGCACTGTAGTCAACTTTGGCTTCAGAGTTCAGTCACCTGTGGTACTTCAGGTGAAGTACGCAGTAGGTCTGGGTTGGATGGCCTGGAGCATCTGTCTTTTTTAAAGCACTGCAGGTGTCCAGGTGACGGCTACCCAGCCAAGGTTGAGAACTACCACCCTGTGGATAAGTGGTCAGGCAAGCAGTAATTGTTCCTCTGTCCCCAAAAGGCATCTTTCCCTTCTGACCCAGATTCAGGCAACTTTACTCTTTTCATGTATGGACTGAGGCCAGAGACTGGGATTCTCTTTGTACTCATGTCTTAGGAGGTTTAGGATAACCACACTGTCACAGAAAGAATCGGGTGTCCTTTACACATCCCAGTAACTGGATGTCTAGATCAGGTTACACCAATAAGGTCATGGAACTGTCCAGAGTACTAACAGCGTTCCCCAAACTGGTATGTTTTGTGATGCTGGCACTGTGGGCTCTGGAGCAGGGGGTGGGGAATGAGGAATGGTCTGCTCGGATCTGGAGGGGTTTCAGAACTCCTCAAAATGAGGCTTTCTGTTCTCATGTCAAGCTTACAACGTTCCTATTTTCAATTCTGCTGACACTCAGACATTCCAGCTCTTCTCTCTACTAAGCTATTTTTCTCTGTCTCTTAGTTTCTTTCCCTTTCTCCCCAAATGGGACCCTAAATAAGTGCTTGGGCCTTTTTCATTTAAAAGATTGAACCGCTGACCTAAATGAAGTCATCCTGCACGGGAGATACAAGCATGGTGGAAATCTCAGAGGTCCCCATGGCTCTTGTCTGTTTTGCCATCTGAATTCCCTGTAAAATAGTTTCCAGAACCCTGATGTCTTCCTTTTTCCTCCTTTTTTTCCCCCCAAAAGACCTCTTAGAACTTTTCTATTCTCTGGGCATTATGGTGGAGAGTCCTCATTTTTTGTATGCCTACTGTGTACCTTGGGCTAGGTTCTCCTCTCATAGTAAGGAATTTTAAGATCACAATAGGATGGGGGTGGGGGACAGCCCAGTCGTGGAGCCCTACCTCCCTCAGACTCAGTCTCTGGCACTGGGAGAAAATCACAGTGATCTAGTTTGGTCACTGTTATCCCCATTTTACACACAAGGAGACCAAGACTCAAGAAGATTGAAAGGCACTTGTCCAAGATCATAGAACTAGACTGCAATCCTTCAGGGGCTGGGTGCAGTGCCATTTACCTGTAATCCCAGCAGCTCTGGAGGCTGAGGCAGGAGGATCACGAGTTCAAAGCCAGCCTCAGCAACTTAGTGAGGCCCTAAACAACTCAGCAAGACCCTGTTTCTAAGTAAAATATACAAAAGAGGCTGGGGATGTGGCTCAGTGGTTAAGGGCTCCCTGAGTTCAATCCCTGGTTACCCCCCAACTTCAAAAAATCCTGAAGAAATGACAATTATCTCAAAGGAATTTTTTTTTTTTTAAGAATGAGATAAATTGGGAATAAAATCAGTCAGAAAAAAAAGTGAAATTACAGGTCATTCAGGTGCCTGAGTTTCTGCTCTTTATAGGAAGGGTAGCCCCACCCTAGAAAAGGTAGAAGCCCTCTGTCCCCTCCCTTTTTCAGATCCTGAAGCTGTGGTAAAACTATTTGGTCATGGTGCCCACGCCTGCCTGTTGCTGGTACAAGACAAAACTGAGCTGGAAAAGCTTTGGCCACATAGCCATGGAGTTTAGGAAACAGGTAGTGGGGCTCAGGCAGCGCAGGAAGTACATTCTCACTCTAGGGCTCTGTGTCTTCTAAGAGGGGGTTCTTCTTACACTTGAATACCAAAACTTTGTGTGGGTAACTTGATTTATATATATATATATTTTAGTTTTAGATGAACAAATACCTTTATTTTATTTTTATGTGGTGCTGAGCCTCAAACCCAGTGCCTCACGCGTGCTAGGCAAGCGCTCTACCACTGAGCCACAACCCCAGCCCCAGTAATTTTATTCTTAATCCAGTATTATAGTACTTTGAAAAAAAAAATAGCATTTTGCTTTGGTGCTCTTTGGAGGGCTCTTTTTCATAGTCGTGAATGGAGAGAGTGGGAACTTCATTTAGTAAGTTAGCCAGCATTTATTCTTTGAAGGTGAACATTGAGGATGCAGAGACAAATAATTTATGGGCTTTGTTCTTAGGAAACCCTAGTCTAGTCCAGAAGAAAGGCCACCAGAGCCCAGAGCAGTAAGTGCTGATGGGTCATGTGTAGAGAGTGGCGGACACCCCCAAGAGGGTCCCTGACGCCCTCAGGGAGATTAGGAATGCATTCTCTGAATACAGGAGGGCAGGGGAGCTGTTAATGAGGAGAGAAAATGCAGAAATATTCTAAGCAGAAAAATCCACGTGTGCAAAATCCCAGAGAGAAGAGGAAACATGATGTGTCTGATCAGCTAATACTGATGGAGAGCCTACTGCACACTTAGTGGGGACTCCTTTGAGGGATCTACCTGCTGGACCAGCTCAAAGGACTAGCCAGCGGTCACGGGATTCACATGCCAGTGGATTCCACATCCTGTACCATGCATGTATTACCTTCCATCTGCACTTCAGATGTGGTGTTCCAGGCCAGTTCCTTCTACCCCAAGTTCCTCATTCTTGCCTCTGGAGGTGAAAGTTGACACGCCTCCAGGAAATTGCACAATGGGCTCAAGTCTTCCCTCTCCATCTGCAGCATCTGAGAGAAGTGCTGTCACTCAGCACAGCTGCAAGTTATTACTGTTGCCTGCCCTTTGCTAGCAGCTCTTGCTGCACTTTTGTGTGTGTCCTGGCCTTTCCCACCCTGGATCAGGAGGGAGGGGTCCACATTTTAGAGGCAGACAAAACAAAGATGACCCAAGGTCAGTGTGATTCAGGCTATTCCATTGGGGACCACCTGTAAGAACACTGGTCTGGGTTCCACTTCCACCTCTGCCGTGAATTATTAGAGCAAGGAAATCATTCTAGTCTCTGTTCTGTTCAGTTACTCTTCTATAAAATAAAGGGTTTGGCCAAAGTCAGCAAGTAAACATCCTGGTAAACCCAGGATGCATGCTGCCCCCCACCCTTTTCTGTATACCTCAAAACCTACACCCCTCCTTTAGCACATGCTCCCCAAACAGCACTCTTTCCTGCCAAGAAAAGGTGAGGCCTTGTGTTAGCTCTCCATAATAAAATACCTGAGATAATTAAGTCATAAAGAAAAGATTTATTTTGGCTCAAAAGTTTTGGAGATTCCAGTCCATAACCAAGTGGTGCCATTGCTTTTTGGGCTGTTGCAAGGCAGCGCTTCATAGGCCAGAGCACAGCAAAACCATTCACCTCATCTCAAGCCAGGGAGCAAAAGAGAAAGGGAAAAACGAGGATCCCACAGTGCATTCGGGGGGCACACCCTCAGTGGCTTGAAGACCTCCCACTAGGCCTTACCTCTTAAAAGTTCCACCACCGTCCCAGTGAGAGCGAATCAGGCACTGGACTGCCTGCCAGGGTTGCTCCAGTCTCTTGGAACGCTGAGGCAGGAGGATTGCTTGAGCCCATGCATTCAAGGCCAACATGGGCAACGTAGGAAGACGCTGTGTCAAGAAGAAAAAGGGGCTGGATTGTGGCTCAGTAGTAGAGCGCTCGCCTGGAATGCATGAGGCACTGGGTTCGATCCTCAGCACCACATAAATGTAAAATAAAGATATTGTGTCCACCTAAAACTAAAAAATATTTCTTGAAAATATTTAAAGAAAAAGTAAAGAAGAAAAGGGGACTGGGCACAGTGGCGCATGCCTGTAATCCCAGTGACTCAGGAGGCTGAGGCATTTGATCCCAAGTTCAAAGCCAACCTCAGCAATTTAAACTTAAATAAAAAGGGCTGGGAATGTGGCTCAGTGGGTAAGCCACCTATGTTCAATCCCCAGTACGAAAAAAAGAAAATAAAAGGTTGGGGTGGGGGCTGGGGAAGTAGCTCAGTAGCAGAGTGCTTGCCTCCTATATGTGAGGCCAGGGTTCAATCCTCAGTGCCTGCAAGAAAAATCGGCCAAAAGATGAGTCCTGGGGCTGGGGCTGGGGCTCAGTGGTAGAGCACTTGCCTTGCATTTGTGAGGCCCTGGGTTCGATCTTCAGCGCCACATAAAAATAAATAAATAAAATAAAGATATTGTGTCCAACTACAACTAAAAAATATTTTAAAAAAAAGATGAGTCCTGAATGGAAGGAGGCTGGGAATCCAAAAGAGGGCCAGAGAGGTAGGCAGGTGTGCTTGGCACTGCTGTGACATGAAAAGGGCTCTTTCCAGGGAAAGGCACGCTCCCTGAGCTCCCCACCAGCCAAGACAACCACCATCATTCCCTCCGAGGATCAAGAAATTACAAGCTGTGGTGAGGCACTGTAGTCCCTCACACCTGCCCAGTAGCACCCTGCTTATTCATTATTAGTGAAATCCCGGAACAAGGGACCCAACACACCAGGCATTTCATTTAATCACAGTGGCAACTTGTTGACCATGGGGACTTCAGACAGACTGGGGAGAGCCACATTAGGTGTCCGTTTCCTTCACCCAGTGCCCTGTGATGAGCCACATGTTCTTGACTCGAGCAGATGAGAAAGTCTCTGATGAGTGACGCTCTCCCTGCCTGTTCTTGCTCAAAATGATGTTGACCAGGTTGAGGTGACTGAGTGGGAGAGGAAAGATGCGTACAGGGCCTGGGGCCGGGGCTCAGTGGTAGCGCACTTGCCTGGCATGTGAGAGGTACTGGGTTCAATTCTCAGCACCGCACATAATAAAAATAAAGGTCTACCAACAACCAAAAAAAGAAAGACAAGTACAAATGGTTACTAATTAATGTGGAAGGCGGGAAAGAGAGTTCAGCAGAACTGGCCGGTGCCCACCTTAACCAGCAAATTCAGCTGAGCCAGGCCCCAGGGGACGGCCTCTTTTTTCCCCCTCTCTCAAAAGGCTCTTTCTTCTGCCTGCTTTTGTCTGCCTGGTACTTCATATGGCATCACAGGTGTACAGTCTCGGCCTCAAAGGAGCCATTGTGACTTTATCCCGTCTGGGATCTGTCGATTGAAGACAGTGGCATCCCTACGAGCTGCATGGCGCCATTGCACTCACAGGGAAGGAACGTGAACAGTACCAGGAAGGTGGCTCACAGTCTAGCCAGGCTGTTTGGGTGCTTCATTTGCACTCCACAGCTCAGCCACACTTTCCTTTGGTAAGTTCAAAAAAAGAACAGGAAAGAGAAATTACTCTCATTGTCACAGAGGTCCAGCTCCTGGAATTCAGATGAGGCCTGTTTCCCTTCCTGTCTCAGCAGAATGGTATCCTTGACTACGCTGTTAAGACTGTCGGCAGGAACAGCAGTGTCTTGGTATTGATGGCATTCCACGGGGCGGGCTGGGGCTGGTCTCCCTGGTGAGATGCAGCTGGACCAACACACCTCCCTCCAGGCATGCAGCATGTGGCAGTCCTGCCTCGCCACCACCCACCTGTGTTTGCGGCTTCAACTTGCCATCTACTAGACCCTCATTCCATCCGGGGCCCCTCCTGCCCATCTTCCCTCCCATGTATGTGAATCTCAGCTGGCACAGAGCAGCGAGGCTCCCCAGAAGGCAAATAAGAAAAGCAGGAACAATTTGTAGCCCAATGCATCGTTTCTCTAACTGCTGTTGGAAGGCAGGCTGGGCTGTGAAATCAGTGTTCACAGCCGACTTTAGTCTGGGAAGCTCTGGATTACACCAAGCCACGTGGGTTTCTTTATTTGAGGACTTCTCCGAGCTTTTATGGTGCTAACATGCAGTCTGACTCAGAATGGGGCTTGGCAGGCAGCATTTCCCAAACATACCAGATCCCAGGAATACCCACTAATATCTCCCAGGAGAGCTCCTCTGCACTGCAGTGATGCTGACAGCGTTCAGCACTCTGAGCTTTGCAGTCTAGCTTAAGATAAGCGAGACTTGCCTTTTACTCTTGAGCAATGTATGTAGCTTCTCTGAGCCTCAGTTTCCTCTTCTATCATCAGTTTGAAGGACTAAGCAGCATCCCATAGGTCAAATGGGAAGCCTGTTGCCTGGAGCTCAAGCTGTCAGCATGAGTGATCACTTCATCGTCCAGCCTAGTGGTCATCCTAAATTTTCCTGCTGTCTCTGTCCTCTGCTATACCCACTATAGGTTGCCTGCTTCAGATTTAAATATAACTTCACTCCAGACCCACTCTTCTTCCTCCCTAGCTTCACATCCCAGAGTTCACCAGAAGCCTGGGAGCCATCAGAGACTTTCCACTCCCACCCCCAACCTGGGGTCAGTCACTAAGTGCATTAACCTCACATATTTAAAGAGTTTTCAGGTTATTGAGTTCTTTTCTCATTCCCATGACTTGAATCCAGACCGCACCCACTGCTGGCCGACTGTCAAGTCAGGATTTTGTTCCTCGTCCTCAGTTTACCCAGTGGACTCTGTCCTTCAGCCCCAACTAAGGTATCACTTCTTCCAAAGACCCTCTCTAGCTGTTTCCTCCTCCCACAGGTTACACGCTGAGCCAGGCCCCAGGGGACAGACTGGGGAGAGCCACATGAGGTGTCTAGGAGCCTATGCTGTCGGAGCCCCAGCATTCCCATGGGCGTTCTCACGCCTGCAGGTTCCCAGGCAGGAGATTTTAAAGTATTCCTCCTCAGACCTCTTGGGCCAGTATCTGGCACTGGGACTGACAATAAATATTTGTTGAATTAAATTTGCCTGAATCTCCCAAAAGATTGTGGTCTGAAAGGTGACTCAGTGATTGTGTTCAGAGGAAGAGCCATCTCACTGTTCCACAGGCTGGCTTGGCTCTTCCTCCTGCTGGTAACTGCTACCATCTCCTCAGCACTCTGTGTCAGTGCTGCAGTGAATGCTGTGTATACATTAACTCACTTAGCCCAGGGAGCTGGGTTCTAGTGTTACCCATCTTACAGAGGAATGCTGAGGCTTTTCCAACTGGACAGGTAGGGTGCCCACCTAGGGCTGCCCGCTTCCCTCCAAACCCATGCTTTGCACCTCCATGGGCTGAGGTCCACCTACATTCTCATCTTGACCATGGTCATCCTTGTCATGTGGTGGTGGTACTGGGGATTGAACCAGGGGCATTCTACCACTGAGCTACATCCCCAGTCCTTTTCATGTTTTATTTTGAGACAGGATCTCAGTAAGTTTCCAAGGCTGGTCTTGAACTTGCGATCCCCTGCCTCAGCCTCCCAAATAGCTGAGATTTCAGGCATGTGCCACTGTGCCCTGCCTGGTCATCTAGATTTTTAATAGGTGTGTGTTAGTACACATTTGATTTATGTGCCTTGACTAAACTCTTCTAACACTAATCTCCATTTTTATTTGAGCCGGTCCTTGGAGGTGTTTCTAAATGGCTTAGAATCAGGGAGAGCAAGTGCAGTTAGCCAAGGCCCTTTTATTGCAGCCCTCCCCTGACTCCCTAAGTGACTGACAATCTTGTGCCATATTTTCTCATGGGAGAGAAAAGTTCCATCCCAGATACTTGCTAAACACTGGAGTTTAGACTATGGTTCTCAGCTCTTGTGAGCTCACAGTCCTAGCAGGGAAACACAGGTTCTGACCACAAGACAGAGTGGTGAGTGAAAAACACTGAATTCTCCTGTCTGCAGTTCCAAAATCCAGAAAGCTCTGAAAACTGACATTTTTTAAAAATAAATCATTTGGAGGCAAAACCTGATTTAACATAGTTTTTACGTGGTTTTTATTCATCTCACTTAGTGTGAATATTTATACATTTTGCTGAAGAAGTGTTGATCACTGGGTGCTGCCGCAGCCCCCTATGGACTGTAGATAATATATGGCTTTCAAGTCTGTGGTACATCTAGCCCTGAGCTTTGGAAAAACCCATGTCCTGATCAATTGGGAAAAAATGTGTGGAAAGACTTTGTAAATTAAAAAATAGTGGCTGGCGTGGTAGCACATGCCTGTAATTCCAGCAGTTTGGGAGGCGGAGGCAGGAGGATTGCAAGTTCCAGGCCAAGCTCAGCAATTTAGCAAGTCCCCTCTCAAAACAAATTTTCTTAAAGGGCTGGGGATGTAACTCAGTGGAAAAGCACCCCTGGGTTCAATCCCCAGTACCAAAAATAAAATAAAATAGTAAACCAAGGTTTTAAATGGTATAGTCCCCTCTTTTGTGTAATTGAGCTGGTGACTTTTTTCAGAACCAGGAAGAAAGTCAAAAGGAATTAAAATTTGAGCTGGGTCTTGAAGCGTGAGTTGAGTTTCTCACTTCATGGAGAAGCTGTGGAAACGAAATTCTGGACAGAGGGAGGAGGGTGTAGAAAATGCGCAGGGGGAAAAAATGCCTTTAAGCGGCTTGAGCACATGGACTTTGTCAGCTTACAGAAAAAAAGTCTGATTATCTGTCAAAATTCAGGAGAGAAGCAGTTGGGATAATACAAAGGGGCAGCTAGTCCAAAATCCATTTGCTTCGGGCAGGATTTTTTCGGGGGGATGCAGACTTACAAGTTCCCAGAGAAACATCACTGCTGCCCACCCCACCCGGCTGAGGTCCGGTGGGGAGGCCATGGCGGTGGTTCACAGTGCCCATCCTCCCCATCAGGCAGATGCAGCAGGGGCCTGTCCCCACGGCAGCCCAGGGAGGGGCTTCTTTCACTGCCTTCTGCTTGGACTGGGGTCAGCCCCCTTCCAGGTGGCAACTCTAACATCAGACTGCCAAGTTCAAAGCAGTTCAGCTACTTACTGCTGTTAGTGGCCTTGAGCAAGTTATTTACCTCTTCTGGTGCCTTTGTTCCTCCACTGTAAAAGCAGAACAATGGCACCAAAGCCTGGAAGCTGGCCTGTAGCACTTAGCAGGGTGCCTGAGTGGTAAGCATTGGGTAAGCACTAGTGATTACTCTGACAAGGACTCCCTCTCTCCTGTTGACATATAAGTACTTGCAGTCCTTAATACTTACCTTAAAAAAAAAAAGAAGAAAAAAAAACTTTATTCTTTCTTTTCTTCCCCTGGCCATCCACTCCCTCATCGTTAGCCATTTTCTGTAGAATGTGACCATTTTGGTTTCTTGCCACTGTGTCTCAATCATGGTGGGACAAGACCTTCCTTACTTGGACAGTGCAGGGATTCTCAGCTTGGGCTCCCAGATCCTCAGGGGTCCTTGTAGGCAGTCAGGGACATTCCTAAACTCATACCAGGATGCTGATGTCCAGCAGTATAAATAAAAACACCTGCTTTGGAGCCCCTAACCAGTCACCTAAGCCTGTGTAAGTTCCATAATCAGTTCCATATCTTATTATATTATGATTTGTTCTAGCCTTTGTGACCTATGCAACCAGTGTAGCCTCTATGTTCTGTGTAGTTTTTTGGCCTGTATAGTGCAAATGAAATGTTACTTCTATTGCCTTTGTAGCCTACATGACTCATTCCTTACTAGATAGCATGGGACTATAGTACTTTTCTCACAAAAGCATTACAGCTTAAAATAAGCCATGTGTTTAAAGCCCTTAGCATAGGACTTGGTGTATAAGAAATACCTTGTGATGGCCTGACTCCATTATTACTGTTAGTATAAAACATTTCTCCCAGGTCAAGGCCTAGGTTAATGAAAAGGTTGGTGTCTGTCAGAAGTAGATGGTATTACCACAGTTTAGTATGGTGATGCTGTGGTCTCATGCAAACCTCTGGTTGGCAGTACCGTATGGCTTTCATAGGTGAAAATAAATAAGATTTCTACTTAATAAATACATTAAGGGGCTGGGGTTGTGGCTCAGTGGTAGAGCACTTGCGTAGCACGTGTGAGGCACTGGGTTCAATCTTCAGTACCACATAAAAATAAATAAAAATATTATGTCCCTCTACAACTAAAAAAAAGAAATTAAAAATAAAATAAATACGTTTAGGCAGAGAAGCATGGCAAACCTGAACTCTTACATTGTGGAGAAAGAGGGTCCCCGGTCATTAAGACAGCATGGGGACTCAAGTTTCGTACACTATCAGTACTAGCTCCTTGACTGGCTCTTGTTTTTAAAGAACTTTGTTAATAAGTAACACATGAACACTGTCACTTGGCCTCACCTAAAGCCCTCAGGCAGGTTTTACCATTAAGCCAAGTTTTGAGGTGCTGGTACTATGGTGTCACAGGTCCACATGAGCGAAAGGACTTATCACAGACTTAAAAGGGACAGGCTCTTGGAAGCAATCCAGCCCAAACCACCCTACCCCATCGCACAGAGCAGAGAAGATATTGCCTGTGGTGGGGATATACCAAAGACCTCCAGATCCATCCAGGATCTTTTCTGACAGACCAGGATCCTCACCTAGAAGGGACATGATGCCAGGGGCTCAGTAACTGTCACCAGGGAGTTCTTTCCAAATAAAAAGTCCATCTCCATTTTCCACCCTCTTCCGCTAAGGAGAATGTCGCCTCTGCCCTATTGTGTTAGGGCCAACAAAACCACAAACAGGTAGGAGGACAAGTGGGCAAGCCCTGGGTCTCCCAGACTTGCTTGTTTGGGGTCCCTTCATCTGGAGAGGCTGGTTTGGTGAGTCAGAGCTCAGGCCTGAGAATCTATATTACTAGTGAGCCCACCACAGAATTCTTAGGACAGAGCAAGTCTGGGGACATACAGAGCCAGTTCAGGTCAGCAGAGGCTTTCACTGTTTTCATCCGGTGTGTTCAGTGGGGCTGGGGGTCCACCGGCACCCTGTGCTGTTCCTTGGAACTCGGCTCTTTTCCAGCAGAATCTAATTCCTGGGCACCGTGGCAGCTCAGATGCGCTGCCTGACCTACTTTGGGGAGATGATTTGAGTGGAAGACGCCCAGTCTAGCCTGGCTGACATTAACGTCTCTCTTGGCATTGTGCTTAGACTGAAGAACCTGGAGCTAGCGGCCGTGGGAGGATCAGATGTCCACGTGAGGATGCTGGCGGCCCCTATCAATCCATCTGACATAAATATGATCCAAGGTAACCTTGGTTTCTGGGGCTTATGTTAATTGGCTTTTTTGCTCAGCTGCTACCTCATTGCCGGTCCTCCTCAGGTGCGGATGTGAAGTGCCCATGATTACAGCAGCTGTTCTCCAGAGGTTCCATCTGCAGACTGTGTCAGCCTTCTGATCTCCCTCCTCTGTGGCAGGAAGATTGCAGTGGGGAGGAATGACCCTGTGACATGCTGGACTCCTTTCCTAGTTTCCTTGCCCCTAGGATACCATGAATGCTAAAGAGTCTTAGGCCCTGGACAGATGAGGAAACTGAGGCTCACTCAGGTGGAGGCTGAGGCTAGTCAGAGGCAGGGCTGCTCAGGCTTGGGTCTGACTGGCCCCAGAGTCTATTGTCTCCCTGCCTAGACATGGCTGACCCTTTGCCCTCTTCTCCCTCAGGGAACTATGGCCTCCTTCCCAAGCTGCCTGCTGTTGGAGGGAACGAAGGTGTGGGACAAGTGGAGGCCGTGGGCTGCCGTGTGACTAGACTGAAGCCAGGAGACTGGGTGATTCCTGCAAATGCTGGGTTGGGTGAGTTTTCCCAGGAGTCAGCAAGCATTCTGTTCTTCCAGATCCTATTTTACCCCCCACTGAGAAACTCATCTCATTGGCTCAGTGGAACTTACTAAGTTCATGTGGCTGCCTCAGGAGGGGTGGGGGCTGAGCAGGGAGAGCAGGACCCATTTCTTTTGCCCCAGAGGGAGTGTTCCTGCATTTGCATCTCCTTGGACCCAGGTTGATGAGACTATAATTCTCTAAATCCTACATCCCTAAATCCCTGCTGTAAGGTGCAGTGGAGCATACGAATAAGGTGATCCCTGCCCTCCAGGGGGCTGAAATCTAATTGAAGAAATCTGTAAACCAATAACCTCAATGAAGGGAGTGCTAAGAATTCACAGGAAGCAGAGAGTTCTTCTGGCCCTTCTGTGTGCATGTGTATGTATATATGAGAGAGAGGATACTAAAGAAAGATTAGAAAAGGCTTTGTGGAGGAGGCTTCCTTAGAATGGGCCTTTGATGAATGAGTTTTGTTAGGTGGAGATGAGCCTAGCATTTCATTTGAAGAAAAGATAAGCAAAGATACAAAGGCGAGTTTGAGAAATGGGGGGAAATCCAGTGTAGCCTCAGCAGGGGATTTGTATGGGAGAGGGATGCAGGAGTAAGAAAGAAGGTTAAAAGGGGTTGGGCATAGTGGCACATCCCTGCAATCCCAGTAACTCTGGAGGCTGAGACAGGAGGATTGCAAGTTCCAGGCCAGCCTGGGCAATTTAGCAAGGCTGTAAGCAACTTAACAAGGCCCCTGTCTCAAAATAAAGAACAAAAGAACTGGGATGTGACTCATGATAGAGCATCCTGGTTCAATCCTCAATACCAAAATAAATAAGTAAATAAAAGGTAGGGCATGAGCCGGGCATCGTGGCGCACACCTTATAATCCCAGCAGCTCAGGAGGCTGAGGCAGGAGGATTGATAGTTCAAAGCCAGCCTCAGCAAAAGCGAGGCACTAAACAACTCAGTGAGACCCTGTCTCCAAAGAAAATACAAAATTGGGCTGGAGATATGGCTCAGTGGTTGAGTACCCCTGAATTTAGTCCCTAGTACCCCCTCAAAAAAAAATCGGGCATGACCACATGGGATAAGGCCCTACACAAGCTACCTAAAGAGTAGGATTTTCTTTCTTTCTTTTTTTTTTTTTTTCCTGTGGTGCTGGGGATTGAACCCAGGGCCTGTGCATGTAAGGCAAGCACTCTACCAACTGAGCTATGTCTCCAGCCCTAAGAGTAGGATTTTCTTTATGTGAAAAAAATGAATCATTGTTTTGGTTTTAGCACTCCATGGGTTTGAAGCCCACCCATTATAAAATAGGTTCTCACAGCAGGCACAAGAGTATAGCAATGCATATGTCCCTACTGGACATGAGGATGAAGCTTAAGAAGTGAAACTTGTCCAAACTCAAACAGCAGAATAAGGGAGGGCCCAGTGGACTCTTGTCTCCCGTGTTTTTCCCACTCTTCGAAAGATCTCTGGGTTGGGACAAAGGAAAGGGCAATTAAAAGGAATATTTAGAAGACACATCAAGGCTGGGGATGTTGCTCAGTTGGTAGAGTGCTTTCCTCGCATGCACAAGGCTCTGGGTTCAATCCCCAGCACCACAAAAAAAATGAAAAAAGAAGACACATCAGGGGCTGGAGGTGTAGCTCCCTGATTGCTTAGCATGCACATGGCCCTAGGTCAACACCCAGAACCATCCCCCCAAAGACCCTTTAGGTTATAACTTACAGAGACCAACTCATACTTGCCTTAAAAAAAGAAGAATTTAATTGATCTGTGGAGCTGAAAACTGTAAGAGATTGAAAGTCCCAGGCACAGCTGGACCCAGGAAGCCTAACACGGTCAGGGCTCTCTCTCGTCACTGATTCCCAGGTAGGCCATCCTTACACAGTGACATAATTATAGCAAGAGATATTTATTGACTACTCTCTTTGAGCCAGACATTATTTTAAGCACTTTTTGTTTATTAAATCGAATCCTACCTTATTTTGCAGATGAGACAAAAGTAGATGTAAAGAATTAACCAACTTGCGTGAGGTCACCCAGTCAGTAAGAGGCAGAGCTAAGACTCAGATCCACTCTGATACATACTATTCATAGATGGCCACCAGCAGCCTGGAGTGTGCCTCATCCTGGAACAGATGAGCACATTCAGCGCTGTCACAACCAACACTACCGTCTCCATCCCTGAGCAGCCCTGGATGGCCCTCCTTAGGTCCTTGCCTGTCCATAAACCAGTCACTTGGGGCACTGGTGGAGCCACTGCAATTGTCCCTTGAGTCTTGCCCACCTCTGTGGTACAGAAGGTGAGACCTGGTGGTAGATGGCCCAGAGGTTAGAAAGGAACCCTTCTAGAGAGAGAAAGGTGGCAGGCAGGAAACCAGCAGGAACAGACATCTCCTACTGAGCTCTTTGCTCTTCTGAGCTCTGAGAAGCTGCCAAGAATGGCTCCACCTGCTCCTTCACCCACCTAGCTGTGACAGAGCCCTGCCCCCAGCTGCAAGGACACAGTAGGTATTGATGCCAGCACCTTGGGCTGGCCCCCAGGGCTGAGTGAAGGGCACCCAAGACGGGTCAGACAGTCCCTGCCCTCAGAGTTCTCTTGGCTGACGGAAGGCCAGCAAAGGGAGAAGCAGCCTGTAATTCAGGCAGTGTGAGTGCTGTGATCATAGGGTGCACAGAGGCTGGGGTTTCCTAGTGAGAAGCATTGGAAAGGATCCCAGAGAAGCGGCCCGCCAACTTCATCTAGAAGCCCTTCTAGAAGTGCAACTAGAAGTGCAGCCGTGGCCAGGTGAGGAGGGGCTTCCCAGGGAGGGAGTGCATCTGCACAGAGGGGAAGAGAAGAGGCAAGGCGGTGACTGAGCCACTGGTAATGCAACAAGCCCAGGTCCCTTGGGAGCGGGAGAGAGCCAGATGGAGCGGGGAGGTTGAGGAGGCTGTATCATGGAGGGCTCGCATCCAGTCCAGGACCCAACACGGAGTCAAGTAGAGGGATACAGGATGATGTGTTCAGAGCAGGGAAAGGTCTGGAAAGGCAGAGGGTAGAGACAGGGAGTTCAGGGCTCAGGTGAGGAGGGTCTGAGCAAGACAGTGTCACAGGACTGGAGAGGACTCGAGCCAAAGTAACAGGACTCAGGACGACTCCAGATTTGGAGAGGAAAAGGATAAAGACCATCTGCCAGGTGTGTGGGTAACTCTACTCCAAGCACGGTGGTAGGATTAGCCACAGTAGGGATTCCTTCCTGCAGAACAGGTCAGTCTTTTGGACAAGGAGCCAGTTGGAGAAGATGAGGATTTTAGAATCATGAAGAATATAGTTAACTTAGTTTTTAGTAAATACTTTGTGAGCTTTTACAGAGTGTTAGACTCTAGGACACAGTGGTAAGCTGGTCATGGTGGTGCACACCTCTGATCCCAGCCACTTGGGAAGCTGAGCAGGAGGCTTGCCTGAGCATCTTAGTGAGATTCTGGCTCAAAATAAAAAATGAAAGGGCTGAGGATATAGCTCAGTGGTAAAGCAACCCTGGGTTCAATCCCCAGTACCACACACACACACACACACACACACACACACACACACACACACACAGCCTTCATGGGCTGAGGTTGTGGCTCAGTGATAGAACACACGCCTAGTGCACATGAAGCCCTGGTTCAATCTTCAGTTCTACATAGGGATAAATAAATAAAATAATGGTATTGTGTCCAACTACAACTAAAAATAAATAAATAAATAAATAATTTAAAAAATAGCACTCATTAAAACTAATGTCTAACCAGATCACGGTCATTTTTCATAGTGCTGAGCTGCCCAGCTGTGGCTATGCCCACAGCCAGCTTTTTCCCAAATGCAGCAGAGTATGGGCTGGAGAGCACAGATGGATGTTCGCCAACTGGCTTTCTCACTGGGAAACACTCAAAACCTTCCTGAGGTGGCACAGAAGGGGTACTGGCCTGGCATTCAGATGCATATTCTTGTTCCAGCTCTGTTTTATGACCTTGTTTAGGTCACAACTACATTAAGCCATAATTTCCTCATCTCTAAAATGCAGCTAATAGCCAGGTGCCATGGCACATACCTGTAATCCCAGCAGCTTGGGAGGCTGAGGCAGGAAGATCAAGGGTTCAAAACCAGACTCAGCAGCTTAGCAAGGTCCTAAGAATTTGGCAAGACCCTGTCTTAAAATAAAACATAAAAAGGTCTGGGGATGTGGCTCTATGGTTAGGCACCTCTGGGTTCAATCCCTGTACCAAAAAATCAGTTCAATTCAGTTCAATTCAATGGAGCTAATAGTTGCTGCCTCACATACCTCAACAGACTCCTAACTCAACTGAGAGAATATAAACAGTAGTCTTTGCAAATGCTGAACTTCTCTATACATCTGATTAAGAGCTGGCAAATTTTTTTCTTAGAAGAGCCAAATAATAATAATTTTAGTCTTTGCAGACCATCCCATCTCTACTGTGACTACCCAACCCTGCCATTTTAACAGGCATAGATAATACATAAACAAGTGAGTATGGCAGTGTTCCAATAAAGCTTTTATTTATAAAAACAATTTATGGGGTTGGCAGTATAGCTCAGTTGGTAGAGTGCCTGCCTCAGATGCCCAAGGCCCTGGGTTCAGTCCCCAGCACCACAAAAACAAACAATATTTATAAGTCATATTTGGGCCATAGGCCATAGTTTTCAGCCCCATATTAGGTGCTAGAGATCTTTAAGGGTCAGTCGCCCAGGACTGAAGAATTGTATGTCTTAGAGCTGATGCCTGGGAATTAGGATCAGTTAAAGAAACCAACATGTGTTATACACCTACTGTACACCTACTGTGTACTGGGCACAGTGATAATCTGTATAGATGTCCTCTCATGTAGCCTTGGCACTGTAAGTGTTGTTCTCTGCATTTTATGCATCAGAAAACTGAAACTCAAGAAAGGTGGAGTGAGCCATGGTGGCACACACCTGTAATCCCAGCAGCATAGAGGCTGAGGCAGAAGAATTGAAAGTTCAAAGCCAACTTCAGCAACTTAGCAAGGTCTTAAGCAATTTAGCAAGACCCTATCTCAAAATAGAAAATAAAAAGGGCTAGGGCTTAGATCAATGTAAAGCGCCCCAGTTCAACTCCTAGTACCAAAAAAACAAAAAAGGTGGAGTGATAATTTGAAGTGGCAGAGCCCATTTTTAAGTAGATATCTCCAACTCTAGAATCTGAGGATTTCTACTCTAAACCCTGGAAGCCCTTCTTGCTGACCATCTCACCCAGGACCTCTTGAGAAGAGAGTTAGGACTGCTAAATCCTAGAAATCCATGTCAAAGGCTGAATTTCCATTGTCCTGCAGTAAGAGGAATTAGAAAACACCCTTGAAGCCAGGCGCGGTAGCATATTCCTTCTGTAATCCCATAGCTTGGGAGGCTGAAGCAGGAGAATTGCGAGTTCAAAGCCAGCCTCAGCAACATGAGATGCTTAGCAACTCAGTGAAACCCTGTCTCTAAATAAAATACAAAATAGGGCTGGGGATGTGGCTCAGTGGTCGAGTGCCCCTGAGTTCAATCCCTGCTACCAAAAAAAGAAAAAGAAAACACCCTTGATTTTACATCTGGAAGGCCCCACACCAAGCTCTGAGTATAGTCAATGACGGCCGAGGGGAATGGGCTTGATGATTATGAACCAGACTGGGTGAACCCTAGAAAATGCCCAGGCCTCTTTTGGATGCCAAAGGGATCCTTTAATTTCATCTCATATGTTCTCAGACCTACTCTAGAACCTGCATGACCTTTAATAGCGTGTTCCTCCTCTCCTCCCCAGTCCTGGCCCCTAAAGCCCATGTTGTTTGTCGCTCTTGTGGCACAATTGGTAATTGCCTGGTTGTTATGGTTTAGATATGGGGTATTCTCAAAAGCTCTTGTGTGAGACAATGCAGGAATGTTCAGAGGTGACCTGATTAGATCATGGGAGGTGTGACCTAATCAGTGGATTAGTCCACTGAAATGGATTAACTGGGAGATAACTACTGGTTAGTAGGGTGTGACTGGAGGAAGCAGGTCACTGAGGGCATGCCTTTAGGGTTTACCGTTTGTCCCTGATTAACAGAGCTCACTCTATGCTTCCTGATTGCCATTTCTTGAACTGGTTTCCTCTGCCACGCCCTTCCACCATGATGCTCTGCGCAGCGTTATGGAGTTGGCTGACCATGGACTGAACCTCTGAAACTGTGAGACAAAATAAAATTCCTCCTCTATGTTGCTCTGGTTGGGTCTTTTGGTCACAATGACACAAAAGATGACTAAAACCTGGGTTACCCCCTGCTTCCCACAACTGGGCCACACAGTACCAGGACATTGAGAGACTCCCAGGAACTAGATAGCAGGCCTAGCTGAGGGCTTGGGAAGTCAGGCCAAGGGCCCCTGCCACATCGGGGCCACCAGGTACTAAGCCAGCAAGTCTCCACACAGTTTCTCTAAGATGCTACAGTGAGGATGTGTGGAGGCAAAGCTTGAGTGTGACCCCAAGACCTGTTCTCTTCATACCCCATCCTGCCTGTCTCCTTGCCCAGTCCTCACCAAATCCTGTTGATTATGTCTCCAATGGAGAACTCAAGCCCACCCTTTCTTCTTCATCCCCACTGCCAGTCTTAGTTGAGGCGGCCATCATCAGAGACCTCGTCCCCCACAAAAGCTTCCTGGCTGCACCCACCCGCTTCCACACTGCCTCTCCCCACCGGGCTCTCCCCCCAGCAGTAGAGTGATTTTAGAGCAGACATGAGACCACCTTGGCCCTCAAAGCTCATTAGAGTCTTGCCAGTCTCTAAATAAAACCCACTCTCTGTGCTATGGTCCTGAGCCCCATGCTTTTAAACTGCAGATTAGTGACATCAATCTAGTGGGTTACAAATGGAATTTTTTTCTTATTACTAAAATTAAGCAGAATAGAAAAATAATAGCAGAGTATATCACCCATAGTATGTTTGCTTTCCATATCTATGTCAAAATATCTGAGATAAAAAAGGAAAGGTGTATTTTGGTTTCACAGCTTCTAGTCCATGATCAGTTAGTTGTTCTTTTTTTTTTTTATTGGTTGTTCACAACATTACAAAGCTCTTGACATATCATATTTCATACATTAGATTGAAGTGGGTTATGAACTCCCAATTTTTACCCCAAATGCAGATTGCAGAATCACGTCAGTTACACATCCACAATTTTACATAATGCCCTATTAGTAATTGTTGTATTCTGCTACCTTTCCTATCCCCTACTATCACCCCTCCCCTTCCCTCACATCTTCTCTCTCTACCCCATCTACTGTAATTCATTTCTCTCCTTGTTTATTTTCCCATTCCCCTCACAACCTCTTATATGTAATTTTGAATAGCAATGAGGGTCTCCCTTCATTTCCATGCAATTTCCCTTTTCTCTCCCTTTCCCTCCCATCTCATGTCTCTGTTTAATGTTAATCTTTTCTTCCTGCTCTTCCTCCCTGCTCTGTTCATAGTTGCTCTCATTATATCAAAGAAGACATTGGTATTTGTTTTTTAGGGATTGGCTAGCTTCACTAAGCATAATCTGCTCTAGTGCCATCCATTTCCCTGCAAATTCCATGATTTTGTCATTTTTTAGTGCTGCATAATATTCCATGGTGTATAAATGCCACATTTTTTTTTTATCCATTCATCTATTGAAGGGCATCTGGGTTGGTTCCACAGTCTAGCTATTGTGAATTGTGCTGCTATGAACATCGATGTGGCAGTATCCCTGTAGCATGCTCTTTTTAAGGTCTTCAGGGAATAGTCCAAGAAGGGCAATAGCAGGGTCAAATGGTGGTTCCATTCCCAGCTTGCCCAGGAATCTCCATACTGCTTTCCAAATTGGCCGCACCAATTTGCAGTCCCACCAGCAATGTACAAGTGTACCCTTTTCTCCACATCCTCGCCAGCACTTGTTGTTGTTTGACTTCATAGTGGCTGCCAATCTTACTGGAGTGAGATGGTATCTTAGGGTGGTTTTGATTTGCATTTCTCTGACTGCTAGAGATGGTGAGCATTTTTTCATGTACTTGTTGATTGATTGTATATCCTCCTCTGAGAAGTGTCTGTTCAGGTCCTTGGCCCATTTGTTGATTGGGTCATTTGTTATCTTATTGTCTAATTTTTTGAGTTCTTTGTATACTCTGGATATTAGGGCTCTATCTGAAGTGTGAGGAGTAAAAATTTGTTCCCAGGATGTAGGCTCCCTATTTACCTCTCTTATTGTTTCTCTTGCTGAGAAAAAACTTTTTAGTTTAAGTAAGTCCCATTTGTTGATTCTTGTTATTAACTCTTGTGCTATGGGTGTCCTATTAAGGAATTTGGAGCCCGACCCCACAATATGTAGATCGGAGCCAACTTTTTCTTCTATCAGACACAGAGTCTCTGATTTGATATCAAGCTCCTTGATCCATTTTGAGTTAACTTTTGTGTATGGCGAGAGAAAGGGATTCAGTTTCATTTTGTTGCATATGGATTTCCAGTTTTCCCAACACCATTTGTTGAAGATGCTATCCTTCCTCTATTGCATGCTTTTAGCCCCTTTATCAAATATAAGATAGTTGTAACTTTGTGGATTAGTCTCTGTGTCCTCTATTTTATACCATTGGTCCGCCCGCCTGTTTTGGTACCAGTACCATGCTGTTTTTGTCACTATTGCTCTGTAATATAGTTTGAAATCTGGTATCGCTATACCACCTGATTCACACTTCCTGCTTAGAATTGCTTTTGCTATTCTGGGTCTTTTATTTTTCCATATGAATTTCATGATTGCTTTATCTATTTCTACAAGAAATGCCTTTGGGATTTTGATTGGCATTGCATTAAACCTATAGAAAACTTTTGGTAATATTGCCATTTTGATAATGTTAGTTCTGCCTATCCATGAACAGGGTATATTTTTCCATCTTCTAAGATCTTCTTCTACTTCTCTCTTTAGGGTTCTGTAGTTTTCATTGTATAAATCTTTCACCTCTTTTGTTAGGTTGATTCCCAAGTATTTTATTTTTTTTTGAGGATATTGTGAATGGAGTGTTTTTCCTCATTTCCGTTTCAGAAGTTTTGTCGCTGATATACAGAAATGCCTTTGATTTATGCATGTTGATTTTATATCCTGCCACTTTGCTGAATTCATTTATTAGTTCTAGTAGTTTCTTTGAAGACCCTTTTGGGTCTTCTAGGTATAGAATCATGTCATTCGCAAATAGTGATAATTTAAGTTCTTCTTTTCCTATTTTTATGCCTTTAATTTCTTTTGTCTGTCTAATTGGTCTGGCTAGTATTTCAAGGACTAAATTAAATAGAAGTGGTGAGAGAGGGCATCCCTGTCTTGTTCCAGATTTTAGAGGGAATGCCTTCAACTTTTCTCCATTCAGAATGATGCTAGCCTGAGGCTTAGCATAGATAGCTTTTACAATGTCAAGGTAAGTTCCTGTTATCCCTAATTTTTCTAATGTTTTGAACATAAAGGAATGCTGTACTTTGTCGAATGCTTTCTCTGCGTCTATCGAGATGATCATATGGTTCTTATCTTTAAGTCTATTGATGTGGTGAATAACATTTATTGATTTCCGTATATTGAACCATCCTTGCATCCCACAGTTAGTTGTTCTTATTGCCTTGGGCCTCTGGCGACAGAACATCATGGCAAGAACACATGGCAGAGGAAACCTGTCTACTTTGTGGTGGCCAGGAAGCAAATAAAAAATAAGAGGAGGGCTGGGGCTGGGGTTCAGTTGTAGGGCACTTGCCTAGCACATGTGAGGCACTGAGTTCATCCTCAGCACCACATAAAAATAAAGGTATTATGTTCATCTACAACTAAAAAAAAAAATTTTTTTTTAAAGAGTAAGAGAAGGGGTCACAGTCCCAATAGACCCTTCAAGGTCACACTCCCATTGACCTGACTTCCTTCCACTGGGGCCCATCTCCCAACAGTGCTACAGGCTATAGATCAAGTCTTCCACACTTGGGCCTTTGGAGGACCTTTCAGATCCAAATTGTAGCACAGAGTAAGGGTGTATATTGTTCCATGAAACTCTGGCTTATTCTCAGTTATGTATATGTGTGTACTAGTTCACAGTGGAACTCGTGGTTACCATGAGTCAAGGTCCTGAAAGTCTGTAGGACTCTCAGCATCTCAAGCCACTCCTCCCAGCACTCTTCGCCCTCCAGTGTGTATTCTTCCATCTCATCCTTTTTTAAAAAAAAATTTTTTTACATGTGGATGGATTTTTATTTTATTCATTTATCTATATGCCGTGCTGAGACTCAAACCCAGGGCCTCACACATCCTAGGCAAGTGTTCTACCACTGAGCCACAACCCCAGCCTGCGCAGTCCCATCCTTTTATATGTCTTGCCTCAAAGTCTTTGCATATGCTTTTTCCTCTGCATAGAATGTTTTTTTGTATACTTGAAGTGGTTAATATCTCTGTCCTAGCCATCCACCTAAATCCCTCTCCTGCTACTGTCTCTTTATAAATTATAATTTTTGCTGGTTGTGGCACATACCTATAATCCCAGTGACTCGGGAGGCTGAGGCAGGAGGATTGCAAGTTCAAAGCCAGTCTCAGCAACTTAGTGAGGCCCCAATTCAGTGAGACCCTATCTCAAAATAAAACATAGGGCTGGGGACATAGCTCAGTTGGTAGAGTGCTTGCCTCACATGCACAAGGCCCTAGGTTCAATCCCCAGTACCACCAAAAAAAAGGAAAAAGATATTCAGTTACAAAATAAAACATAAAAGAGGGCTGGGGATATAGCTCAGTAGTTAAGTGCTGCTGGGTTCAATCCCCAGTACCAAAAAAATAATAAGTTTTAATTCTTGTATTTGCCTGTTTGTTTTTCACCTGCTCTGCTCCTCTAGAATGAATGAAGGAATGTAGCTGAGCATGGTGGTGAGTGCATATAGTCAGATTTACTCAAAGAGCTAGGGAAGGAGGGTCACTTGAGCCCAGAAGTTCAGGGCCAGCCTGGGAAACACAGCAAGACCCCATCTATTAAAAAATAAAAAGAAACGAAGAAAGGATCAGTTGAATGAACAAATGAACAAAGGTTTGTGAGTATGTGTGAATGTGAGTGTGTGTACGTGTGTGTTTTATGTACTTGGCCATGGAGATAGCCCACACACCCAGGGTCTAGCTCACGCTCTACCCAGATTACCCCCATGTCTTTGGGCAGGTCCCTCCCTCAGTGCCTCCCATTGTGGGAAGGGTTTGATACTTGAAAAAGGCCTTCTCGGTACCAATAGTCTATGATTCTTTGTCTGGACGTAGAATGTGGGCTGGTGGTTAATGATCATTTCTTCCAGTTTACAGGATTTCTTCGTCTCCTGTATCTCATTTGATTTTCACAACAGTTCCTAGGAAAGCCAATAAGGCTGTTCTTACCAGTGTCATTTACACTTTAGAATCATAAAACTCAGTGGCTTGGGAATTTGATCAAACTAGCAGACTAGAAAAAACAAGTACCACCAGGTACTGTGATGCGTGTCTGGAATCCCAGTGTCCCAGGAGGCTAAGACAGAGGATCACAAGTTCAAGGCCAGCTCAGGCTACTCAGCAAGTTAGTGAGTCCTTGTCTCAAAAAATAAAAGAGGCTGGAATGTGTCTCAACAGTAAAGCACCCCCAGCTCAATCCCCAGAACCAGAAAAGCAAAAAAGAAAGAAAAGAGAAAACCCAGGTGCCAAATCTGAGCCCTTGACTTCTGCCTTGACACTGTTTCCCAACACCAGCCCAGGCAGCCCGCCCTGGAGGAGAATGAGGATATGGCGGGAAAGGGGGCCTTCTTGGCTTCCCTTGCCCTACTGTTACATGACTGTCTTGCCTTCAGAGTCTAGTAGCTTGGGGTCCTCAGGCACTAGTGCTGTGACATCAGCTAAATCCAATAACTCAGTGAGGCAACCTCTTCGAACCTCCCCTACCACATTTTGAAAATAGGAATAACAAAACATACCTTGTGTAATCATCATGAGGACTCAAAGACTTCAAAGGGGACTTCAAGATTTTCCTTTTCCTTTAAGCATTACTTAAAGTCTACTGTCCTAGATGCCCATGGACCAAAGACTGATCTGGGATTGGATGGGCAGAGGGATCCTCCTCACTAATCTGGCCTCATCCCCTGACTCAGGAACCTGGCAGACCGAGGCCGTGTTCAGTGAGAAAGCGTTGATCCAAGTTCCCAATGACATCCCTCTTCAGAGTGCTGCCACCCTGAGTGTCAACCCCTGCACAGCCTACAGGATGTTGGTGGACTTTGAGCAGCTGAAGCCAGGTAGGAACTTACAAGTAGGGAAAGCAGGCCAGGGCCTCCTCACCAGAGTGCACCCAGATCCTGACTGGGGGGTGGAAGGCCTGGGAAGATGATGGGCCCCTGCCTCAACAAGTGTGCTGCTATCGTTTTTACTTAGGAAGTTGTTAACTTGGGGGCTGGGGCTGGGACTCAGCGATAAAGCACTTGCCTAACACATGTGAGGCACTGGGTTCAATCCTCAGCACCACATAAATAAATAAAAAAATAAAGGTATTTTTCCATCCACAACTGAAAATATATATAAAAGATGTTAACTTGGTTCCTAGAAAACACCCTGTGAGCTCACGAGGAGTACAACCTTGGAAACTGCTATAGGGTCAAATTCCCTAGAGCTTGGGATGGAATTCTGTCACTCAGCAAAAATGTGTCGAGCTGTGCTAAGCTCTGGGGACACAAAGCCAGACAAGATAGACACAGTCTCTGTGTTTTCAGTAAAATGCTGAACTTGGTGTTACTAATTCTGCTCAGCATTAATACAGCACTTTCCATCCGTAGGTGCGTGTGCAGGCATTATCCCCATGGAGTGTTTCGCCTTCAAAGCTGTGCAGGGAGCTTAATGTCATTGGTTAAGAGCTCAAGGCCCAGGCACACAACCTAGGTCTGAACCCAACTTCACCTTCACTAGCTGAACTCATGGCTCAAGTCAGCAGAGTTTTCATCCTTAAGATGGAGAATAAGGGGCTGGGGATGTGGCTCAAGCGGTAGTGTGCTCACCTAGCATGTGTTCAGCCCTGGTTTGATCCTCAGCACCACATACAAAGGTGTTGTGTCCACTGAAAACTAAAAAAATAAATATTAAAATTCTCTCTCTCTCTTAAAAAAAAAAAAGAAGTGAAAAAGTGAAAGTTCTCAACTTAATAGAAGAAGAAAAATAATTTTATACTTAGGTCACTAAGAAACAAAATAAAATCTAATAAAAGAAATAAGAGTGGCTGTATTCTAATAAAAAAAAACTTTATAAAAAAAAAAAAACAAGAGAGAGAATAAGGAGGGTTGATGAACTGCAGCAGCATGACACTTAGCACAGCAGCCAGCCTGCTGGGCAAGAAGTACCAGCTGCTTTTATTAGTCTTCCTTAGAGAGGTGAACTTGCAAGAAGTCCCTCAGCAAGTAAACAACAGAGCCATGTGTTTTATCTGGGTTCCCCTGAAAGCAGAGCCTTAGACCAGGAGTGGGACCAGGCAGTTCTTTCGGGTAGTGGTCACAGGAAGGCAAAGACATTAAGGCCAGTTAGTGCTGTGGGCGACCCGACTCAGTCCCACTAGGACTCTGCAGAGACCCTCATGGAGCTCACTCTAGAATTAGCCCCAAGTGCAGGAGGCTGGGCCAGTTTTCCACCAACTCCCATCCCCCGTGGTTTGGTTTGGTTTGGTTTGGTATGCAGTAGTGGGGATCCAACTCTGGGCCTCATGCTTGCTAGACAAACACTCTACCACTGAGCTGCACCCCCAGCCCCCACACCCCCGCCTTTTGCAAGTTGCCCCGCACCCTGCATATCCATGAGCTGGCAGGAACTATAGAAATGCCCAGGCTGCCTCTCTCATGCCAGCAAGGACACTGAAGCCATGTGCTGATGGAATGTGATGGAGCTGGGTAGGCAGCTGCTGCCTGAGGCCTGGGGGGACATTGATCCCAGCTCATGGAGAGCAGTGTGGCTTTTCAGGGCTATGGCAGAGGGGTCTTAGGAGCTTTCCATGGAAAAAGTCAGGAGGTGGGACCAGGGACCTCGGCTGGAGTCCTAGTATAGCAGACACTGTGGCACCTGCATCACATCCCCTCAAACCACTCCTGATTTGGGCTGCAGCTGTGGTGGACAAATCTGCACATTTTGATGATACCCACCGTGCCCACTGAGCACTTCTCCACTTGTCTGCTTCAAGGCTATTGTCCTGGGCTAGATCAGCATTGAACAAACTTAGAATCTTGACCCATAGTAGGAATCACATTTCACATTGTTATCTAGTACATACACATGTATGAAAATTATAAATATATATGAAACCAAAGCTTCACAGCACAGTATTTGTCCTTACCATGTGAGATGCACTCTGTTATTTTTTATTCTTCTCAAATCTAACTAAAACAAAACAGTGCTGCCTGTGACCCTCTAGATTGAGTCACAGTGCACTAGGGAGTGAGAACCTTTATGCTGACCCTGGCAGAGTGTGGATACAGCCTTCTCTCAGGAGCCCTCTGTCTCTAGCTCCACCCACTGTGCACAGATCCCAGATACCTCTCAAACACCAGGGAGCATTTCATAGCTAACAGAGCACCTGCCTGGACACAGAGCATTTGATTCCAGTCAGGGGCACCTTGATTGGTGCTCTTAGGATTCCTGTTTTCTGAGGAGAAAACTGAAGTTCAAAAAGGACACAACTTGCCTTGTCTAGTTCGTCACTGGTTATACTGGAATTCACCCAGTTCCATCTGTTCCAGAGCCATGTTCTCCCTAGTGTGCCTGACTGCCTCCCCCACTGCAAGTTCCAAAGCCAGTCCTGTGCTTTGACCACAAACTGCCTGCAGGACTCTGTTTCAGGGGTTGCCAGTTTGTTTTGTTTTTTTGAGGAGAGAGAGAGAATTTTTAATATTTATTTTTTAGTTCTCGGCGGACACAACATCTTTGTTGGTATGTGGCGCTGAGGATCGAACCCAGGCCGCACGCATGCCAGGCGAGCCCACTACCGCTTGAGCCACATCCCCAACCCAAGTTTTTCCATTGAAACTCTTAATCCTATTTCAAAGCAGCACACCTTTATTCACTACTACACGGCCCTTCCCTTGAGAAGCTGCAGGTTGATAGACGCCGCCTCTACAACTGATTGTGGGCCGGGGCCACAGCATGTGATCAATAGAGACACTCACAGCCTGTGTGGGAGCACAACAGGGAGAACCCAGGAGGGCTCCATGAAGAACCACGCTTGAGCTGATCTTTGAGGATCACATAGGATGTTAAAAGGAGGGGAGCAATTTCAACCCAAGGAAATAATCTAAGCAGACACAGAGGACAAAGAATTTGGGAGGATGATGAAGGATATAAAACCAGTTGGGCCTTAAATTATGTCCTCTGTGGACACTAAGTGACCAGTTCTGGAAGGCATAATGGATGTTACGGAAGTTTGGGAAGGATCGAGAAAACAGTGCGTTAAGGCCCAAAATCTGAGTTCCAAAGGCTTCAATGCCAGATCCTGGGTCCTTCTGGGGCCTGAACACTTCGCCTCTTCCACTATCCTAGGATCCCAGGCTGGGAGTCCTTGACCTTTTTCAGGTGTGCAAGGCTTGACTTGGGTCTCTTCCTGGATCCACAGGGGACTCTGTCATCCAGAATGCATCCAACAGTGGAGTGGGGCAAGCAGTCATTCAGATCGCCGCAGCCCTGGGCCTAAGGACCATCAATGTGGTCCGAGACAGGTGGGTGGGGAGGCCTAATTCCAGATCATGACTTGGACCTTTTCCTCTCGCATCCCTGCCGGTGCTCATACCTCCACCAGAGGGCGCCATTGCAAAGCCTAACTGGCCTCCTTTACTGAGGAACAGTTGGCAGCTGAAGCTGATGAGTCAGCCCCAAGAAATGAAGTCCAGGTGGCACTTGGCTATAGGATGAGTGAATCTGAAATGTAGAGACACGGGAAGGAGGTGGAGATTGTTGTTTCTGAACAGCTAGGAGTTTTGGAAACGACTTCTGATACCCCCATGTGTTTACATCCACAGTTAACATGTGGAAATGTTTTGAGTTGTACTGTTCTTCCTGCGAACTGTCAAGCCCTGGGCCCCTCTTCCCCTTGCATTTGTGCACTAAATCCTACTGTGAAGGAGATGGAGCAGGTTTCTCCTCTCTTTTACAGATGAGGAAACTGAGTTTCAGAGAGAGAAGGCAGCTTGTTCAGGAAGAGTCGCCCACAGGCTTATTTTCCTTCCGCCACATCATCCAGTTCCCCATCTCCTCATTCATGCTAACAAAAATGATTCTTGCCCAAGACACCAGGGCCACTCCTCGGCCAGAGTGTGTTTGCGTTTGTACAACACCCTGATTGCTCCTGGAAAAGTCGGGGGAGGTTATTATTTCAGTAGAAAATTTTAGGAAGTGGGATCACTTCTTTCTGGGCACAGATGGTTTCTAGCACCCCTGAGCTGGCAGAGACTGCAGAAACCTCCCAGCCCTGGCTCTGTCCAGGGAAGAATGGCCGGCAAGGAAACAAGGCTAGGAGCTGCTGGCACAGGATTAATTTTGTGGCTGGCCCCTGCTCGAGGCCTGGCTTAACCCCAATCCCAGCCTCCCAGAAAAGAAATATGGATTCTTACAGCTGTAGCAGAGGAGTCCTGGCAGCTTTGGGGAGAGGAAGCCAGCAGGTATGATGAGGGACTTTGGATTGTGTTTGACTTTCAGGCCTGACATCCAGAAACTGATGGACAGACTAAAGGATCTGGGGGCCGAGCATGTCATCACAGAGGAGGAACTAAGAAAGCCAGAAGCAAAAAACTTGTTCAAGGTACCCAGGGAAAGGGCATTGCTTCTCCATCCCATGCCCATCTCCTAAAGAAAGCTTTTGCTCCTGTCTGCACCCCTCCTTTTTGCCTCTTGTAAAGCCTGTTCCCTTAGCCAAGGGACAGCTTGCATGAAGTGTTCAGATGCTTGAGGGAAGCAGGGGAAACTTCAAAGTTTAGAAAATCCTGTATGATTTGCAGTTTTAAACATTTATGGTGAGTTACATCAGCCCATACTGCAGATATAAATCTTAGAGTTGGGAGAGGACCTGAGGAAACTTGAGACACAGAGAGGGAAGAGAAAAGAGTCAACCATTCCTAAGCTTCTGCCTCCATTTTACCTGATAATTCCCAGGTAAGTCCCGAGTCCTGAGTCTCTTTCAATGAGGAAACCCACACTCAGAAAAGATAAATGACTTGACCAGAATCACGTAGATATAAGTGGTCCATCAGGGCTGGCCCCAGGGTCTCTGAATGTAGAACCTTGGCCCTTCCACAACGTCTGCCCTCGTCCCACAACTCCCAGTAAGTGAGCAAACCCTGTCACCACCCTTGTTAAGTGAACCAGCTGGAGACACCAAACACATGCACCCACTCAGGAATGTATGCCCCTTGAGAACGTTTCTGGAGCTCTAGACCAGCACATCACATGTAAACAGAGTCTAAAGTACCCAGCTAAGGAGCATTAAGGGAGCTAAAGCTGCTCAAAACTGACCACAGATGCTCCATGTCTCTTCTTTCCCGGAGGAGGCATGTTTTGAACCAAGTCCTGAATCGAGCACTCACTATCTACCATGTACAGAGATGGCTGAGATACTATGGGAGAACTCACAGACTAGGTGGGCAGATGTGCCACGTGACCCGAGAGCTGGGAGGAGGATCACAGAGCACCTGTCTCTGTAAAGCCTGTTCCGAAGTTGCTACAGGCTCCTCCCAGGCAGAAAAAGCAAGATCAAAGCCATGACCACCCCATTCCCTTCACTCCCTCCTTTTGACACTGCACGGGTCAGGGAAGTATTTGTAGAAGCTTCAAACCCACGTGTAAAAGGGTTGCTCCCTCACGGCAGACTCCTTGTTTTCCAGAACACACCCCAGCCACGGCTTGCTCTCAACTGTGTTGGCGGGAAAAGCTCCACAGAGTTGCTGCGGCATTTAGCGTAAGTCCCTCTACCCTACAGGGCTAGTTTGCTCAAGCTTCTAGGTCACTAACTGGGAGGACATCAAGTGACCCAGACCCAATGGTCAATGTGAGCCAAAACCAGATTAGCACAACATTGAGTAGGAAACAAGGACCAAAGACATCCGGCTCCTTGGGCACTTCTTTCTCAGTCTCCTCCTATATGGGACCAAGAGACCTGTTTCCCAGGGACTCCAGAAATCAACTGCTAAGCTCTCCATCACAGGATGGTCAAGGATTCATAAATTTGGGGCCTCTTAAAAGTCACTTAGTCTGAACTTAGTAGCTTTTAAAATTTTTATTAGCTTTTAAAACTAGATTCTAATTTACAAGTAACATTATATCTATTTCAAAACATTTTGAAACATGTAAAAGTACAAAGGAAAACCTAAAGGTTCTCTCATCCCTCAGCCAAGCACCATGGCAGCATTATCTGTGCACATTCTGTCCTTTCCTCTGACATAAACGTCAGCTGGAGAGCCCCTGAAAAGACTTGCCAACTAGAGCAGAAGTCCCCTCTACACTGATTTAGTTAATAATTTGCTGAGCACTCACTAGCTACCAGGGACAGAGTTGGCTGAGACACTGCAGGAGAACTCACGGACTAGGTGGGCAGATGAGCCACATGACTAGAGAGCTGGGCAGAGGATCACTGAGCACATGCACCTGCCTCTGTGTGTGCTGTTTGAAGTGTTTTAATTCCGCTTCCCCCCCCCCTTTGGTGCTGGAAGTTGAACCCAAGGCCATGCGTGTACTGACACATGTTCTGACACCAAGTTACACCCCCAGACCCCTCACCTCCATTTTACACTTAAAGCAAATGAGTCCCAGAGGAGGTAGTTTCCTTGCCAAAGGTATAGTCAGCAGAGAGCCAGGTCACCCAAGTTTGCATGACTCTGGAGAAGATCTCTTGAGCCCTAAATTTAGCAACCTCTGAGGCAAACTATGACCCCCATGTCTTTGCCAGAGAAAGCATTGTGCACTGGTCACAAGTGTAGGCATTGGAGTCAGAGTGGCTAGGTTCCAGCCCTAACTCTGCTCTTGCCAGCTGTGGACCTGTGGAAAGTTAGGCAATACCTGAAAAATGATCCAAGCTTCAGCCCCTTCATCTCTACAGTTGGAGTAATAGAAACCCATTCTGCTTCCCAAGAGTAATCTAAAGGCCACTGAAGTGATATACAAATAACTCATTATTCAATTGAGGAATGGATTTAAGTTTTCTCATTTGCAAAATGAGTGTATCCAAGTGTTCCCTTGGGGTCACTATGAGGATGCCCTGAGATGGTACACGTAACATGCTCAGAACTGTGCTTGGCATTGTAGACAGTAAAAGTCAGCTGTTCTGATCAGCCAAGTACAGCAGGGACACAGAGGAGAGAGGGCTCAGTCCCCTCAGGAACTGCTTTCTATAGCAAGCGCCAGTTGAAGGGAACTTTAGACCAAACTAGGTCCTGGGGCTGCAGCTCGGGTAGAACACATGGGTGACATGCAGGAGGCCCTGGGTTCAACCCCCAGTGCTGCACATACAAGAAAATGATTAAACTCCCCAGCAGCCTCAGGGCCATAGTCAGTCAGCTCTTCCATTTTGTAGTAAGTCTGCCTTGTGGCGTCCTAAAATACGCTTCAGGTCATCCTTGACCTCAAGACTCCTAAAAGAGCCAGGGAGTCAGGAGGGGAACAAAGGTCAAGTCAAGCATGAAAAGTCCTAGCTTATTAGCTTTTAAAAATTATACTCACCTCACTCCTATGTACAGCCAAGTGTGTGTATCACTCAGCAGCTACTGAGGCAGCACCTCCTACAGGGTCAGGACATTGTCCTCTTCACCACCCACATTCACTCCTATCTGTAGAAGTATTGAGGCACTGATTTTTAGAAGGAGCATTTACACATGAAAAGCCAAGGTCTGGGTCGTTTTCCTTAGGTCTCCCAAGGTCCCAAAGTCACCCTCCCATAAGCGGGAGCAGAGCTGGAGCTGGATGGTGGGATGCAAACCCTGACTGGGTGGGTGGGATCAGTGGGTGAGTGGGATCCATGGGTTCCCGGCGCCGCTGAGCACCCCATTCATGTGGAGGGTGGTGCGTGCTGTTGGTATAGATTCTTGCCTCCTGACTCCCTCTGTCAGGGTTGAGCGCAGGGATCTATTTTTTTTTTTGCCCTTCCCAGGTCAAGGTTTAAAAGTGAGGAGTAGATGTGCTGTGGCAGGTTCAAGAAGGCCTCTCCTCGGCCTGCACCCACTCTTTGTTCTCTTTGGACTCTTCAGGCCTGGAGGAACCATGGTGACCTACGGGGGGATGGCCAAGCAGCCCGTCACAGCGCCTGTGGTGAGCTGCGGGGAGGATGCCAGCAGATGGGCCCAGATGCCTCGGCCTGTTCCCTTGGCACCACACTCTGACCATTTTCCTGTCCCTGGGAGAATTCTATACCCTTAACGGGTACCTGGAAGTTTTACCCTTCCGGCCCAGCATGTCCCTCCTGTGTCCGCAGAGCCTGCTCATTTTTAAGGACCTCAAACTTCGGGGCTTTTGGTTGTCGCAATGGAAGAAAGATCACAGTCCAGGTGAGTGGATGATGGCCCTGTTACCAAGGGTCACAGGAGACAGGAGTGCCTAGCATGGCTGCAGAAGGGACCAGCTACACTGAGCCCTACAGAGGTGACTGGGTCCTCAACACTATGGCAGGATAAAGGAAAATCATTCTAGCCACAGCTGCAGCCAGCAATGTTCTTAGACTAAACTGTTAGTGGTAGGGCCACAGTGTAGAATAAGACAGTGCTCTTGTCCCGACAGCGACAGTGGGGAAGACGACCAAGTAAGGAGGGCAGACTGGAGCCAGCACGCCTGTGTTTAAGTCCTGTGTCCACCCTCACGGGATCTAGGTCCTGCCTAGCCCACCTGTGGGACCTGGGGCAAGTTGCTGGATCTCTACCTCGGCTCCAACATCATGATCATTTAAACTCTTGTGAGCCATGTTTGTCAAAGGAGGAAACTAAGGTTCAGAGTGGCTAGGAAGGCGCACCCCTATAATCCAGAGATGCAGAGGCTGAGGCAGGAGAATTACAAGTTCAAAGCCAGGCTTAGCAACTTAGTGAGACTCTGTCTAAAAAAAGAAAAAAAAAAAAAAAGGTTGAGGATGTAGCTCAGTAGGTAGGCACCCCTGGGTTTAATTCCTGGTACAAAAAAAAAAAAAAATAGAGTGGCTGAGCTTGCCCAGAGTCACCCCACCTAGAGAGTGGGGCAGCCAGGATGTGAGCAGATAGGCTCTCTGACTCCAGAACCTGAGCCCCGGCATGCTGTTCTTCCTGTCCCAGAGGACCTGCACCCCAGAGTGACCTCAGCTGAGAAGGAAGACTGACATGGAATTATCAAGTGAAGGGAGGGCGCCCTGCTGGGCCGAGGGTGTTCAGGCAGAAACAGCAAAAGCCCATAAAAGAGAGTGTGACTCATGAGGCACCACCGTGGTCCTGAGGGAGTGGAGCTTTCAGTCTGGGCTGGGCTGGGCAGCTGGACAGGCAGGTTCAGACCAATTACAGAAGGCCTTATAAGCCTTTTTAAGGAGTTCAGGCTTTGTCCTGAAGGCAACCGGGGAGTCACTAAGTGTTTTTAAGCAGGACGAAGGATTAGATTCGAAGGTTGAATGAGGCTATGTCTATGAAAAGCACCTCGGCCAAGGCTTACTTGAGCTCTTCTAGCACCATACCGGGTCCTTAGCAGGAGGCAGGTTCAGGGAGGGGAGGGCAGTGGCCTCAGCTCGAGGGGTCCTGAGGGAGTCCTGGACCATAGGGAGAGCAGAGCTCATCTGTTCCATGTGAGCTGGCGTGGCAGGCTCTCCCGCCTCCCTCCTGGGGCCCTCTGCCTTCCCTGCCTCCAAGTAATGGTCCCCACCCTCCTGCCTATCAGTAGGCAGCCCCGTCCCAGCAGCGCTGTGTGGTGTGAGCCATGTTAGCCACCACTCAGAAGGGTCTCTGCCTGCCCAGGAGCTCCTCGGCTCCCACCCCATCGTCCTCTGACCCCATCTTGGCCCTCACTGTCCTGAATCCAGGTGGGACCAGGCTGCTTCCACCACCACCCCATCCTTAGCAAAGGCAGGGCATCCACGGGAAGTCCACCTGCCATCTCACCAAGCCCCAGCTGTTGTCCCCCATCTGACTTCTTCCCACAGACGAGTTCCAGGGGCTGATTCTCACTCTGTGTGACCTCATCCACCGAGGCCAGCTCACAGCCCCTGCATGCTCAGAGGTCCCACTCCAGGACTACCAGCGGGCTTTGGAAGCCTCCATGGAGCCCTTCGTGTCTTCCAAGCAGATTCTCACCATGTGAGCTGCAGCTGGAGGGGCAGTGAGTGGGGGGGAAGTGGACCCACAAAGCTGGCTTCAGGCCCTTCAGTTAGGGCCCAGCCTTCCCCGGACTGCTCTCCACTTGCTGCCTCTTCCCCCAGGAGGATGGGGAGGTCAGCCTTGGGCATCTAATAAAGTCTGAACATCCTTAAAAAAAAAAAAAGGCAAAAAGAATAGAAGTCATCTCTGCAGAGCAGCAACACTGTGCACCTCCACCTGCAGCACGAGGAAGCGCCCTTCCCTGATTCTCCTTCACCTGTCCCTGTGAATCATTTCCTGACCACCTGAAAGCAAAACTTGGGTGAGTGAGTGTAAGAGCCACAGCCAGTAAGCCACAGTGTCTGCCCTTAAGCCTGCACACCCACAGGGGAGAATCTTCCACAAAGAAGGACTGGACTCCCTTCCTGGCCAGTGTGTAGCCCAGCCCAGGGCAGGAGGATCTGTTTCCTGGAAGAGTGAATGCCAAACTAGATCATCCCAGCCCGGAAGAAACTGCAGACATGGGATCTTGGGTGGCTGGACAACCCTTAGGAAGCTTCCACTCTAACCAGGGACGTAGAGTTTATACCAGTGGTTCACAGCCAGAGGCAACTTGACCCCCAAGAGACATTTGGTTATGTCTGGGAACATTTTGGCTGCCATGACTTGGAGAAGAGATTGTCACTGGCCCCTAGTGGGCAGAGGTCATGATACGTTCAACAGTCTACAAGGAGGGCAGGGGTGTAGCTTGCTGGTAGAGCACTGGTATGCTTAAGGCCCTGGGTTCAGTCCTCAGCAACACACACACACACACACACACACACACCTTTACAGTGCACAGAACAGTTCCCACAACAGCCATCCAGCTCAAAACCTGCATGAAACAACCTCACAGTCACCACCACAGTGACTGGTGCTTTAGAGAAGGCACATGTGCAGGACTGTGGACCAGGGCAAGGCTTCTTTGAGGAGACATTGGCAGAGGACCCTGAAACATGGGTAAGGTTCATTCAGGCAAGACAAGTGGGACTTTATGTGATTCTTTGGTGTTGGTTTCATGATCCTCTTGCCCAAAGCAAAGAACAAACTTTGGGATGTCTCCCTTGTCACCTGTCCTTCTGTACCCTTAAACTCAAGAGCCTTATTCAGGGAGCATTTTTTGAGAGGCTTGTGTGTGCCCAAAGAGAGGCGCGCCAGTGAAAGATGTCATGCCAGCCCTCAAGTTGCTTAGCCTAGTGCAAGAGACAGACCATCACATATAAGGTTGAGGTTGTGGGGTGGGACACAGAAGGGGCCCAGCTCTGCTTGACGGTGTCAAGGAAGAATTCCCAGTGGAAATCCTGTGCACAGAAATCTTTTATTTATTCGTTTTTAGTTGTCAATGGGCCTTTATTTAATGTGGTGCGAAGAATCAAACCCAGTGCCTTACACATGCCAGGCAAGCACTCTACCACTGAGCCACAGCACAGAAATCTTTAAGGCCAAATGGGAAAATGTATACCAAGCAAAGCCAGAAACACATATGAGAGTTTGGAGGCCAGAGAGGTCCTGACTTGGGGGTTGCTAACAGTCCAGTGTAGCTCTGCCTAAGGAGGAGGGGAATGAGAAAGGGGGTGGGAAAGGTGGGTGGGGTCAGATCATAAAGGGTCTTGAAGCCAGAATACCCTGAAGTTCTGAGGGAGCATGGGGAAACCGGCCAATAGGGTTCAGCTGCATGTGAGTGCACACACATCCCCCAGCAGAAACAGGTTCCCCCTGGGAACAGCTCCTATGTCCTCCAGAGAAAAGGACCCAGCTTCAGCTTGAGCCTGGGAATGACCTGCAGGTGCCCCTGGGTATTGCCATGTTGTACACCTGGCTCAGGATCAGCCCCAGCTCCCCATTCCCAGTCGCTAGGTTAGTGGGATGGGATATTCGTACAGAGGGCCAACGTGGGCAAGTGGGGAAGCTTGAAAGTGAGAGGCAGCGGTCCATAGGCTGTGGGAGTGAAAGTTAAGATGAGGTTTTGCAGGGAAACCCACAGAGTTGGGGTGTAGAGAACGCAAGGAGACCGTGGGCATGGTGAGGGAGGCTCTGGGACTACTCCAGGAAAAGGCCAACAGGGAGAAGGGGGTTTGGTAACAGCAGGCTGGGAGATCTGGAGTAACATTTGAAATGAGAACACTGAAGGGAATTATGCGTTGTACTTTTTGGGGTCTGGAGGTGTAACACTCAGGCTGGTCTTCAAAGAATGGTTATAATGAGCTCAAGAAAGGGAAACAAAAATTACTAAGAAAACTGTCAAGCAAAGTTCAGAGGCAGAATATTGATCTCAGGACCTTTTTTCATTTTCCCTATCCATTCCCCTCATTAGAATTAAAACCTAGAGCCTAGGCCTGATGGTGCACACCTGTAATCCCAGCGGCTCTGGGAGGCTGACAGGAGGATTGCAAGTTCAAAGCCAGCCTCAGCAACAGTAAGGCAAAAAGCAACTCAATGAGACCCCGTCTGTAAATAAACTACAAAACAGGGCTGGGGATGTGGCTCAGTGGTCGAGTGCCCCTGAGTTCAATCCCTGGTACCAAAAAAAAAAAGAAAGAAAGAATTAAAACCTAGAACTTTGAGGTGGGCACGTGGTAGGCTGGAGTAAACACTGGTTTCCCTGCTTCCCTTACAGCCAACAAGGTCTGCCCTTGTGAGAGATGTTAGATGCCAATTTCTTAGGAACCTTTTTTAGGATGTAGTTACCAGGTGCATCCTGTACCCTTTTCTTCCCCTTTTACCTTCCTCCCAGCTGGGATACAAACGTGATTCCTGAAGGGTGCACAGCCATCTTTGACCACATTAAGAAAGGGACAGAGAGAAAGTCAAAGGAGTCTGAGGCTTTGACTTCCACAAGTCTCAACTGCCTACCTCAGGACCTGGTTTAAGAGGTTTCACTGTCCCTAATCCTGAATGGTATCATTCAGTGACTTAACTTAAACTAAATCAAGTCAACCAATGTAAAGCTGAAAAAGGGAGTCCTGAAAGATGGTGATTCCCAGCTGGGACTGGAGGTTGCCCTTATTGGCAGTAGCCGACAAAAGACCTCCCAGTGGAGCTGTGCTATAGAGAAATCTCTTTGGTAGCAGGTCCGGGGACAATTTGGAGAGGTAGGCACTACGGAAAATCAGAAGTTCTCAGTCTTTGGAATTTCAGACAAGTAAACCCGCCCCAGCCCTCCACAGCTAAAATTCAAACACCAACTAATGGCTGCCAGCATGAGGCTAGCAGAGGGGAGAAAACAGACAAAATAATGTCAGAAGGGAATCTGACTTAAAATGGATCATCTTTTCTATACTAGTGCGAGACGTCATTTCTAATCTTCAGACAATAATCTGGAAGGGCAAGTGGAAACTGGCTCCAGAGCCGGAAGGCAAACAGGTGCTGACTCCTAAGGCAACGCTCAGGCACACCTGAAGCCCTGGAGCTGCCTGCCTGCCTGCCTCTCCCAGTCCTCTCCAGGGAGCATCCACCCGGCCGCTCCCGCAGCCAGCCCCACAGTGCTGATGCATGTCTTGTCTTGGAGATGAGATAAATAAGCCCACTTTCCTCAGGAGGAGACTGAGGTGCAGAAGAAAGTTTCCTGTGGGAGCCTGTGCTCTAGACATCACTGTTCTTGTGCCTAGAAGCGCTTGGCAATGCCCACAGTGCTCATTGGCAGGCGCCATGCCCAGGGTAGGGCACTGGGCCCAGCCATGACTGTTGGAAATGATGGGGAAGAAATGCTCAGCCCCGCACTGCATCTGCCCACATGTGCAGGCAGGAAAATTCCTGGGAAGACAGCAGGTCCGGCCTGAAGGTAGATGGCAAGGAGACAACGACATCTTCTGAAAGGGAAGAGAAATCTTTCCATGTGTCCATAACCCTGCATTTAGCTTGCCTAAGGCTCTGGGTTCAATCTTCAGCATCACATTCAAAAGCAGGGATTACTTGTTGAGAGAAGGGGTTTCACTGTGTTATCCAGGCTGGTCTCAACTCCTGGACTGAAGGGATCCTCCTGCCTCAACCGTCCAAAGGCTGGGACTGTAGGCATGTGACACTACACTAAACTATAACTTCCCTGAACATACTACATGAAAGGCACTGTTAAGTATGCTAGGGACACAGAAAGAGACAAAAAACAAACAAACAAACAAAAAAAAACCACGGCCCCTAGTACCAGCAAGCTTACATTCTAGTGACGGAGAAAGACAAAGAACAAGGGAATAAATAAGCTAATTCCAGACTGTAGTACTGTGAAAGAAAACACACAGGGCTATCGTAACTCAGTAGGTATTTGATTTAAAGCAGACAAGAAAATATGAGGCCTGGATAGGGAGCCAGCCATAGTCCAGGCAGAGAGAGTAGCATGCGTAGAAGCCCTGATATGTGTTGAGGCCTGGAGTAGGTTGGGAAGAGAGAATGCTGAGGAGACAGATTTGTGAACATTTAGAAGGAAGAACCCAAGACAGACCAAGTGTGGGGATTGAACTTTAGTTCCTTGCTGGATAGATATGCCACTTCCAGAGTTAGGGAACTCCAGAGAAAGTAGGTTTGGGAGACATGCATTTTCTCTCTGTGGATTCTTTCCCTCCTGTACAACAGATTGATGAGACTATATGACAACCAAGGTTTAGTGCTTATTCTTTAAAACCTTATGATCCTTTTACAAATTTGAGGCCAGCCTGAGCAATTTAGTGAGAACCTGTCTCAAAATAAAAAGGGCTGGGGGTGTAACTCAGAGGTTCAATCCCCAGTACAAAAATAAATAAATAAATAAATCACGATCCTAACATTTTCTAAATTCCAGATGGTTTAAAGATTGCAGTGTGAGGTCAGGCATTACCCTCACATTTTCTAAATTCCAAATGGCTTAAAGATTGCAACATGAGGCTAGGCACAGTGGCACATGCCAGGGCACACCCATGATCCCAGCCTTCAGGAGGCTGAGACAGGAGACCCTCAAATTTGAGGTCTGCCCCAACAACTTAGCAAGACCCTCTCTCAAAATTTTTAAAAATTAAAAGGGCTGAGAGGAGCGTAGCTCAGTGGTACATTGCCCTCAGATTCAATCCCCAGAACTGAGAAAGAAAAAAGATTGCAATATGAAAATAAGCTAAGTAACAGATTAAACTGAGGGTTTTTTGTTGTTGTTGATAATGTTTTTAAACTTCAGAGTGAGGAAGGCCTTTTGAAATACAATACAAAACTAGTACCAAAGAAAAACAAAGGATGGATAAATTTAATCCCCAAAATACCTAATGTTTTTGACTGGCAAAAACAAACAAACCTCTAGGCAAAATCACAAGTCAAACAACAAACTGGGAAAAAATATTTGCAATTCATTTGACAAAGAGCTGATTTTCCTAGTATATAGTGACCTATAAATCAAGAAAAATGAGCAAAAGATATAAACAGACATGCAAAAGGGAAACATAAATCCATCTTAACCATGAAGAGAGACTTGCTCCATTAAAAACAGTTGCCATTTGAACCCCCCAGAGATACCATTAATCAGGACTGACAAAAGGTAAAACATTTGATGACTCGGTATTGGGGAAAATATGGGAATAAGGCATTTAATGGAGTGTTGAACAACATCTACCAAAACTACTTGTGCTCACACTCTTTAACCCAAATATTCCTACTTCCAGGAATAGATCTTACATATATGAATATACAAGGCTCCTCCTGTAGCAATTCTCATGAGGAAAGATGGGAAACCATCTCAATGTCCTTCACTAGAGGATTGGTTAAATTACCATGTACAAAACGTTATAAGCCATAATAATAGTCCCGAGGAAGTTCCTTTTGTACTCTTCTGGAATGATTTTCAAATTAAATTAAGCCAAGAACTGTGTATGTACTACCCAGCTCTGCTTTATGTGGGTAAATTAACCTCTGGAAGGTTATTATTATTATTTTTTTAATTTTTTAGTTTTCGGCAGACACAACATCTTTGTATGTGGTGCTGAGGATTGAACCTGGCCGCACGCATGCCAGGCGAGCATGCTACCACTTGAGCCACAACCCCACCCTTTGGAAGGACATTTTAAGAAATTGCTTTTGAGGAGGGAAATAGCATCTGGGGGACAGAAAAGGGAAAACTTTCTGTTACATAGCATTTGAATTTTGAATTATCTTTCAAAATACAATTTAAAGAAATAAATACAAGCCAGACCTGGAGGCGCGTGCCTGTAATCCCAGTAACTCTGGGAGGCTGAGACAGGATTGCAAATTCAAGATCAACCTCAGCAATGTAATGAGTCCCTGCCTCAAAATTAATAAGGGCTGGGGATGTGGCTCAGTGTCTAAGCACCCCTGGCCTGGGTTCAATTCCCGGTAACAAAAACTAAGTGAGTAAATAAATTAATAATAAAAAGCAGAGAAACAAAACCCTTTCGTGGTTCTAAGAAAATTGAGTTGGTGCGAAGGGAACCAATATTTATTGAGCTCCCCATCTTGTCCACCGACAAGACTTCACAGGTTAGAACACAGGTTCGATTGGCGGGGTGATTTGCTCCGTGTCACGCCTAGTCAAACGCCAACGATGACTCCCACTTCTCACATTGCTTCTATTTAAACAGCTTCCTGTTCTTAAAATATTATAGAAGCTAACATTGTAAATCAAAGGTAGCGCTCTTGACTAGTATGACAGAGGCCCTGGGTTTGACCCCAGCACTGCAGAAATAATAATTTTAAAATAACATTGGTATAGTTTATTGAGCATTTTTGGTGTCTAGTCTCACAAAATTCTCAAGACAACTTTGAAAGGAAGTATTATCCCCCTCTGAGAGACGATAAAAGGATCAGAGACATCGCGCATTAAGAGCACAAGATCACAGACATGCAAGTTTGGAAGCCCGTTTAATTCCGATAAACTGCGCCGATGCCGAAACCACTCCCGGTTCAAAGGACAAAAGCGATTTCGCTCCGCGCGGAGGTGCACACACTTCCGGGGGGCGGCGCGAACCGGAAAGCTGCAGAAAGTGGCGCAGGCGCCACAACAAGCTCGCGAGAGAACGTGCCGGAGCCCGGGCGGCCGGCGCCAGCTGTCGATCATCTCGCTCCGCCCCCCGTCGGCGCGCCCCCGGGGAGGCCACGCCCCCAGCGCTGGCCGGGCGGGAAGCGAACGCGCGCTCCCTCCCGTTACCCTCCGCCTGGGGGGAGGGTGGGGGAAGCGGAGACGCGCGCTCTCGAGCTGCGTGCTCGCGTACGTCGCCGGGGTTCGGCTGCGTCCGTCCCGCCGCCTGCCCGTTGCCGCCGTCGCCGCGCTCTCGCTTCGCCGGCCGCCGCCTAAGGGGGGCCGGGGCCGGGGCCAGCCGCCACCGCCGTTGCCGGGATGCCGCGGGTATACATCGGCCGCCTGAGCTACCAGGCCCGGGAGCGCGATGTGGAGCGCTTCTTTAAGGGCTACGGGAAGATCCTGGAGGTGGATCTGAAGAACGGGTGAGGAGGGCGGAAGAGGGGCTGACTGCGGGGGCCGGGGCCCCGGTGGTGGCGGGGAGGCCGCGGGACCGGAGAGGGGCGCTTGCCTCGCGGGAGCCGCTGCCGGCCT
Source organism: Ictidomys tridecemlineatus (assembly GCF_052094955.1). Lineage (NCBI taxonomy): Eukaryota > Metazoa > Chordata > Mammalia > Rodentia > Sciuridae > Ictidomys > Ictidomys tridecemlineatus. The sequence goes on along the minus strand of NC_135487.1, from coordinate 20,062,122 downwards.
GCTCCGGCTCCGCCATGGTCGCGGCGCCTCGGGGGCGCGGGTAGGCCCGCTCCCACTGCGCCTGCGCGGGCGGGGGTGGTGGAAGGATAATGGGAGCGCTGGCGAGGACCGGAGAGGGACCGGGAGAAGGAAGCCAGGTGGGGCTGGGACTCCGAGCGCCCTGGAGGCCCGGCTTTTCCCTGCCCAGGCCCTGGGACTGGGACCTGGTTCGTCTCCGGGTGGATACCGGCCTTTCCCGCTCTGAGGACTGCTGGAAATAAACAAACAGGATTTCCTGCCCCTTTTTAACCTCTTTCCAGCCGAATGGACCAGGCGGTCACAACGCGTCTTTCCCGAGGACAGGATCTCTGGAGAGAGGCTCTTTTTAGACTTGCCATGTGCCACACTTTTTTTGGGCGGGAGATTGCAGTTTGAGTAGTCTAGTGACAGTTTCCAAAGTATCGTCTTGCCGCGCTGAAAGCCCTGACCGTTCCCTGTATGAGGGCAAATTAAAGCTTTAACTTGAAGACTCGTGCAAAGTTTCCATACTGTAGTTTCCCTTGTCCAACTTGCCAAAAATTTGCCTTGCTGTTGTAGAATTTGTTAAGACTAGTGGCCACCCTGGCTAGTGTATGCGTCTACTAGTTAATACAAGTGGAGACACACATCTGGAAATTGCCAATTTACTACCTCCCAGGATGGTCTGTACTTGTATTATTAACGAGCTTTGGCAAAACAGGGCCAGCAGGAGTACAAGTGTCAGGGGGAAACATGGGTTTGTCAGTCCTGTTCAGAAAGGAAAAACTGGGGACTAGAAAATGGTAGATTTGGAAGGCATGGATGTAAAAATTCATAAAGCACTGGGGGACTGTATTGGACCACTCAACCTTGGCTTTAAAACAAAACTAAAAAGCCACTAGTACTTTGCAACAGGTCTACTATGACTACACTTTACTCCCCGATAATAACTGACACTTGGGAGTTAAGAAAGATAACTTAGTATAAATTGCATGTGGAAGGAAAACTTGGTAGTTAACATAATCTCAAATTGTGCAGCTTTAAAAAACCCCTTCAAAATGATTGCTAGGAAGAATCACCTTGCTGCGGGTTATTGCTTTAACATACAAGGCTTAGAATATTATTCATTTGGTACAATAGAATTTTCAGTTCTGAAGAAATATGCTAAAGTGGGGGGTTTGTTATTGAGATACATATATGTGAAAAAAAACTCCCAGCTAAGTGGACAGAATAACTTTTGTGGGGAAATCATGGTTTTTGAAGCCAGATAGGCCGGAGTCAAATATTGATTCTACCACTTACATATGTATGGGCAAGTTAATGGTTTCACTGAACCTGTTTTCTCATTCATATGGAAAAGGAAGATCAGATATAATAAATGTGAAGCCTTTGACTTATAGTAGTAATTCTTTCTATAATGAAAGAGATTTGTCCATAATTTTTAGGAGACATCATAGCTTGTTAGTGTTTTAATAACAAAGCATATTTGGACTAAGGTGATAGTGAGCTGGAAATGATGTTAATAGGGAAACTGATTCGTCTACCAAGTGTATTGATAACCCACTAAGATACCCAGTACTCTGCTAAATGAACTGAGGACAATCAGGAGAGTTCTGGAGTAAATCAGGTATTGACATGTGCACTTTGAATTAAGGATGCTTGCTCTCCCTTTAAATTAAATTTAAGTAAAACTTGGAATAGTTTGCTTGAAAAGATTTTTTTGAAATGGGCTTTGAAGAATGAATTGACTTAGGGCTTAAAATGAAGAAAAATAAGTATGTATTGTAATTGGCGATAAGGAAGTACTCCAATAAAGAGCAGTTGGTATTAATCTACCTTGAATTGAACCTCGTGAAGGATCTAGAAATTTAACAATAAACAAGAAACAATTATTAAGATTTTTAACACAAAAAGTTCAAAATCATGGGTAGGAATTCAAAGAAGGAGGGATTGCACAACCCAGAAAGCTTCCAGGGCCCTAATTACCTGAGTCTTTTTTTTTTTTTTTGAGGTAACTATTCCTGCTTAAACTTATACTGCTAAACCATGATGAGCATGAAATCCATTATAAGTTAATGTTGAGGACTGGGGTTATGGCTCCATTTGAGGTGCTGGGTTCGATCCTCACCACCACATAATAATAAAACTATTGTGTCCAACTAAAAAAAAAATTGAAAAGAGAATAATAAGAAGTCCCTGTTGAAATAAAGAATGGGAAGCCAGGGATGCTGTTATGGCTCAGATGTAGAGCGCTCGTCTAGCATGCATGAGGCACTTGGTTCGATCTTAGCACCACATAAATATAAAAAATAAAAAGATATTGTGTCCACCCATAACTAAAAAATAAGCATTTAAAAAAAATGGGAAGTCATGTCAAGGATTCAAAAGACAGGTGTGACGATCCCCAAATGGCAACCACTAGCATCATTCAGGAATCATTGCAGAGGAAAATGATTTCTGGGAAGAGAACCAATGATTAAAATGTAGTTGAAGCAAGAATATCCTGAACTTGATGGTAGAAATTCAGGGGAGTCTAAAGAGAAACAGTAGGTACAAAATGAAAAGATGGCACAATTTAACTATATGTTATAAGCTTATAATCCTGAACCTGAGAAGGATCTTGGAATATGTCTGGATTGTTGATTATTAGTAAATAAAATTCAAAACAGAATTTGGATGGATAGGGCTTTGAAGAATTGCAAATGGGTTCAAATTTGTGTTAGCTATGTCAAAAGGGTTAGGCTAAAGGGTTGTACAAAATTTTTAGAATTAAATAAGATGTGAAATACATATATGATAGAAAGTTGACCAAACTAGGAAGCACATGAGCTCCAAAGGAGATTTGGTGCCCAGGAAAGGGTTCTGTATACTTCTGATATGGGGAGAGGGTATGCATGCAGTAGTTGTTGTTTGTCATTATATGGAAACCAGGCAACTCTGGTGCAACTTGCCTCTGTTTTAGAGAACTTCTAGACAGATGGTTCACTTGAGGACTACAAACAGGATCTCCCAGGGTTGCATAGACCATTCCAGATCCCGCTGAGATCTCCTACATTCCTACCTTCTGCATTTATACCAGCAAGAGCCTCTGTCCGGAGGGACAGCCATAGGAAAGGCCCAGGGGAATCCTAGGAGTGGGTCATGGAAGCAATACTGTTAGCACCTGTTGATACCTTTCAGCTTTGTGCTTTTACTGATTTTGATTATGTGTAGATTTGGTGGACTTTCTTTTTTCTTTTTTTTTTAACTTTCTTTTTTATTAATAAATCACTTTCTTGTAAAATGTGGAAGACTTTTTAGTAGTTTCTCTTCCACAGAATTTTGTGGTTTCAGATCTTTATAACTTAATTTTTCCATATTTTTATTAATTAGTATACCTTTATTACATTTAAAATTATTTACCTGCTTAGCAGCTGAAAAAGTAAACTCACAAATTGGTGAGGTTTTCTTTTTCTTTTTTTTCAGGTTTTTTTTTGGGGGGGGTGCATACCGGGGATTGAACTTGGGGGCACTGAGACACATCCCATCCCTTTTTTGTATTTTATTTAGAGATAGAGTCCCACTGAGTTCCTTAGTACCTGGCCATTGCTGAGGCTAACTTTGGACTCTCAATCCTGCTGCCTCAGCTTGCTGAGCCTCTGAGATTACAGGTGTGCACCACCATGCCCAGCTTTTTTAACTAATTAAAACTCAAGAGAAACTCAGCTGTAAATTTCAGCCTGTGTTTCATACTACAGTGAAGTGGTGCATAGCTAGAATTCTCAGTTCTTGTGGTGATCTGTTTGATTGGGTTTTTGATATCTGAGTATTGTTGGGAAATTTCATTTTCACCTTTAAAATTCCTTCAAGTAAAATACACCTTGACTTTTTATTTTTTTAATATTTAGAATCTTTCAGAGAGTAGGGTCATTGTTCTGTTCTGTATGTCCTTGATCACAGAACTGACATAGAGCCTATACTTCATTCTCCTGAACTTGTTATTTTTTTCGTTTTTTCCTTTATAGAGAGAGTAAAGAAATAATGTTCCATGATATGAGTTTCTAGTTTGTTGAGCCAATGGCAAATAAATGCTTTATCATTTTTATGGTAATGATGCAAAGCGAACACTAATCTTTTAGGGAGCCCACCACCTTTTCATTCATAGGCCATTCTGCAAATCTCAGGAATAATGTTCCAAGTACAACAAGCATTTTGAGTCTGTGTTAAGAAAAGTAAAGCATTTGATTATGCATAAGTTTTATGAATATCTAGAAAACTTTAAACATAGTTTTGTTTAAAGGAATGTTTGAACAACTCTGTTTATACATAGTTAAAATTAAACCCATTCATTTGTATTTTAACATTTCAAAACAGCACATATTTACTTTTGATTATTAAAAATTTACATGTTTATTGTAACTATTTTTTAAGAGAGAGAATTTTTTAATATTTATTTTTCAGTTTTCAGTGGACACAACATCTTTATTTCATTTTTATATGGTGCTGAGGATCGAACCCAGCACCCCGTGCATGCCAGGCGAGCGAGTTACCGCTGAGCCACATCCCCAGCCCTATTGTAACTTTAAAAAAAAAAAAATTGTAGTTGTAGATGGACAGAATGCCTTTATTTTATTCATTTTTTTATGTGGTGCTGAGGATCCAGTGCTTTGTGCATGCTAGGCAAGTGCTCTACCACTGAACTACAGCCCCAGCCCCTAACATATTTTTTTTAATATAGAGAAGGACAAAAAAAAAAATCACTGAAAGTTGACCCTCTCTGTATTTTGGGTATTTGGTTTTCTTTTTTTTTTTAAGGGAGAGAGAGAGAACTTTTTAATATTTATTTTTTTAGTTTTCGGCGAACACAACATCTTTGTTGGTATGTGGTGCTGAGGATCGAACCTGGGCCGTACGCATGCCAGGCGAGCGCGCTACCACTTGAGCCACATCCCCAGCCCCATTTGGTTTGTTTTCAACACATCTCACACACACACACTTTTATGCCTGTCACCCTCAGCCTCTGCTCTTTTTGTTTTGTTTTTCATTTCTTTTTTTTTTTTTTTTTTTTTTTGGTACCAGGAGCACTTAACCACTGGGCCATATCCCCACCCCTTTTAGAGATAGGGTCTCACTGAGTATTTCACTAAGTTGCTAAGGCTGGCTTTGAACTCACAGTCCTCCTGCCTCAGCCTCCCGAATTGGTGGGATTACAGACATGTGCCACTGTGCCCGCACTCTCTACTCTTTTTGTTGTTGTTGTTAATAATATGTTCTCCAACAACCCTTTTATTTTTTATTTATTTTTTTTTTAAATATTTATTTATTAGTTCTCAGTGGACACAACATCTCTGTTTGTATGTGGTGCTTAGGATCGAACCTGGGCCACACGCATACCAGGCGAGCGTGCTACCGCTTGAGCCACATCCCCAGCCAACCCTTTTATTTTTGAGGTGCTGGGGATTGGTCCCAGGACCTCATACATGTTAAGCAAATGCTCTGTGTTTGAGCTTCACATCCAGTCCCTAAAACCTGTTTCTTTTTTTTTTTTTTTAAGTTGTAGTTGGACATAGTATCTTTATTTTTATGTGGTGCTGAGAATTGAACCCTGAGCCTTACAGGTGTGAAGCAGGCACTATACCACTGAGCTATAGCCCCAGCCCTACAACCTGTTTAATGGTTATGTAGAATTCCCATATAAATGCTACTTAACATATATAATTAAAAGCAGTGGTGCATGCCTGTTATCTCAAGCCCAGAAACTCTGGTGGCTAAGGCAGGAGAATTGCAAGTTAGAGACTAGCCTCAGCAGTTCAATGAGCCCATGTCTCGAAATAAAATTTAAAAAAATTTAAAGGGTTAATAATACAGCTCAGTGGTAGAGGGCCCCTGGGTTCATTCAATCCCCAGTATTGAAATAGGAGGGCAGGTGCATATTGGAAGACTTTTAGAGTATCTTTGGTTTTTCATTATTCTGTGCATATATAACACTGATAAATGTTTTTTATGTAACTCTTTGTAACATTTGTGATTACTCAGGGCATATTCCTGAAAGTAGGCTTTTGGAGTCAGCATATCTATGTTTTTATTATGTCTTTTGCTAGCTATTGCTTTCCATCACCCTCTAGACAAATGGTATTTCTATTTTATTCTGCCATATTTTAAGAACTCTATTTTTCTGAATTCTCCATTACCCTGTATTATAATTTTTTAAACATTTTTTTCAATTTGAATATTTAAATTTATATATGAGGATGTCACCTTGCAGCTTTTAAGACTTAGCCATTTAGCCTACCAAATATAACAAAGTTCAAGAAATTTTTTTTTAAAAATTACTTTGATTCAAAAATGAATGTAGTTTTGTAGATACTTTAGTGTGAAAGCATGAATTGGAAAAGAGGTATCATTAAGAATTCTTTTACCATGTGTGCAATTTTATATCCCCCTCCTTTTTTTAAATTAGTTTATCTTATGTATTTTTTTCTATTACATTAACATTCCTTGTCAGCTGCCCAAAATCCATTGTATGACTGAATCATGGTTTACTTAACCATTCCTCCTAGGTTGACTCTTAATTCTTGCTATTACAAATAATGATGATGGATATCACATGTATATGTCTTTGCATTCTTTATTATGTATTAGGATACATTGCATGGAGTAAAATTCATGTGTTACAGCAGAAATGAGCATATTCAAGGCTCTCAGTTATATAACCAAATAAATTTCAGAAAAGCTGCTTCAGTTACATTTATGCCAGCAGTGTCTAAGCATGCACACATCAAGGCTGCCTCACCAGCATTGAGCATCAGTATTATTTAACATTTTTGCTACTCTAGCTAGGTGTGTTATTGTGGGCCTCTAGTTCTAGCTGCTTTGGAGGATTGCTTGAGCCTAGGAGTTGCAGGCCAGTCTGCCAAACATATGGAGACTCTGTCTCCAAAAGGAAGGGGGGGGGAGCTTTGCTACTTTAACAGGTGAAAAAGATCTTGTATGTTTTAATTAGGAACTTTTTCTTGAGTAATAAATAATGAGAAATAGGATTCTAGATTAAGAAGCATTCTATCATTGCTTTATTAGTAGTATGACTATTACAAAATATGATCAAGTTAATAAACAAGTTTATTAGATGTTACTTTTTTGCCCTAAGACATGAGTGATTTAGAATTTCTTGTCATACTGAAAAATCAGTACTAAAAAACATGACCATATACTGTGACCAAATATTCTCAGCATAAATTTCCCAGTCTCCAAACCCCTTCTCCTTGGACCTGGAAACCTGGTCAACTTGGGGTATGAATAAACATCATTTGTAACTATTTGGTCAAATCATTTTAAACCCCCCATTTCTCAGTTTAATAGCTTGTTCCTCTCTTCCTCATCAAGATACTGTATGAATAAAGGGGCCATGTGAAGTATTTATTCCTTCTTAAAAGATAGGAACAAAACTGGATGATAATGTATGGTTTAGGCTCCCGGTATTTTGGATGCTTCCAGGTAACCCAGTTTACTCTGAGCTCTTCAGAAGAAAGATGTTCCCAAATCTGAGAGAATACTATTGGGGGTGGTATCTATAAATTTGTAAACTAACACTGAAATTTTAACAAAATTGTAGAAAATATTTACAGTGCAATTATACTATTTTTCAACTGACTTTATCAAAGCACTTTACAAACAAGTGTTGTCCCTAGTTGGCGCTAAGAGGGAAACAGGCATAGAGTTATTAAGTGATTGGCCCAGGGTTACATAATGAACTGTTGACAGTTCTGAGAACTGAAGATCATTTTTATTCACATCCCTCAGTATAGCATGGGCAGCCGCAGTCAGAGCCTTGCTAATGCTGTTTCCCTCTAAATGGTTCAGTCCTGTCCTTTTGGGACTTGCCTCCAAGAATGAGAGTATAGTTCGGGTTTCCTAGCCTGTTCAGCCTATAGTCTTTCTGTAGAGGCTTCCAGCTAGCTGATAAGTTATTGCCACAAGTGAGATTGGTGGCACTTTTTATAATATTGGCCCTGGATGGAGACTGCTAGTGATCCTTCTCTTGGGCTTCTTTTTGAAGAACCATAAGGTGGCATCAGCTTTGTCAGTGCTGACTGGGGTAGGATATATACCAGCAAATGTTCCCTGTGTCCTCATCCTAGGGCTTCTGGCCTTAGAGTATCTCAAAAGTGAGCAGTCAGTGCTCTGAATTTTCATATTTTGAGGAAATGCCCTGCATGACTTTCCTCTGTGTAGATGAAGGTCTCCCAGGTCAGAAGTCTCCAAACTGCAGGTGATAATACCTGAGGAAGCACTTTAAAGACTTTTTATTCCTTCACCAGAGGACCCACACACACACAGACAATGTCTTTAGGCCTGTATGCTAGAAAGGAGACGGACTGTCACAAGCAACTCCAAGACTAGAGAGAGAGGAGGAAGACAGAAGGTGGGAACTTTGAAGTCAGCTTTGAGGAATAAAGAGGGGCAACAGAGGCCTGGGCCAGATAGTCAGGACTTGAGAATAGGTTTATGTGGGTGAAATGAGACTCAACCCAAGAATTTGAGAAGTTCATTAAAATGGTGAAATGGCCAATTTCAAGGAAATGACATCCCCAAGAAATAGCATGGGACTGGCATCTCTAACCAAAACTAAGAATGAAAAAGAAGAAACACACTGCAGTCCAGGGACAGTTAAGAGGGACGTGTGAACATCCAAGATGGTCCCAGAGGCATAACCTTATGAGACTTTAACACCTGGCAACCTGCTCTTTGTGTTGTTTTAGAGGTAAGTGTAAACTGCCTTCATTTGTAGCTGTGGTTTGGAATTGGGTAGTGGTATGGCTGAGCACAAGCCTTTATTTCAGTTAGTAGTAACAATTTTGTTGATTCTATTTTATATCCCAAGGGTTATATTGTAGATTGGTAATGGGATTTTCATTTCTTCAGTTCTTTGTTTGGTGCTAGAAACTGAACCCAGGGGTGCTTTTATCATTGAACCCCAACTTTTTTTTTTTTTTTTTTTTTTTTTTTTTTGAGACAGGGTCTTGTTATTAAATAGCTGAGGCTGGCCTAAAACTTTTGACTGTCCTCTAGCCTCAGCTCCCAAGAAGCTGGGATTATAGACCTACAACAACACACCCAGCTCTTTGAGTTCTTTAAACTTATTTTTAATTTGTCTTCATGAACTTTGGTGTGGTATTAGAGAATAGTTGAGCCCCTTTTTTTGTGAGAACTTTTAATTTCACTTATCCTTCATGTTGGTAAGTGTCAAAAAATTAAAATGGACACAGATGTGATTGTGTGCCCCTCTTTAAAGAAAGCAGCCATGTTGACTTTGAAAACATCAAAATAATATATTCAGTTGTGACCTGAAGGGGGTGGGGTTATGATTATGATAGTTTGATCTACAAAGTATTCACAAGTGTGTTGCTTTCTGGGTAGTTCCATTTTGTAGGATAGAAATACGGTGACTGCCTAGTAAAAGTGAAATAGCCAGCAAACAGTTTTGCTTTTTTTTTTATGGTAGTGGGGATGAAACCAGGGTTAGGCAAGTGCTTTCACACTGAGCCATCCCCCAACTCTCCTAACTCATTTTTTAAACAGTTTTGGGTAATTTAAATAAGTTGGCAGATAGGCTTTTAGAATGGTTACAAAATAATACTCAATCCAAATTATATACATTCCCCTCCACCTCCTATTCTGGAGCAATTTTTATTATTTACTTCTTAGGACACTGAATGTTTCTGTTTCCGTATCCCAAAATGTGATTGTTCCTTTAGAGATGGGCCGGTATCTGCAATGTGAACTCAGCAGCATGGACTTGGAGTTTGATTGTTTTTTCATCATTAGGGGGTTTTTCAACAAATAGTTTACTCCATGAGAAAGGAAGGAAAGTAAATTTAATTTTCCAGCTAATATATTTGTGTTCTCCTTGCTAGGATACAGGTTTCTTAATGATGGTACATTTCTCTATTTCCCTGGACTGGTGTTAAAATTGTGATAGTTAAATTATAGGTTTGGTTCCACTAGTAGTTTATTAGAGAATAAACATTCATAACTCATTAGTAATCACATATATCAGATATGGAAATGGTGTTTCCTTGGCATTTAAAAGTTTTCATAAGCTGTGGTTAGACATGTAGGTATTTGTCTTACAGGCCACTACATATAACTTGATGAAATGGATTTTCTGTGCTGGCTGCCAGAGCTCATGTTTCTCAAACTCTGGTCTTCTGGGCCACGTCTTTCTACTGGTGTATAGGGGGATAGCAGAGCATGATGAGAGTATAGGTTTTAGGTTAGGATCTGGATTTGAAGACTCCTGGGGTGTTTGAAGTAGCCTTGGCAAGTTACGAAACTGCTTCAAGTCAGTTTCTTCTGTGAGATTACAGTAAATATCAGAGTTGTGAAAATTGAATGATATAATGTGTGTAAAGCATTTAGTGTGATACATTGTAAAATGTTAAAAAATAGGAGTTGTTATACAAAGGAGTTCCAAGAAGGAAAGAGTCCAACTGGGCTAGAGTAGTCATATTAGTAGTAGTTGGGATTAGTCAAAATTAAATCAGATCTTAGATGTGTATCATCTGGTTGCTGCTGTAATCTTCATGGTTGAAAGTTTGTAAGCCTTCTAGTATTCTTTGATTTCTGACCCATTTTTTCCTCCCATCATTCATATTTAACTATTTTGGTCCCAGTCGCCATTTATTGCAAAACTAAATGCATCTTAAAATATATAATATTGTTGATCTCCACTCACATCCGCCACAACTAAGTCCAACCCTTATCCCCTCTACACTGGTCTAATTTTTGCTGAGCCTTAGAACCAAAGCCAGACTCCAGGGGTTGATGTGGGACCTCCAGGATGGGGACTGCACAGAATAATCTTATTTTTCCTCTATTCTTCTAGTCTATTATGTTCTGAACCCACACATGTTTTCGGAAGGACCAGATGGCTGACACTGGCTAATGGGAACCAAAAGACAAGAGTGAAAGTAACCTGGTTGTCACATATCCCCAGCTTAGAGGTGCTTTATCCTGCCCCCAGTTTTTTTGTGTTTTATTTTTTTTCCCTCTGGAGACTTCACCCCACTTAGAAGACTGTACTTCAACCTGGCTTATCTGAAGTTAGGTCATCATTAATCAAACAGCAGCATTTGTTAAATGAAAAAGGTTGTACTCAGGACTGGGAGAAAAGGAGAGGCTGATTGCCTTTAAAGGGTCCTGAGACCTTGTGGTTTTAGAGCTGGGGTATTAGTCTCAGTCTGGGTTCAAATTCAGTCCTGCCACCTATGAGCTTCTTGACAATAAGCAAGTTGCTCAGCCTTTCTAAGCCTCAGTTTTCTCATTGTAAAATGGAAAAAATAATAATACATTCTTCACATAAGTTATGAAATAGGAATGAAATAAATTATTTACTGTGTGCCACTCTGTTAAATACTCAAAAGATACTAGTCTTTTTTATGGAAGGGCTCATAATCAAATGAGAAGATAAGCACAGAGGAAAAAAGAACAAGGCTTGAAAAGCCACAAAATATTGCCATGTAAAATATGAAGGTGAAGTGCTAGAAATAATTATGCAAGTTTCTGAGGCTTCATGAAAGACATAATTCTCAAGCATAAGGAAGATTTGAAATGATTCACTGTGTAGTGAAGGTGTTTCAAGTTTAGAAAATGATATAAACAGAGATACTTAGGAGTCGTTATAGACCTCTAAGCAAAAGAATGCTTTAGCAATTAGTTTTCCCTACTACAATAAAGAGACAAGTTGATAAGTAAAAGTAGCTATAGCCTAGATATATGTAAATTGTTCAAACAGGTGGAGACAGTTCTGAAGGTCCAGTAAGATGAGAAAACTATAGAACTTGGCAATAAATCCAGTGGGGACCAGGGAGGAGTAGTCAAAAGTGATTGCAATGTTTTTGGGAGTGAATTAGATAATCAGGGGATCTGGAAGAGAGGAATCATGAGGTAGGTTTTCTTCTTTGAAGGTGGGGAAAGATCAAGTGCAGACTGAGCTGTGGCCAACCGTTTGCAGACCAGGAATCCACACTAGCTCTAATCAGAGAGCTCTTGGTGTGCGGGAACTGCCAGTTTGCCGACGTGAAAAGAGCCCCAGACTGGGTAATGGTGAGCCCTGAAGTCGCACCCCAGCTCTGCCACTCAGTGAGCACGGGTAAGTCATCCACCTTCTCCGGGTGGCCTTGATGGCCCTCCCTCCTCTGAGACTAAAGAAAGGGAGGCCAGAAAGTCCAGAGCAGCCTCCTTCCTGTCTCAGGATAGGAAAGGATCTCAGGAATCTATTCATGTGGTAGCAGCTTCCAGTTGTGGGTTAACACCCCTCTGTTACCAGGCAAGTCAGATTGCAACCATGATCATTGCTCCCAAGATGTATATGTGACACTGGTTAATTCTACTTTGAGGGCTTCACCGCTGGTTCCCTGGAATGTTGCAGACCTCTGGAATTGGGGGGCAGTCACACTATTCTTACAAGCTTTTCTCTGAGTTGGCCTCACGTGAGCACTAGTTGGTTGCAGAACTGCCTTTGTTCGACAGGTTTCCAAGCACTTTATGCAGTGAGAATTACTGTTTTTATTACTGTCCTACCAATATGTCCTAACTTTTTTCACCTCATGAGACCAAGTTAGCTGAATCATAGGACCATCACTGAGTGCTTTGAAAGAAAGCTGTTCAATTCCTGTTCACTGAATGCCATTTCTTTCAGGGTAGATTAAGGGCTCTGCCCTTAAAATACAGTGCTACTGGCTCTAGATTGAGGGTTCAAGCCACCCCGTGGGTTAACTTCAACAGATGAAAATTTTTCCTTGGCTACAGCAACATCCCTAATCCTGACCAGCCATGGAGAGGTTCGGTTCTTACAAGGAAATGAGTGAATGTGGGAATGGCTCACCACATTGGGAAAACAAAACTCACATCCTGCTGATGGTTGGCTGAGGACTGTCATGTCCACATACAAAGAAAAGCATGTGGCACAGTTTTAGGACAAAGGTGAGCGGAGATCCACCGTGGAAAGGGGCACATTTTCCTTATAGAAAGAACATCCAAGGCATGCCCCTCGGTAAGCAGTGTTGGTGGGTGACCATGGTCACGCATGGAGGCTTGCTTTCCCCGCTCCTCATGTCCACTGCCCTGCAGGTTTTGGTATCAAGCACCCCCTCAGTCACACCCTGCCCAATCAGCCATTAATGACCCATCTCCAGAGCAAACCCCATTCATCATTTCTTAGATGAGACTGTTCTCTAGGCTCCCTGTTTAGTGAAGATGGTTAGAAGCTAAGCCATTCTGGAGAGGGTGAGGTAAACTCCACATCCTCTTAAGTAGAACATATAGAGAAAAGGACAGGCCTGGTGGTGTCCGAGACCACTGGGATCAGGTATTAGGATAAGAGAAGGCCTGTTAGGCAATGATTCAGGGTAGAGTGACATTCACATTTCTAAAATGGAAGGCTTGGAGTTCCTTAGTTTGAAAATGTCATTCCAGTTGTGCCTTCAGAGATCTGACTGATGACCTGACATCAGCTGTGGCATGAAGGGGAGTAGAGCGTTGGGCAGGGATAAGAATGGACTTGAGTTTAGAACAGCCCACATAAGGTATTGTGGCTTTGCTTTGTGGTATCAGGTACCTGTCTAGACTTGGTGAGAGTCACAAGAGAAAGTAACTCTTCCCTTCATTCTTTTGACTAAATTTGGCAGGATAGAACATGCCCAGAGGGAAGTTTGGGTGGTCAATGGAAAATGTTGAAGAAAGGAGGTTTTTGTTGTTGTTTGGTTTTTGTTTCATTTAATTGAAGAGTATTGTGCATTTAGTGGTAAGGCCCTGCTTTCTGTTCTTTCACATACGAAGGAGAAGGAGAATGATCGGAAGGCGTAGCATCTGCGTAAGGCGAGGCATATCACAGGGCTGTTTGTGCTTATGTCAATTCCTTCTGTACAAGAGTTTTTTATTTTTGTCTAAGATTCATTCACCATTTCTTCATATCCTTTTCATTCTCCTGCTAGAATTATTGAAAGCTGTTCATTTTTAATAGAGCAGAAGAGGAAGGATGTCTGCAGTTAAACTTACCTGTCAGGTTATTTTGTAAGGCATGTCCATAAGTCCCACCAGAGATTGGCATATGTGCAATACAGACACATGCATACATATAGTAAAGTATGTGTAATCCACATATGCATTTTATATCCCTCCCTGCTTAGACAAAAGATTCAAAAAAAGTACTTTTTGAGAGAAGAGGTTAGTTTCATGTTATTTGCTACAAAGCACAAAGGGAGTAGTATTTAGTTAGGTTTTTTGTTTAAGATTCTCTGAGGTTAGTTACTAGTATAAGCATTGTTTTCTGAAGGCATTAAAATTTAAATCAAAGATAGTTAAAATGTTTAAACTTGAGACCCATGATTTTTAAATATTTTTTAGATGATGACTAGATTTATCCTGACTATCTGTTACTTTTGTATACCTCTGGTGCTACCATCTTGGTCCAGTCCAGTCAAATTTTAGAGCTTACATTGTCTATTCTTAATCCAAAGGAGTGTGCATTTTAACATTCCATCTATCATATTGTTAGGACAGTCCTTAGAAATATATAATACAGCACTTCCATTTCACAAATAAACTAAGACCCAAAGAAGTGAAATGATTAAATATATGTTCAGAGTTGATTTCTAAAAGAATCAGGAGTAAAGCATAGACCAGTGCTTGCTGCTCTAGTCTTAATGGTGATGAGTGTAAGCTCTGGTATCAGACCACAGACTCCGAATTTGAATGCCAGCTCTGCTGGGATTTTTATGCAAGTTATTTAACTTTGTGCTTTAGTTTCCTCATCTGTGAAACAGGGCTAATAATAATAGTACCTGGCTCTTAGGTGCTATTGATAATAAATAAGGTAACATTTTCTAGTGTAAGAGATTATTTAATAAGTGATAGGTAACATTTTATTGTTACTATGTAGTCTTCCTGCTTTATTTGGGGGACCCGCTCATTGTACATTCAAGAAAAGCAGATCTAAATAAACAATTAACGTAGTAGACACAACCACACACTGATCTGGTGTTTGTTTTATTCTCAGAACAGGAGTCCCTCTTGGGTCTCATTTGTTGTGTGGGAGGATTTTTGTTTTACTCTTCTAAAGCCGTCCAACATGGCCAGTGGGCAGAGAGAGGTGGCAGTCTAGTACCTGATTTGATCCTTGGACTGGATTTTGACATTAAAATTTTTCATACATTTTGTGGCTTTTCACAGATTTTTCTGTGAAATAAGTTGGATCTTAAGTTAGCTGTTTTAATAAGTGACTGGGATACTCACCATAATATGGCTCCTAAGTGACCCACTTATTGGGACTTTTTAGAAAAATATATCACAGAAAGGTTGTAGGGGCTATTTTCCTCTAACATCACAAATTGTTCCTACAACTCAGGAAAGTTTTATTGGCAAATTGAGCCTTACTGCAGCTTCAGCCTCAGATTGTAGAGAGATGGATCTATCAGAGTATTAATTTTTATTTTTAAATAACTGTGCCTCCACTGAATAGATTGTCCTTACTTTCCCTGAAAGGTTGGAGTGAGTTCTGCCTGAAGCCTTGGAGCAGGATGGTCTTCATGCGAATGTGCATTCTTGTGTGGGTCTGACGGAAGGATCACTTGACCTCCCCAATAGCTGGGTTTGCAGCTTGGGTTGCCCTGCAGAGATTAGGGTCTTGCATTCCAGGACCCCTGAATAGTTATAAACTTAACTCTTTGGAATAAAACAATTTAGATTTTTCTGTGATGTATTTGTTTAATCCTCAGGAGTCAGTGCTCTTCTGATCTTGGGCCAGATCTGTTCTGGTCATTGAGTGGTACCCAATGTCTTAAGGGAACGAAGACCATTTCATCATGCCTGTGAGGAATGTTCTCTCATCCCTTGCTACATGGTGTCAGGCTCCCACATGGCATTGAACAGTGGATACTGCAGGCAGGGCAGACGCCAGACCCCAAGACTGGTCTTGGGAGGGCTTTGGCGGGGGGCATTTTATGATCTAATTAGAGGGATTATAAATATCTTTTGATAAACCAACATAGTTAAATTTGGTTTTTTATTGCTTCTAAAATTTTTTATCTTTGAAAATAATAGGGCAGCTTTCCTGTTGATTCATTTTACCTAGGAAAGGAGAAAGCAACCATAACATGTTATCTATTATGGATTTTTAGTGACTAAAGCACTTTTGAGCACAAGAAGTCAGTGATTTGGAGAGGGTTTACTTGTCTTGTCAAACACAACAGCATGTTCCAATTATTCTTACTAAACTGCTCAGCAATTCCAGCCTATGGAAGCGTGATAAAGATTTTACATCCTGTAAATTGGGCCAGGTGTCTTCTGGATTGTCTTTTATGCAGAACATTAGAACACTTATTAGATAAATGGGTGTGTCTGTTTTGATTTTTAATGGAGTTGAGATTGACTGACTTCTAGTTTCTACTCAGATATTTCAACATAAAGAACCCCTCAAAGCTGTGACCTATGCCTTGTAACCTAGCATTATCACCATGAGAGACTCTTATATGAAATAGAAAATAACTCGATTTCAGCAATCTGAGTTCTCTCGGTTAATATGTTACCAATACAACATTACATGTGGGAGAAACTGGAAACTGGAATAATTTTTTCTCCATAGCAGGCTGGGTAACTCTCTGGCAAGTCTTGTAGCCTGTTTCTAGTATCAGCATGTTTATATGCAGAAGAACACTAGTCAGTGTCTGCCTGTGAACCTAGTCTTGTAACTTTCCTTTGTGATTAGGTAGGATCAGTAAGATTGTTTTTTGGTTTTTAAATAATAGGCAGCAGTCACAAAGCAAGACTTCAGAGTTTGTATTAGGCCAAACTAAATGTTTAGTGTGTGTTTAACTTTGCTTTAAGTATCTTGCAAATTTTGTGCTTTAATTTACAAATTGTACTCTGTAGTAGGCATTAATAGGATTTGGGGGGGTTGTTTTCTTTTGGATGTGTGCTAAACCACCATATCTCTTTGCTGGGGAATTCCTAGCTATACAATGTAAAGAAGTTTTCATGGTTGTATATAGATTTCAGAGAACTTCAGTCTGTCTAAAATTTCTAAAATGAATTTGGAGTCTCACAGGAAGTAAATAGCTCCAGATTTTTTTTTTCCCCACAAATAATTTGTAAAACAGTTAATTCGTAGGACTCTTGATTGTGACTTACTTGTTTGGATAGAGGAACAGGATTTTTTTTTTTTTTCTTTCACTGAGATTAAGGTACTGTGATTTTTTTTTTACCTGCTATGCTACTTCAGATGTGATTTACAACAGTGCCTGCGTGTAGGTCTAATTGTTCTCTTAGATATTGCTTTTAAAAATAAGAAAAGATGAGCTTTTATGTGATGTTTTGAAGAGCAAACATTCAATCTTGTGGAGTTCAATATTTTGTTGCCTTTTACCAAACATCCCTTCAAAGTCTTTACTCTTGTCTCCAACTACTTGGGGGAACAAAAGAAGTTTTCTTAGTACATTTAGCCAGCCTCCTGCTAGAAAAATAGGGGTCTACTTTGAGAAGTGTCCCTACCTGTTGCAGTGCCTGTTGGCACAAAGCAAAGTGGGTTCATCTAAAGAGGAGATAAATTTGACCCTTAGTTTGCAAAACCCACCTAACCTTTGCTAAGCATGAACCTCATTGCTTTCTCTTGAATGTGAAGCTGGGTGTCAAACTGAGGCCAACCTGAATTTTGTTTGCTCTCTTATAGATATGGTTTTGTGGAGTTTGATGATCTGCGTGATGCAGATGATGCTGTTTATGAACTGAATGGCAAAGACCTTTGTGGTGAGCGAGTAATTGTTGAGCATGCCCGCGGCCCCCGGAGAGACGGCAGTTACGGTTCTGGACGCAGTAAGCATTTAAAGGGCACATTTGTATCAATGACATGCTTTTGTTATTAAATGTTAATTTGTTACAGTAATTAATTAATTAATCTTATATTTAGTTGTATCAATGTTTAAAGCACTTGTTTCATAAGTTGTATATCTTTTTAAATATAGACTGCAAATAAACCTTTGATAATGTTTAATTTTAATTAAATTAATGACATTTCTTGTTTTAATACTTTATAAATATGTTTAATGATGTATATTTGTGTTTTTGTTGTTTTTTTTTTTTTTTCTCTGTAATGCAATTGTTTAACATAGATTTAACTAAGACCTCAATGTTTTAATTAAAAGAATCCTTTGAGGCTAAGATGACTGCCTGTTCCATTTGCTGACCTTGGGTTACCTTTCCATGCGTGGCTCTTTGAACCTTTGTGGCCCTTGGCTGACCAAAAACAGGAAGCCATGTGACGACCGCAACCTTTCCCCATTAGACCTGGGTGGTGAGGATCCCAAGGGTTAGACACAGATGAGATTAAACTGAAATAGGTGCCTGAAAATCTTTTTTTATATATATATATAAAATATTTTCAAAAACTTTAATCACTGTGAGTAACAATAGTAACTGTTTTAGTAGTTTGGTTACTTATTTCTAAATTGTTAATAGTTTTTAATTTATGCATGTTAATTTTAAATATAAATATTAATGAATATATGCTTACAACTTTGTAAATTAAGTTTTCAGATTTAACTGATAGCTTTTTAAAAATCTAGTTTAGAATTAAGGGTGGGGCTAGGGTTAAAGTATATGTGCTATTGTTTGAGGTTGGGGGGGTAAATAATATATTTTAAGAGAAGTATGTGCTATGTCATCTTTTCCTTTTCCTCCATTGAAGTAATCCTATTTATTTGAACCTTCCAAAGGTGGATATGGGTATAGAAGAAGTGGCCGAGATAAATATGGCCCTCCTACCCGAACAGAGTACAGACTTATTGTGGAGAATTTGTCAAGTCGATGCAGCTGGCAAGATCTAAAGGTTTGGGCCTCACTAACTTTCTGGGGTAAAGTTAAGCAGACATTAAATTAGGAAACAGGTAAATTTTTGAGGGCCTAGGCATACACAGGTGTGAGGGTGTTACAGGTTTGAAAGCTTCAGTAGATATTTGGAAATTCTCCAATTAAAGCTTCCATAGGAATATATCAGAATTTCACTCAAACTATTATTAGACCATTGCTCTAAAGACAAATATGTTATGTGAAATGTTCCTCAGTAGACAGTATTATAGAGAGATTCTAGTGTGATTTCTCATCATAAAAAGAAAAGGTAGAACCCCCAATGCTTCTGGAGACATATAACATGGAAATTTATTTCAGTTTCCAGTATGGATCTGCGTAGGTGAAATTGACTATCTAACCTATGTTCTTTCATAAGGCTTATTCAATTTTTAGGGAATATTTATCTTGAAATAATTTTGGTATCAAAAAATCAAGGTCTAGGGCTGGGGTTGTGGCTCAGCGCAGAGCGCCTGCCTCACATGTGTGAGGCACTGGGTGTGATCCTCAGCACCAAATAAATAAATAAACAAACAAAATGAAGTTGTTGTCCATCTACAACAAAATATTTTTAAAAATTAAGGTATAACCAAGAACTGTGCACACACCTATATCCCAGTTACTCCTGTTTCGGTTTTACTGGTTATGTTCAGGCCCCAGATCATTACTACCTGAATGACCTTGAGCAGTTTACTTAACTTCTCTGTATTTTATTTTCTACATATGTAAAATGGAGGTGATGATTATATACCTCATGTGGTTTAATTAGGACTGAGTTACCTAAAACATACTTGCTGTACAGTATGGTAAGCATTTGATATGTTAGCTATTACTACTTTGGAAATATGGCAGGATAACTCAAAAGTAAGTGATTTTCTTCAGGTCTTTCACCAGAGTGACCTCATATCTCCCATGGCCAGAGCAGCCCCAGTCTTGGTCTGTGACCAGCATCCTCATTTACCATCAGGTGTATCCCAGTCTGGATGGCTCCCTCCCTTTTGCCCAGAACCCCTTCTCCTGCAGATGATTCTGCTGAATAAAGACATTCTTGTACAGAGATGTTCTTGACTGGATTATGAATAATAGCAAAGAACTGGGTATAACCTAAAAGTATCAAAAGTTGGGAAATCCTAGAAAATGTATTAGGGAGTTATGAAATTGTTTATATTGAAACATGTAAGCATGTTTGGAAATCCTAGAAAATGTATTAGGCAGTTACGAAACTGTTTATATTGAAACATGTAAGCATGTTTATGATGTAGTGAGCAAAGAATATATTTAAGTATATTCAGTGTTTGTAACTGTAATCAGGAAAGAAACACACAAAATGAAAGCATTGAATGTATTCATCCCACAAATACCTGTCAAGTATTTGTATTACATATAAAGAAATATGGGGAAAAGGCACGGTGGTGCAAGCCTGTAATCCCAGACTCGGGAGGCAGGAGGATCACAACATTATTGACATCAGCCTTAGCAATTTAGCAAGTCCCTGTCTCAAAATTTTGAAAGTACTGGGGAAGTAGCTCAATAGTAAAGCACCCTTGGGTCCAATCCCTAGTACAAAAAAAAAAAAAAAAAATAGAAAAAAGAAATGAGGGAAAGCTAGCAGTAAGCTCAAGTTTACAATTTCACCCAAATTTTATATTCTTTTTTTTTTTTTTTTTTTTTTTTTTTTTTTTTTTTAGAGAGAATTTTAACATTTATTTATTTTTTCTTAGTTCTCGGCGGACACAACATCTTTGTTGGTATATGGTGCTGCTGAGGATCGAACCCGGGCCGCACGCATGCTAGGCGAGCGCGCTACCGCTTGAGCCACCTCCCCAGCCCCTTTATATTCTTTTTTAAACACTAATTGTATCTTCCTTTATCTAGCCATTGGCCTGTATTTATTGCTTAGTTATATTCTCTCTTTTTTTTTTTTTTAAAGAGCTTTTTTTTTTTTTTTTTTTTTTTTTAGAGAGAGTGAGAGAGAGAGAGAGAGAGAATTTTTAATGTTTTATTGTTTAGTTCTCGGCGGACACAACATCTTTGTTGGTATGTGGTGCTGAGGATCGAACCCGGGCTGCATGCATGCCAGGCGAGCGCGCTACCGCTTGAGCCACATCCCCAGCCCTAGTTATATTCTCTCACTGGACCATATTGAGTCCTGAAAGAGAATGAGGAAAGAGACTTGTGGTCATGATGGGACATGGATGGTCATGCCACTTTCAACCAGAGAAGAAATAGAGTTCTGTTGCCTTTTAGACTTTCATTAAAAAGACAATGTAAGGGCTGGGAATGTGGCTCAAGCGGTAGCTCGCTCGCCTGGCATGCGTGTGGCCGAGTTCAGTCCTCAGCACCACATACAAACAAAGATGTTGGGTCTGCCGAAAACTAAAAAATAAATTTTAAAAATATTTTTAAAAAAAGACAATGTAACAGTTTTTATAATTCCTATGGATTTGCTTATATTTTGCCAATATCTGTACGTTTTCAAACATAGATATATGGTGAAATGTAAAAGACCTAACTTAAATATAGTGACATGAGCTTCTGTAAACAAAGAACTTGCCATTATAAAATTTAGAAAATTATAGTTAAATAAAATTATCTATGAATATATAAACTTTTAGTTAAAGAAAATTTCTCTTAATTTGTTTTTGGTGTTGAGGATTAAACTTAGGGATGCTTTACTACTGGGCTACATCCCCAACCCTTTTTATTTTTTATTTTTATAGTGAAACAGGATCTTGATTAAGCTTAAGTTGCTGGGGCTGGCCTCAAACTTGTGATCCTCCTGGGTCAGCCTTCTGAGTCGCTGGAATTATAGACATGTGCCACCATGCCCAGTTGAAAATTTTCATACTTATTTGTCTCTACCGACTACTTAATGCCTAGTGCTTAAATCTCAATGGGTAGTTGGAGGTTAGATGGAAATATTTCAGCATAAAGTTTATTCTGTGGGAAGCTCATATTTCTTAAAAGAAAATTTCACTACAATGATTACATTAAATATTTTGGCAAAATGTGTCCTAATATTCAAGAATTTTATTTTTTTCTTTAGGATTATATGCGTCAGGCAGGAGAAGTGACGTATGCAGATGCTCACAAGGGACGAAAAAATGAAGGGGTGATTGAATTTGTATCTTATTCTGATATGAAAAGAGCTTTGGAAAAGTTGGATGGAACTGAAGTCAATGGCAGAAAAATCAGATTAGTTGAAGACAAGCCAGGTTCTAGACGGCGCCGGTCTTACTCCAGGAGCCGTAGTCATTCAAGGTACTGTTGAGAATGTGTTTTGTGTGTTGGCTATCACATCTGTTCATTAATGAGCACACAGGTGATCCACTGATGTTCCCCCTTTGGGTCCTGAGCAGCATGATTACATGTGGTTCAATAACTAAGTACTTTGAACTGAACATTTATTTGTAAAACTCCTGAACTCTTCGTACATCATGAGTACAAACAGAAGTAAAGTCCCTTTTCTAAGGCAGGAAATCAGTGGCCTTTTACCTTTCTTCTGGGGGCCCCCATCATATGGTGACTGGGGGACATACATGGCCCCTGGTTCCTTGGTTACAACAGCTACTCAAGAGTAGAGACTATTGTATTTGGCAGTTGCTCTGCCAACAGGCCAGGCATGGAACTAAGCATCTGGGAAACAGTGGTGAGCAAAACAAATCTGATCTCTGCCCTGGAGAGAAGACAGAAATTAAGCAAATAATTGCCATTGAGACGGGTTTTTTGAAGGAAATATAGCACGCCAATCTGGAGACTTGGCTGGGGCTTCCCTAAGGATATGTTATAGAAGCTGATCCGAAAAGATGGATTAGAGACAGTGGGTAGATGTGGTGGGGCAGAAGGGGTTGTTCTAGCAGAAGTAAGGGTGTTCTTGAAGACCTGGGGTGTTGTACCACTGGGCTATATCTGTGATCCTTTTTAACCTTGTTAAGTTGCTGGGGCTGTGGGGCTGACCTCAAACTTGAGGTTCTCCAACCTCAGCCTCCTGAGCAGGCTAGAATCTTAGTTGTGTACCACCATGCCCAGCTAAAATTATATCGAGGCATTAGAGAAAGGACATATTTTAGCAGGACCACTTTGTTAGTAACACTTTGTGTATACTTTGTGTCATACAGTTTATGGGATCTATTTTTACATCCTACTTGTGAGTCATCACTCAGTATGCTCAGGAATTGTCATCCTGAGCCATCCTAACTTCACCAACTTGTAGAATGTTAGTGTCACCTAGCAGCTTCCAAAATTGATGAGGGTAATCACTTAGAATCATTAGGAATGAGTTCTTACACGTGTGTTTGATGTTTCATCATAATATTTTAATCCTCAGATGTTCTGTCTATAGCCAGTGGAATCTTTCAGGTTGATTCCTGTGTCTTCAGCCATCCATGTCTTGTTTGATTTTTATGCACTTTTATTATTTCCCCATACCTTTTTTGCAGGGCAGGGGTGCCAGAGATTGAACTCAGGGGCTCTGAGCCATATCCCCAGCCCTTTTTGTGTTTTATTTGGAAACAGAGTCTCACCAAGTTGCTTAGTGCCTCGCTATTGCTAAGGCTGGTTTTGAACTCATGATCCTCCTCCTCTGGGATTATAGGCATGTGCCACTGTGCCAGGCTCCCACAAAACTTTATTCTGACATAAAAGACTAGTTCACAAATACCTGTATTCCCCTCCTTCTGGCTTTAACAGTATTTTTGCCTTTGTTCTCTCTCCTCCCCCCATATACATGCTTGTATATGTTTTGGGGGGGTGGGTTTTGGTACCAGGGATTGAACTCAGGGGCATTCAACCACTGAGCCATGTCCCTAGCCATGTTTCATAATTTATTTAGAGACAGGATCTCACTGAGTTGCTTAGCACCTCACCAATGCTGAGGCTGGCATTGAACTTGGCAATCCTCTTGTCTCAGCTTCCTGAGCTGCTAGGATTGAAGGTATATGCCACCACACTCAGCTTGTATATGTGTTTTTATACACAGTATACATTTTACATTTGAAAAAGTGCAGAAATTATAGCACTTTATACCCCATACATTTGTCTCTAAAGATGATGGACCACAGTTCTAGGTTCTTGGCTAAATACATGAACAGTGTGTAATTTCATCAGTCACCTAATATCCAAGTCATATTCATGCCTCCCTAGTTGCTCCATGGATGTTTTGTTATCCTGACCAGGATTCAATGCAAAGGGTTAAATCTTTTTACCCTGGAACAGGCCTACCATTTTTCCCCCAATAATCCTCCCCACCGCTTTTTTGTTTTGTTTTGTTTTTTTCCCCACCCCGGAACAGACCTTGTTTTGTGTTGCAGGGGATATGTATTTATTTTACAAATAAAGTAAAGTTGTCTATTTATTTGATTGAACCTAGTGCCTCACAGATGGTAGGCAAGTGCTCTGCCACTGAGCCATAACCCCGGCCCCTTTCCTTTTATTTTTAAGCTTTTTAATACTGTCCCACATTCTGGATTGATCTGTTTCTTCTTGGTGTCATGGTACTAAGAGCTTCTTCCCTGGACTTCCTATAAGCTGAGAGGGAGCTCTATAGAGGCTGGAGTAAGATACAACTTAAGACATTTTTGGCAAAAGTCCTTCATAGGTGATGGTGCCCAGGAGGCTCTGAACACTTTCCTGCCTGTCACAGTGAGATGTTCTAGGCCCATCTTGTGTGCTTCCTGCCCTGCACCTGGGATAAGTCATTTCCCTAAGGAACACTGGTCACCATCAGTAGGAATAGTGAAAGTCCACAGTCTGGACTTGCTAAAGGTTTTCTAAAGCTTTTGGAGAGTCTGTCTTTTTACAAGTGCTCTGTGGCCGAGCACAGTGGCACCAGCCTGTAATCCCAGCAGGTCAGGAGGCTGAGGCAGGAAGATTATAAGTCCAAAGACAGCCTCAGCAACTTAGCAAGTCCCTGTTTAAAAATAAAAAGGGCAGGGGCTGGGGATGTGGCTCAAGCGGTAGCGCGCTCGCCTGGCATGCGTGCGGCCCGGGTTCGATCCTCAGCACCACATACCAACAAAGATATTGTGTCCGCCGAGAACTAAAAAATAAATATTAAAAAAAATAAAAATAAAAAAAAATAAAAAGGGCTGAGGATGAGATGTGGCCCAGTAGTTAAGCACCACTGGGTTCAATCTCCAGAACCATATAAATAAACAAATAAATAAATAAGTCACAGTGAGGCAGAGAGGGGCAGGTGAAGGGCAGAAGCATTTGCAGAAAGGCACATGGGAGGCCCTCATGGCGGCAGGGAAGGGTGATGCACACAGAGGCCACAGGTAAATGGCAGAAGGTGGAGGAGGCAAGACATCAGGGAGTGAGAGTTGGGGTCAGGGATCACAGGCCTCTGGTGTGAGGAACTGGGCAAATCACAGTAGTGTTGGTGGAGATAAGGAACCCAGCAAAGGCAGGGGAGCTGTGGGCTCCAGATCAGAGGTGGGACAAACTTTAGTGTTTTCCGGGGACTGGGCCTGTGGGCCTAGACCACATGGTGAGTGTGCCCAGACAACTGAAAGAATGTCTTGGTTGAATCTAAATCAGCCCTTCATCAGCAATTTTAAGAACAATTTTTTTTCTCCCCACAGGTCTCGCTCTCGGAGCAGACATTCCCGGAAGAGCAGAAGCCGAAGTGGCAGTAGCAAAAGCAGTCATTCTAAGAGCCGATCCCGGTCCAGGTGGGTCTGCCTGGGGCACGCCGGTGTCGGCAAGGAGCACTGTACCGTGTCTCCCTTGGGTTTTAGCTGAGTGGCCCTTCTCCCTCAGCCTGGCTTTTCCAGGTCCACATTAGAATTGTGGGGGTCCAGAAGACCGTCCTCCGCCGGGGCAGCTAGCTCTTATATTGGGGGGGTGAGCTCCGCAGAGCCCCGGATCTGTTCCTCTCCTGATTACATGAGGAGTGACGTCACCCCGTGTCTCCTCAGGTCAGGCTCCCACTCCCGGAGCAAGAGCCGCAGCCGCAGCCAGAGCCGCAGCCGCAGCAAGAAGGAGAAAAGCAGGAGCCCCAGCAAGGATGACAAGAGCCGCAGCCGCAGCCGCAGCGCCGACAAGAGCCGCAGCAAGAGCAAAGACCACGCCGAAGACAAAGTCCAGAACAGTGACAGCACCGGGAAACCCAAGAGCCGGAGTCCCAGCCGCCATAAAAGTAAGAGCAAAAGCAGGAGCCGCAGCCAGGAGCGGAGGGTAGAGGAGGAGAAGCGCGGGAGCCGGAGCCGCAGCCAAGAGAAGGGCCGGAGCCAGGAGAAGAGCCTCCTCAAGAGCCGGAGCCACAGCAGGAGCAGGAGCAAAGGGGGCAGCCGCAGCCGGAGCCGCAGCAAAAGCAAAGACAAGAGGAAGGGCAGGAAGAGAAGCAGAGAGGAGAGCCGCAGCCGCAGTCGCAGCCGCAGCAAGAGCGAGCGGAGCAGGAAGCGCAGCAGCAAGCGCGACAGCAAGTCAGGCGGCGGCAGCAGCAGCAAGAAAAAGAAGAAGGAAGAGGACCGTTCGCAGTCCAGGTCGCCATCTCGCTCCGTGTCAAAGGAGCGGGAACATGCCAAGGCCGAGTCTGCCCAGAGGGAAGGCAGAGGAGAGGGTGAAGCTGCTGCCCCCAACCCCGAGACCCGGTCCAGGTCGAGATCCAATTCCAAATCGAAACCAAACCCGCCATCAGAATCACGCTCCAGATCAAAGTCAGCTTCAAAAACCCGATCTCGGTCCAAGTCTCGATCCAGGTCTGCTTCCAGGTCGCCCTCCCGGTCTCGATCTCGGTCCCACTCAAGGTCCTAACTGGCTACAACCACGGCTGGAACTACCCGGGAAGTCTTTTGTACATGTTTGGTAGCCGTAGCACAAGTGATTGAAGTAGAACCTACGTCACTGCTGTACATTTTTAACTCCCCTAATGGTGTGTCTATAATTGTTAAATCTAAGTGCTTCCTCTCAGTAAAGCCTCCTGGCGCCAGGCCTTCCTGCTCGACTGAAAAAAAAAAAAAAAATTCTTTAAAACCCCCTTTCCTCATGGCCCACAGTAGAATATCCAAAATGCCTCGGCTCTCAGGCCTGGCCTTTCCCACAGGGAGCTCGGCACCTGGACGGCTTTAAGGCTGGAATGATGGCATAGGTAGGTATGGTGAGTTCAACCATTTTTGCCCTTGAATTGACTCCCTTTGATGTATGCCATTTAGTGAAAGTGCTAAGTCTTCAGTTTCCTACCATTTTGGTTTCATATTTTTGGACCTAACAAAGTTGTGAATAGCACAGTCGAGGAAAATTGATACCTGCAGTAACCCATAGGAAATAAACTGTAGAGTTCCATATTCTGGTATTGTGATTATATTGTTTTATATTAAAAAAAAAAGAAAAGAAAAGAATTTTTTTTAATTTTATTTTTCCCCGTCTTGCAAAGTATAGTGACCCCTGTTTCCATTAAATTTGAATAAAGACTATTTTTGCTTGACAAAATTTCATGGTGCTTGAATCACAATTGCATTTCCTGAGGTAACAATTTTTCCTTCCTTAACAAAAAGTTTGTCATGGCTGTTTTGTTCCTTGGGCTGACCCATGGTCAGCACTTCCCAAGGATTTATCTTGCTCTGCAGAATAAAAACAAGTTTCCCAGAATTTGTGGTTCTGGGATTCAAATTCCAAAGAAGCCATTTGGAAAATCAGCATCACCAGTGAGTTATTCGCATAGAGTTGTTTCTTCGGTGCTTTGGGTTGAACTTGCTATGAATCTTCACTTTCATGGCTGGGTACCATTCCAGGCACTGGACAGGTAGGTTTGAGCTTGGACCGTATAAATACTGAACCTGTGGGCCAGATACTGACTGGTGACCACCAGTAGTGTTCATGTCTAAGCCAAGAGACTTCTGAACAAAACCCCTAGAGGTATTGTTTTGCAGTGCTAGGGATTGAACCCAGGGCCTTGCACATATGATAAGCAAGTGCTCTACCACTGAAGTAGTTCCCAGGCTCCTTAGAGGGTTAAATGCAGTGCACTGCGTCCTCTAGACAACAAATCAAGGATAATAATAACATTTGAGGCCAAAGTTCAGTAATTCTTGGCACCTCCTCATCCCGCATAGTCTAGTCAAACAAAGACCTTGAGAAACTAAAAGGAGAAAGTATAAGGTTGGTTCATTTGCCACCAACATCTATTATGAGCTAGGTGTTTTTAATGTACCTTATTACATAAGCCCATTTTAAATTATAAAGGAAAGCTCAGAGAGGGGATGTAGCACAGCTAGTGACAAAACTATGATTCTCTAGTTCTCCCTTGTAAAACATGATTTGTGATGCTTATAGGAAGACATGACATTTGAATTTACAAAGAATGAACCCAGATCAAAGTCAAGCAGGATTTCTCTACTATCTGCTTTTCTTTAATAAAAAGTTCTAAATTGCTGCAGGACAATACCATTAACCCAAGAACACCCATTTGGCCAAGCCCATGTCATCCCAGTACTGGATGCTAAAGAATAAAGAGAGTGGCTCATTTAGTTTCTTCAGTGGAAAACAATAAGCATTAATACCCACAAAAATACACACAGTAGGAAATTTCCCAAACAGGAAGCAGCCAAAAGCAATCCAAAGGTCCACCTGAGGTGACCCTTTCTGGATGCTTAGCTCTACACAGGCCTTTTTCACACATAACCTTTCACCGTGTGGTGGAAAAAAGAACAAGCGCCACAGACAGAAAACAGTCACCAGCATGGTTGACTAAAATCACTTTAAATGCCAATGGCGTAAGTAGACTGTCAGAGTGGGTTCTGAAAAGCAAGACCCAGCTTTATCCTGTTTACAAAACCCATTTAAGTACAAGGACAAAAGGGCAGCCAGGGCAGGGGCACATGCCTGTAATCCCAGCTGCTCTCTCCAGAGGCTGAAACAGGAGGATGGAAGTTCAAGGTCAGCCCAACAATTTAGCAAGCCCTTAAGCAACACTGTCTGAAAATGAAAAGGGCTAGAGATGTGGTTCAGTGGTTAAACATCCACCCCCAGTTCCACCCCCAGTACCAAAAAAAAAAAAAAGTCCTTAGTGTTTATGCACCTACAGCAAAGCAAAGCCTCAAAGGAAAAGGGGGGAAAAAGACAGATCCATCATTAATTGGTCATTTCAGTCACCCAATATTAGAAACCAGTAGATCCAGCAGGCAGAAAATCAGTAAGGATATATTTGAACTGGATAATGCCGTCAACCAACTGGGTCTCATTGATGTTTATAAAACAGCTTATAGAACAGCAGAATACACCTTCAATTTATACAGAACATTCATCAAGACCATTCTACCCCATGCACCTTAACAAATGTAAAGGAATAGAAATCACACAAAGGATGACCTCAGATTACAATGGAATTAAACCACAATAACAAAGATAACTGGAAAGTTCCAGAACACTTGGAAATTAAACAACATGCTTTCAAAGGGGGATTCTCAAGAGATTAAATATTTTAAACTAAAATAAAACTTAACAAAATTATGGAATGCAGCAAAAGCAGAGCGTAGAGGAAAATGTATAATATTGGATGCACATACTCAAAAAAATGAACAGTTTAAGCTTCCTTTGAGAAACTACAAAAAGGACAAATTCAAAGTAAGAAGCAGAAAAGAAATAAAATTAAGAGCAGAAATAAATGAAATTGAAAAAAGGAAACCAACAGAGAAAACCAAAAGCTGATTCTTCAAAATGATCCATAAAATTGATCTTCTAGCCAGGGTAAGGAAAAGGAGAGGAGAGGAAGGAGACACATTACTAGTATCAGAAATGAGTTAGGCCGTCACTACGGATCCCAGGGACATTGAAAGGGTAATAAAGGAAGAGTATGAGAAACTATCCCCATAAGCTTGATATACTAGATGAACTGGACAAATTCTTTGATAGATACAATTTACCAAAACTAACATGAAGAAATAGATGATCTGAACAGGCCCATGTCAGTGTTAAGTAAGATGAAGCAATAATTAATAAACTGAAACAGTACCAGACCAGACCACTGGGTTCTTCCAAACCCTTGATAAAGAAGAAATACACCAATTTTACAATCTCTTCCAGTAAACAGAAGCAGAGGACTCTTCCTAAGTAATTAGGAGATTGGCATTATCTGGTACCAAAACTAGCAAAGGCACCACAAGAAAGGAAAACTACAGATGAATGTCTCTGATGAACATGCATACCTAAATCTTGAATAAAATGTCAGCAGATACAATCCAATGATATAAAAGAGGTATATATCATAAACAAGTGAGATTCCAGGCAGTAAAGCTGGCTAAACATTCAAGTCAATTAATGTGGGCTGGGGCTGTAGCTCTCTGATAAAGCACTGGCGTAGCATGCACAAATCCCTGGGTTCTCTCCCCAATACTGTGGCAAAGGGGAAAAACAAACAAAACAAAATCCAACGGCCACTCATGATTAAAAATAAAAAACAGGGCTGGGGATATGACTCAATTGGTAGAGTGCTTCCCTTGCATACCCAAAGGCCTGAGTTCGATCCCCAGCACCACAAACAAATAAAAAATAAAAAACAAACCTCTCACTACAGCTAACATACTTGATATTGGGAAACTAGAAGCTCTTCACTCAAGATTAGGAACAAGGTTATCAGGTAAGGATATCCTCTCTTTCCACTCCTACTCAACATCAAACTACAATAAAAAAAGAAAAAAACAGAGGAGGGGAGAGTATATAGATTGGAAAGGAAGAAATAGCAAGATGACAGAATCAATCATCTTTATAGAAAATGCCAAAGAAAACCCCCCTAGAATTAACAGCAAATTTGCAGGACATAAGGTTAACATACAAAAGTCAATTGCTTTCCTAATATGCCAGCAATTAACAATTAGAAATTAAAATTCCTAAACTCAAAAACACATTAGCACCCCCAAAATTTAGCTATAAACCCAGTGAAATACGTACAAGATCCATATAAAAAAAATAGCAAATATCTAAATAAACAGGGTGACTTTTCATGTTCATGAATAGGAAAACTCCTTACTGTTAAAAGATTCTTTCCAACTTGAACTATAGAATGGATGTGTTCTCCATCCAAATCCTGGCAAGTTAATTTTGTGGCTATCAGCAAACAGATCTTAAAATTTATGGAAAGACAGGCCAGGCACGGTGCACACGCCAGTAATCCCAGCAACTCTGGAGGCTGAGGCAGCCTCAGCAAGGCAAGGTGCTAAGAAACTCAGTGAGACCCTATCTCTAAATAAAATACAAAAAAGGGCTGGGGATGTGGCCCAGAGGTTGAGTGCCCCTGAGTTCAATCCCCAGTACCCCCCACCAAAAAAAAATAAAAAATTAGGGAAAGGAAAAAAATCTATAGAGTTGCCAACCCAATATTGAAGGAGAAGAATGAAGTCAGAGGACTGATACTATCCAACCTCAAAACTTACCTAAAATCTATAACAATCAGAGCTCTGTTAGCCAGGCATGGTGGTGCACACCTGTAATCCCAGTGGCTGGGGGCAGGGCGCAGGGGGATGAGACAGGAGAATCACAAGTTCAAAGCCAGCCTCAGCAACAGCGAGGTGCTAAGCCACTCAGTGAGACCCTGTCTCTAAATAAAATACAAAATAGGGCTGGGGATGTGGCTCAGTGGTAGAGTGCCCTGAGTTCAATTGCCAGTACCCCCACTACCGCCAAAAAAAAACAAGTCCTATTTCTAAAGAATAGATCAATGAGGGCTGGGGTTGTGGCTCAGTGGTAGAGTGCTTGCCTAACATGTGAGGCACTGGGTTTGATTCTCAGCACCATGTATAAATAAAGGCCCACCAACTACTAATAAAATATTAAAAAAAAGAATAGATCAATGGAACAGAACAGAAAGCTCAGAAATGAACCTACACAGGAATAACCAACTGATCTTTGGCAAAGGAGCAAAAGCAATTCAATGGACAAAGATAAGTCTTCAACAACGTCAGAACAACAGGACGTTGACATGTAGAAAAACATATCTAGGCACAACTTACACCTTTCACAAACTTAACTCAAAATTCATGGACCTAAATATAAAACACAAAACTGTAAAACTATTAGAAGAAAACAAGACCCAGGTACAGTGGTGCATGCCTGGAATCACCCAGCTGCTTTGGAGGCTGAGGCAGGAGATGGCAAGTTCTAGAGAACTTGAGACAGATTCTAGAGACCAGTCTCAGCAATGGGTTTGGCAATAATCTCTCAGATATAATACCAATAACACAATCCATGAAAGAAAAGTTGATGTCAGACTTCATTAAAACAAATTTTTACTTTGTAAAAGACATTGATAAGAGCAAAAAGGCAAGCCACAAACTGGGAAAAATATTTGTAAGTCACATGTCTGAAAAGAATTTATATCCAAAATATATAAAAAAACTTTTTTTTTTTTGAACCAGGGATTGAACACAGGGGCACTTGACCACTGAGCCACATCCTCAGACCTTTTTGTATTTTATTTAGAGACAGGGTCTCACCAAGTTGCTTTGCACCTTGATAAGCTGCTGAGGCTAGCTTTGACTCATGATCCCAGATCCTCCTGCCTCAGCCTCCTGAGCCACTGGGATTACAAGCATGCACCACCATGCCTGGCAGAACTCTAAAAGTCAACAAGAAACTGACCGACCTACTTTAAAAATGGGCAAAAATATGAATGAACACTAAAGAAGAGACAACTGACGGCAAATAAGCATATGAAGAAAGCTCGACATTATGTGTGTCGTTAGTTAACTGCAAATTAAAATAATAATGAGATGACACCATACATGGATTTAGATTTTGGCTAAAATCCAAAACACTGACCACCCCAAATGCTGGCGAAGATGTGGAAAAACAGGATGAGAACACAAAATGGTACAGCTGCTTTGGAAGACAGTCTGGCAGTTTCTTATTAAGTTAAACACTCCTCTTAGCATTACACAGCATCTCCTCCACCTGAGTGAACTGAAAACCTATGTTTTCATAATGCATTCAAACACACAATAAATAAAACAGCAGCTTTATTCACAACTGTCGAAAGTTGGAAGCAACCAAGAGGTCCTTAGATGAACAGATGAATGAATGAATCACCCGCAGCGCCAATGCTAGCCCCACCTTTCTCCCGGGGCCACCAGCGTGGTCCCATCCATCCATGACCCAGGTGTGTCTCTCACCTCCTTACCTGAGTCCCAGCAGCTCTCGGATGGGTCGTGCTCAGCATGTCGAGTGACGTGGCTCTCTTCACCTGCAAGGGAGAGGCCAGAGAAACAAGTGAACCCCGGGTCTGGCTCTGCTGTGGGAAGCACCTCTCCAGCACCGTTTTTTATTGGCGTCACGGGAAATGGGAGCCGTGGAATATTCTTGAGCAGAAGGAGGGGTGCTGAAGATTCTGCCAATATCAGGGCTGTTCCCCAACCTGCTCCAACACTACTCAGCTGCCGGCCACCACCTCAGGGTGGAAAGCCAGTTTCTCACTTCACACCAGGTCGGCACCTGGAACTTTGAGAATACGCTGCTCTGAAAAGAGACCAGACGAGGGCACCAGAGAGATGGTCAGTCCCCACCACCACCACCGAGGCCCACACAGTCCCCCTTGCCCACAGCCAAAGCAAAGTCCCTCGCCTGTTGTTCCGTTACCAGCTGTGTCTGTGATGGGACCCCAGGAAAACCGAAGAGGGGCTCTGAGAAACCCCTTGGGAGGGATCGAGAAAACAGGCTCACAGGAGGGTGGACAGGTCCTCTTGCGGGGGTTGCTCTGCACAGTTCCAGCTGGCGGGCACGGGTCTGTTTCAGGTGGGCTGAGCCTGCGGGGGAGTTGTAGCTCCCGTAACCTCTGCTCATCCAGTCCCCTCATTCTAAAGTGCAAACCTGGCCATGTCTCTCTCTTGCTTTAGAACCTGTCGGGCCAGGCTGGGTGGCGCACGCCTGTTATCCCAGCAGCAGCTTGGGAGGCTGAGGCAGGAGGATCTCGAGTTCAAAGCCAGCCTCAGCAATGGTGAGGCACTTACCCCCCCCCTCAAAAAAAAAAACCACAACTGACTGTAGGACTGGGAATGTAGCTTGGTGGCACAGCACCTGCCCAGCATATGCAAGGTCCAGGGTTCAGTCCCCAGCATCACAAACAACACTGGCTGTGCCTCCCGGGTCGCCTCAGCAGGAAGCGTGGCAGCCCTGCTTTGGAGCAACTCTGGCTGAGGGCAGGTGACCGCAGGATTCAGTCTATGCCGCTGTGGGCCCACAGAGACTGTAGAAAGATGGGCAGTGACCAGAGCCCAGGGGAGAGAGGGAGGGATGACCAGAGAACATGGGAGCCGGAGAGCAGTGAAACGGTCTTTGGTGGTACATCATGACACACACGTCACAGCCCCAGATGTCACTGTCAACATGAGTTACCAAGACAACAAACACACCACTGTAACTAACCAAGATGAGGCGGCAGGGCACAGAATTCGGACAGGCGGGCACTCGGCCTTCCCATTCAATTTTTCTTCAAAAAAGTCAAGTCTATTGTTTTATTTTAAACGGTGCAAGGAGTCCATCTAACGACTCCTCAGTTTTCACAAAGTCCCCTGCCCTGCCTGTCCTCTCGGTGATCCCACTATATTCTGCAACCTGCGTACTAAATTAGGGCCGGTGAGCCAAGGCAGGTGGGCTGAATCCAGCCTGCTACCTGTTTTCATATGGCCCTTGAGCTAAGAATAGTTTTAACATTTTTAAATGAGTGAAAAAAAAATCAAGAAAATGTTTCATATGTAAAGATGACATCAAGTTCCCAGTTCAGTGTGTGCCACAGCCCCGGCCATGCTCATTTGTTAGGGACGATCTATGGCAGCAGAGTGGAGTCCCCACAACAGGGATTGAAAGCCTAAAATCTTTGCCAACCCCTGTATCAAACAATAAAGGTAGGCACAGATTACACACAATAATGAGGGCAAAGGAAAGGAAAGAGAATTACTTTAAAACATTAGCTAACCTGGTACAATGGGGCATGCCTGTCATCCCAGTGATTTGGGAGGCTGAGGCAGGAAGACCACAAGTTAGAGGCTGGCCTCAGCAACTTAGACCCCAAAATAAAAATAAAAAGGGTTGGGGCTATAGCTCTGTGGTAGACACCCCTAGATTCCATCCCCAGTGACCCCAAAAGTAAAATAAACATAACACACCAAAACACGAGTGCAGCAGAGGCTATGGTCCTATTTTTTTAATACTTTTTTTGGTTGTAGGTGGACACAATCCCTTTATTTTATATATTTGTTTTTATGTTGTGCTGATTGAACTCAGGGCCTCCTGTGTATGAGGCAAGCGCTCTACACCGAGCCACACCCCCAGCCCCCCAGGAGTGAATTTTAATGACATGCAGGTAAATAGCTCAGTGACCTGCGGAATCATCACTGTGTTCTTGGGGAAGGGGCTTCTCAAGCTGAAAGAGGTCCTTGGAAGATGTGCAGATGGAAGCTGTTCAAGAGGGCGGGAAGCAGGCAAGGGGTCAGGCCTTGGGCAGGAGCGTCTAACCTACTGGAGAGGGAGGCTCCAATTCCCTCAGCTTTAGTAAAAGGGTCACCGTCTCCCCCAAGCACACCAAGGCAGACTCCCTAAAGTAGAGGTTGGAAGAAGAATTATCAAAAGGTCTGCTACACACCTGCGAAAGTTGGGGGTCACATTCTAAGAATGACCCCAAGATGAACCAACATGGTCTTCACAAGCTGCAGTCTCTCATTTTAAATGCTAAAATCCAAATAAATTAACTCAGGCTTGGTGCAGGGACACCAGCTACACAAAATCAAATCCCAGGATGGTACACACAATATGTCTTATGTCATCACCACGATGCAAGGTTAAGTCAAAGAAAAGCCACCCCAAACCCGGCCCAGTGGTACATAACCTCTAAACCCTGGAGGCTGAGGGAGGAGGACAGATGGTAGGTTGAGGCCAGCCGCAGCAACTTAGCAAGACGGTGTCTCAAAATAAAATCAAAAGGGCTGGAGATGTGGCTCAGTGGTAGAATGTTTGTCTGGCCCACGTGAGGACTTGCATTTGATCCCCAGCATTGAGGAGGGAGGAAGGGAGGGAGGGAGGGAGGGAGGAAGGATGGACAGAGGACAACTTTTAAAATGAGGGCTGGGGTGTACTCAGTGGCTTTGTCTAGCACGTGAAAGGCTCTAGATTCAATGCCCAGCACTGGGGGCGGGGGGGGGGAGTGGAGGGGAGAAAGGAGCGGGAAGGGGAGGGGAAGAAAGAAGAGCCACCCTGGCACTTGCACCTCTTGGTAGAGCCCTTCCAGGAGGGGGTGGCCTCCGGTGGGGGTCAAACAACATGGACAGTCGGGACAGCACATTTCTAGTGCCCAAACCGGTTAAGCCTTCCCGACACCGGGCGGCCCCGCCGCGCGGCGTTTCTGTGCCCAGTTCTGCGGAGGGGAGGGGCCGGCCACCACGGCTACGCGAAGCAACGTGGGCGAGTTTCACCAATATTGTTTAAAACACTCGGTGCCGCAAGAAAGCAAACACGCATTCGAAAGTGGGCGGGGAAAAAAAAGAAAAGAAAAAAAGTGGGTGGCCAAGGCAAACCCCGACTCCTGCCAGAAGCACGCTTCCCGAGCCCGACTCGCAAGCGCACGTGGGCGGGCGGCCCCGGCTCTCCACCGGGCGGCGCTGCCCTCCGCCCTGATTGGAGGACTCGGGCGTAGGGCCTACGCGATTGGCTGATTTCAGGATCAGGGTGGGCCAAAGGGAAGGGCTACAATTTAAACGACTACAATTGGATCCAATTAAGGCTGAATACAGTTTTTTGAAACTTCAGACTCTATTTCTCACAATATGAAGCAGCCAAACAAATGAGCCCACACTCCATCCCCACACACAGAAATCTTCAAAACAGGCCAAACTAAACGGTTGCTGTTTTTTACACACTGCAGCTTTAGGCTCAGAAGAGAGCACACTTGGGTGCAGGGAAGAGGGGCGGGGGTGGGTGGGGCTTCCTGGGCAGCTTTCTAGTCCTCGCCTGGTCGAGACCCTACCTGGCATTTGTTTGATGAGTTTAAGGAGCTGGACGTTCAAGTTTATGCAGTTTCCCGGAGGTGTGGAATTCACAGTAAAACAGCCTTCCAAAAAGCAAGTGGAGATTTAATCTGATTCCAAAGAATCAAAATTCCTTTTTTGTATAAAATATTTATCCTTAATTCACACTTCCCAGGCAACGTTGGTGTTTTTTTAGAGAGTGATTATAGAACCCTGGGATATTCCTAAAGAAATGCAAATTGGAACAAGCCTGCAGCCTTGCCTAACACCTGGTCTCTATTAGGAACCCAGTGCAGCTGGCCTGACTGTGAATTTGAGCTGCTAGACTGCTGGTGCGGCTGGAAGTCACCTCAGGATCCAGAGGGAGATCTGCAGGAGCCCTAGTACTCCACTCCTGGCTCTTTATCCTGAGGTGACAACTCAAAGAAAAGTGCTGCAGTACAAAGGCGCATAGGGCTCTTCACAACAGCAACTGGTGGAGCCCCCAAAGGGCCGCTTCTCAATCCCCTCTGGGCACCCTTTTGCAGCCACCAGAGTTGATGGATTCCGGCACCATTCCAGAATATATTCCTGACCTCATGCTTCAGTGACTACAATGTGAACCAAAGAAGAAGAAGAAGAAGAAGAATCCACAACTGTACATTAGCTACCATTAAAATCAACTGTAATTCTTTCGATGCTCTTTCATTCATCATTTTTCCCCCTCAAGTATCTCTTGGCAAGAAGAGTTAGCCAAGTAGTTCGAAAAACCTCTTGGGCATTATTGGTGATTCCTCCAAACCAGAGATTTGGGCCCGACCCAACAGCGGCCGGGCAGCATGGGCTGCTCCTCCAGGCAGGAGCGTGTTTGCCTAATGATCAGAGGTGCTGATGTCCCTCTGAAGGAAACCTTCAAGGACCCCCAGCCCTCTGAGAACACTCTCTCCTCTTCTGCTTGGCTAGCTTTCCTTGCTGTAATACGATCAGGGACCTGAAGTTCCTGGAAAGTATCTGAAAGAGACCAAGTAAATGATCTAATCCCGCCTGTGCCTCAGCAGGTCCAGGAGCAGGGGAGGAAGTTCTGTAAGTGGAGTTGCTCCGTCCTGGAAGTTCCCCCGGTAAGGACATTTTACAGATGAGGATAAGAAATTCTAGGAGTGGTGTGACAGTGTCTACCTTCTTGTCCTGTGACCTTGAACAAGTTACTTAAACTCGCTGGGCCCCTGTAAAGTGGGGATAATTATTCATCCCCCAACCCTGTGTGGAGAAGGCTTTGGAGTCAGGCAGACTTGGCTGGAAGTCCTGACACTTTCCCATACTCTTGTTACTTGGGGTGGGGTCACTTCACCCCTGAGCCTGGAAGCAGGGAATAAGCTCTGTGCCTGCTTCACTTACAGGAGATAAAGTCAATCTCCTGCAGGGCTGACCTGGAGTTCCTGAGGGACAGCTCTGCCTGCTCCTGCCATTCCATGCCAGTCCTCAAAGCCATTCCATGCCAGTCCTCCCCCTGGGCTACCTTCTCTTCCATCTCCCTCCTCCGGGTGTTTCCCACTGGGGAGAAGGCACCCTGTGAGGAACCCCACAGCAGCCTGCCATGTCCTGGGTCTCCCCCTCTAAAACGACTAGGAAAAAGGCACCCATGCAGATGCCCTCTGCATCTCCCCGCAGGGGTGAAGGGATGAGGGAGCTCCCTGAGCCTCCTGTCCCCTTTCAGCAATGAAACAGTCACCACGAAATTTAAAGTCTGCGTGTTCTGTCTGATAAAGAAGCAAACCTCGACTGGCCTTGGCTGATGCCCAAGC
The DNA here is from genome assembly GCF_052094955.1 of Ictidomys tridecemlineatus. Classification (NCBI taxonomy): domain Eukaryota; kingdom Metazoa; phylum Chordata; class Mammalia; order Rodentia; family Sciuridae; genus Ictidomys; species Ictidomys tridecemlineatus. The sequence continues at coordinate 20,023,523 of NC_135487.1, read as the reverse complement.
TAGACTCCAGGCCAGGCAGCCCTGGGTGTGGAGGGTAGGGGCAACTAATCCAACTAATCACACACAGAAGGTGGGCTTAGACACAGACAGTCCTAGGTTAGGACCGAGCTACCGCTTACCTGCTGGGATTTTGTATCTGGGTCTCAGTTTTCCCATCTGTAGCGCAGGGGGGAGGGTAGCACTGCCCTCGCTGGTCGTTAGGGGAATCGCATGGGATCCTGTTAAACTGCACGTAGCAGGGACTCTGGCCAGAAAAAACAGACTGGAGCCCTGTCCCAGGCCCTGAAGAGCTGGGTCCCATTGGGTTCAGACACAAAGTTTTGCGTCTTCCTCCTCCTCTCCTCCCAACTCCCCAAGGGGAATCCTTCAGTCGTAGGCACCCGGCGGTTCGCAAGGGGGGCTCATACAGGAGGCCAAAGGCCTGTGGCCTGGGTTCCGGGTGGGCGCCGGGGTCACTTCGTGGGGAGCCTGTGGGGACGGCGGCTGGCCCAGCGATAGCGGTGCCGAGGGACAAGGGCGCAGCCCAGATGCTAGGGGGCGCCCCCGCACCTCCATCCCCGGGCCGGCCCAGCCCCTCCCGCCCACGGAAGGGTGCAGAGCCCTATAATCCGCAGGAGGCAGAGGGCAGCCCGCTGGAGCCTCCCCACCTTGAATCCCTCGCGGAGGGGGTGGGGGAGCCTCTTCTTTTCCTCCCGAGTGACACAGAGCTCATCGCTTCATCGGCAATGTGATCTGTCACCAAATGGAGGTGCCACATCCAAGTGGTATCAATGTGGACTCCTAAGCTGTCTCCCAGGAGCCACCCGCCACCTCGGCCTCCCTTGGAGCCAGTTAAAAGACACGAGACTCAGTCTGACCAACTGGGGGATGAACATTCTAGACGTGTGCACTGCCAGCCCATTCTCAGGGATGGTCTGCGTGCTGGGGAGGGAACAACGCGGCATCTTTAACCATAAAGACAAGGGGGGTGCCACGCCCCAGGGATGGTGGAGAAACCACAATAAAGCAGGGGAGGGGGCTCCCTGTCCACCCCGCACAGCTGTAAATGAAAGAGAAATACCTTTCATGCTGCCTCTTCTGCAGATCACTGTTTTTAAACTCTGTGGTGGCAACATCAACCAGGCCCATCGTTCTGAACCTGAAATAAAGCAATCACATGATTAACTATTATTTAACCAGCGCTTAGCACCGCAGGTGTATTAATCAGGTTTGGGTGGGTTGTGCTGCTGTAACAAATTACTCCCATTTCCTGGTCTGCAGCAAACCCAGACTTCTAGGTGTTAAGGGCTGTCACTGTGGGTTGATTGTAGTCCTGAGCCTTCCTAAGGCAGGCCTCCCTGCACAGAAGTGCATAGGAAAGAGGAAACTTGTAGATATTCTCAAAAATATGTAATTTTCTCTCCTCTCTTTGTATTTTATTTTTCATTTTTTGGTACTGGGGACTGAACCTGGGACACTTTACCATTGAGTCACACCCCCAGCCCTATTTATTTATTTATTGGTGCCACCTTACCATTGAGTCACACCCCCAGCCCTATTTTTTTATTGGTGCCACTTAACCACTGCTATATCTTGTGTGTGTGGGGGGAGGGTGCTGGGGATTGAACCCAGGGCCTTGTGCATGCCAGGAAATAACTCTACCAACTGAGCTATATCCCCAGCCCCCGTCTTATTTTGAAACAGAGTTTTGCTTAGTTGCTTAGGGCCTTGCTAAATCGCTGAGGCTAGCTTTGAATTCACAATCCTCCTGCCTCAGAGTCCCGGGTAACTGGTAGCACTTGTGCGCCCAGATCAAAAATATACAATTTCTCTGTTGAGGTTTTTCTTCCTGTGACCTGTCATCCATGAGCACCCATAGATGAGAGGGAGGCAAATCTTCACAGTGACCCTCCAGTCTCAACCCCTCAAGGGACACATATGTTATAGCTGAGACCATAAGTGGCAAGGCATGTGCCCGTGGTCACTTTTCCAGCCAGTAGTCCTACTCCAAGCCCTTGTGAGATCACTCAGTTCCCAAGGTCCAACCTGCCCTCCTGCCAAGGCTGGTGGAGACCTGTCATCCCTCCCAGGCTCTGAGAGAATCAACATTGCCAGCCCTTATGCCTTTGGACTTCCTAACCCTGTCCCCTCCCTCTGTTCCCCAGTTGATTGAACCAGGGGGAAAAGCCTGATCCAAGATGGGCGGATTGGAATGTTCATAAATAAGAAACAGGAGGCAGAAATGAGCTAGAACATAGGAGCGGGGTCAACAGCAGTAGAACAATATCAGCAGCTAAGTTTTACTGGGTCCTTCCAGGCAAGGCTTTTGATGACCCTCCAAGGTAGGCGACCGGCACGCTGTCTAATGAAGACACAGATTCTGGGGTGAATCGGCTGCCCTGGGGCTATCTGGCCATGACTCCCCATGTCTGCTGCTGCCAACTGTCATGGTGGACATGTCTGTTCCTGCCAACCCCTAAAGCCTCTGGATGAGGCCTGACTGGCCCCTCCCTGGTCCCCAACAGCTAGCTCAGAGAAGATGGCTAAAAGGCTGTAATTATCAGCCTCCATTTCACATTTTATAGGTGAGGGAACCACAGCACCGCTGTGCTCCGTGTTCACTGTGCTCCAGGCTGAGGGGCTGGATCCTCACTGTAGCATTTTTGTGACATTGTTATTACCATTGTCTCTGTTTTGCAGAGCAGGGAACAGGCCTGAAGAGGTGACCTGACTTGCCCACAGTCACAGAGCTGCTTAGAGCCTGGTTCTGACTCTGGCTCTGCCATTGGTCAGCTGCAGGCCTGGAACTCACAGAAGCTGGGCTCCACAAGAGTGGCCCAGGAGGGAGCTCACCTCACAGGCGTTGAGTCAGGGTATATACAGGGGCTGGTAGTTGGGCACAGCTCTGTAAGATGGTAACATGCCAGCTGCTGTCCCTCTAAGGACTTGCAGGGACCTAGCCTTGCCTTGTTCCCCAAGAGGGTCTCATTCCCTTGACTGTCCCAGCTTCACCCAGGCTCTGCTTCCTTCTCTTTTCTGGGCTCAGAGAGTAATGGAGAGGGGGAGCTCGCCCTCCCTATGGCTTTGCCAGCAGCACAGAGACACCTGGGAAGAAGCCCAGAGCTGCCCAGCACAGAAGTCCCACAGCATGGGAAGCGATGGATTTGGGGTTCATAACCTGAGCGCTGACTGGGACTTGGGATTGTAGATCCTGATGCCCAGCTCTGCCATGCATAAGCTGGGTCACTCTGGACCAGTCACTGACCCCATCTGGGTGTTGGAGCACTGGGATGGGGATCCTGTGTTCTATTTGCCAAACATTCCTCATCACATCCAGACACCAGTCCTGCTTGCAGAGGACACGTTACAGAGGCAGGAGCAGAGGGAAGTGCATGACACTTCCAAGGTCACTCTGGGAATTACTGAGCAGTCCCGGCAAAGCTGGGACCCAGGCCATGTGCTCCCCTCTGTGCCAGAGAGGCCGAGGTCTCTCTGGGCAAGAGCCGTAAGGGGACATTGTGCCTAGGACACACCGGCATCAAAGGGGGCTGCAGGAGGAAATCAGAGGCTGTCCAGATGAGGCCAGCACATTGTTCTTAGAAAAGATAAATTTTGAGGCCCTGCTGAATTTCTGTGGCTCAGGGTGAGGCTGTGCATGCAGGAGGTGACAGCTGTTGGGCTTTCTCCCGAGGGTGGATTCTGAAGAGGACGTGGAGCCTTGAGTCACTCTGTCAGGTTCCTTGATCCCACAGAGAAGCTTGGAAGAGGAAATGTTCATCACCCTAGTCTCCAGGGGACGTCTCATCCAGGGTCCTCCTGAGAGTCCAGGTCACACAGAGGCCAGGGAAGATTTGAGAGTGAACCAGGCCTCCTGGGGACATGGTCCCAGTACTGAGGCTGCTACATGTCCACAGGGTTAAGCCAGGCAGGCCCTGGGAGGCCCCTCCACAGTGGGAGAGACTTAGTTTGGCTGGGTCTGTGGGCAAGTCTGTCTGCCACAGTTTCTTATCCAAAAACTGGGCATAACATTGACCTCCCAGAGTTCTCAACAGAATTAAACAAGGTCATATCTGGGGAAAGGAACCCCTTCCCTGCCCTGCCACCCTGAACAACCCCACGCCCTGGCCTCTGTGTCTGAAACCCCATGGTTATAGGAAGGAGGGGCTGTTGGCTGGTGCCCGTCTGCGCCAGGCACAGAGCATGTGTACTCTTATTCAGCCTTCAAAACAATACCAAGAGGGAAATCGTTCCTTGTCCTTTTACAGAAGAAGAAATTGAGCCTCTGCAGAATTCTTTCCTTCTGCTCCTGGGTCAGGGCCCTAGGGGTGGAGAGTAGGAAAGGGCCCCAGGGTAAGAGAGACAGGCCTTGCCCACATTCCTCTAACAAGGGGGAGAGGGCCAGCGGTGAGCAGACACCATGCTGGGCACAGGGCTTCAGAGATAAGCAGGACCAACCCCATCATGGCCATTTGGGACACAGACAACAAATGGATTCAGTTGAAAACGATGGTTTCAGTTCATCTGTGCTGTGCACAGGGAAGTTTCTGGTATATGAGGACATTTCATGAAGGGTGAAGGAAGGGCTGGCCTGGCCTGGGGGCTTGGAGAAGGCCCATAGCTCTGAAGGAGGAGGAGGTGGCGGCAAGGAAAATAGATGCTCCTGACAGCCAGAAACCTGCCAGGCCTGGAGGCCAGAGCACAGAGGGTCTGAGGACAGACAGAAAGAAGCTCAGCCACCCAGGAGGGAGCAGTGTGAGAGGTCCAAGGGCCAGTTTGTGAGACAAGAAGCAATTTTAAACTGTATCTGGACAACACAGGGAGCCACTGAGGGTTTTAAGTAGGTAATTACAGGGTCAGATTCAGGGTAGAAAGATGCTGGGTGCCTGTCTGCAGAAGGTTAGAAGGGATTAGGAGGTGGCAAGACTATGCCTTCTCCAGGCAGAGGAGGTTGATGGCCTGGACCAGATGGGTGGCCTGGACTAGGAGCATGGCCATGGGGAAGGGATAAGAGGTTGATTCCAGATGAAAAAGGCAGTCTCCCAGACTTGACGGACTGCTGGATGAAGGGGTGGGGGAGAAGCAGCCTGATTCTAATGGGAATAAGTGATAATAATATGTCAGCACACACTCTACTGTCATGTACATGGAAAAACAGCAATAATAATTGAAAACTAAACAAAACAGCAGCAGCCTAAGGTGACCTAGTGTACCAGTGTACTCTGGTGACAGTGGGACTTTATGAAGGGGAGACAGGGAAGGAGTGGGACAGGGGATGGTCACCATGGGGCCAGAGAGGTGTCTAGCTGCTGAGAGTGAAGCTGGGCTTGTGGCCCAGGTGGAAGATTGCCACCACCAGGGAGAGAGGAAACCAGCCAAGGTGCGAGCCCCAGGAGCGGGTGGAGGAGTAAGTGGTACAGCCATCACCAGAGGAGAGGTCAGCAAGGGCGGGAGACAGTCCAGGCTCCCCCCCCACCCCCCAGAACTGGCGTCCCTAGGAAGAGCAGTGAGCCCTGACAGGGCCGCGTGTGCGGAGGCAGGAGTGGGGGCGTGGTGGAGGCAGCGTGTGGGAAGTGGGTCGCTGGGGGTGGTCCAGAGCAAAGGAAAGCGAAGGAGAGTAGGGAGGAGGCAGGAGGCAGGAGGGAGGCCGTGCCTCTGCGAGCAAGCCAGAGAGCTCTTCGCAACTCAGTCCTCAGGAGGCAGGAACCGGACCCTAACCTGGCTCTTAGAGCCGCAGGGCGAAGCCGGGGAAGCGGGATTCGGCCTCATGCACTGTGGCCACCTGGGGGCTGCTGGTGCTCCCTCGGTCCTCGGGAGGAACCTCCGTCCGGGGTTGGCCTGGGTCCCTCCCGAGGATGCCTGGTTCCCGGGGGCTCGGAAAGGCCTTCGGGGGCGCTGATGCTTTCGGTCGCTGCACAAAGCCAGAGGCCGGGTTCGAGGCTGGCTGGGCGGAGCGGCTCGGGGACCCGGCCCCTCCCCATCACTTCCTCGAGTCGTGTCCCCGGCTGGGGCGCACAGCCGGGTCTCATTATTGCCCATCCCCCTCGCCTCGGCCCGCGAGCCGGGGGGTCCCGCGGCCAGGAGAGGGGCGGGTTATAATCAATCCCAGGCCGGAAATTCTTCCCGAGGGGCCCGGCCGGGCCGCTGGGCCTGGAAGCGGGCCCGCAGCGCCCCTCCTCGAGCCCGCCCTGCGCATCATGGAAACTGGCCGCCCGCCCGGCCCCGGCCGCTCCGCTCCGCGTTCTTCCTCCGGGCGGGCGGGCCAGGAGCCGGCCCCGGAGCGTCGTCGGCGGGTGGCCGCGGCCCTCAGCACTGCCTCCTCAGCGGGGCCAGCGCAGCTCCCCGCCAGAAGTGGGCGCGTCTGAGGCCGGACCCTCGACACCCGGCTTGATTTTCTCCTTCCCAGCCCGGTTGTCCCCGCTGCGGCCACCGTGGCTGATGTCCATCGAGGGCTCGGGTGGCCCAGGCTGCGCCCTGGGTGGTGGGCCCTGCTCCCAACGTCAGATTGTCGCCTCTCGATGCCTTGAAAGGCAGACGACGTGGTGCCTGTTTGGCAGACGAAGGAGTGAGGTTCGCACGGCGGAAGGGCAGCGGGTCGGGCTCGGGCCGCCTCCTGGCGAAGAAAGGAGGGCTCTGGGGACAGGAGGGGCGGGCGTGGACTCCCCGGACTGAGGGTCTGGGCAGAGGCTCCGGTGGGGAAGGGGCACCCTCCAGGTCCCTGCGTGCTGTATGAGCTGGAGCCAGGGTGGGGGAGTCGGGCGCGGGCCCTCGGAGTCGCCAGGCGCGCACACAGCGCTTACCTGCCGCCCTCAGACCCAAACTGCGCCTTCCCGCAGCGCCGCGCTGATCGGAGGGTTCGGGGGGCTCGGGGGCCGGCGGGGCGGGGCCGAGCGGCGCGGGGCGGGGCCGGGGCGGAGCTCGGTGGAGATCTAGGAGGCGCCGGGAACCGCGGCGCGCGGACTCGGACCCGGACCTACTCTGGCTCGGCCGCTCCAGGTGAGCAGGACAGGAGCCACGGGCTCGCCACCCACTTTTCCTAACTTTCTTAGGCTCCTCCCTCGGGAGAGGTACAGGGGCGGGATCCTGGTCCTTCCTTTCCCCTAGGCCGCAGTAGCTACGCGGGCGGTGGCGGGACCCTGGAGTATGGGGGTGTGAACAACTTCCCGCGCCTTGGGATCATCCGGCTGTGACTCTAGTTTCCGCCTCCATGGGGTCCTCAGCGTCGTCCCAAGCCCACCAGTCTTGGGGTCTCTGAACGTGTCCATGAGTCTCTGATTTGCATGCTTTCGCCTCCTGGCAGGGACTGGCCGGGGCTCGGGAGTGACCTCTCAGGAGTTGGGGTTGGGGCGCCAGCTCTAGCTTGAGAAGAGGTGGCACTGCTGTCTTGGACTGGGAAAAGGGTTCCATACCCAGGGATAAAGGGGTAATGGGCTTCGCCTGCTCCCTGGACGCGCCTGTGGCTATGCCCAGAGGTGTGCCATGCCCAGGGGTAGGGTCAGGAGCCCGGCGTCGCCGAGATGGAGCCCCCGCCTCGTATAGCGGTGTGACCCCCGTCAGGCCGCAGTTTCCATCTATGAAAACCAGTCTTTGGGCGCGGTAGACGCTACGACTCTATCTAGGCCTCGGACCTGGGGCAGTGCTGTCCGAGGCAGGAATGGTGTCCTGTTTTGGGCTTCGGGGTGCGACTGGGGCGTGGGCAGGGTGGCAAATCCTCCTCCCTGAGGCTTGGCTATGCCTTCAGGGCTGCAGCTGCTTAGAAATCAGAGTGGGGGAGTAAGGACGCACTCCAGGATAGCAAGTCCTAACTCTCCTCTTTTGGGGCCTGGATGGGGGCTGCGTGTCGTTCCGCGTCCCCCCTTCGGTAGGGCCCACATCACCTATAGCCCTGCTGCTCCTGTCCCGGCCGGGATCTGGTCCTCAGGTCGCAGGCCCAGCACATCCAGTAGCTGGGAGGGGTTTAAGCGGTGCAGCCCGAACCCTGGGGCTCTGGGCGTTGCTGCTCTGGCTGGGACGCGGTCCACTGAGGCCTCGGGCGGAGGAGGCTGAAAAGGAGGCCAGGCGGCGGGAAAGGGGGATGATTCATCCCAAGCAGCCCGAATCGGAAACGCCGCAACCTAGGAATAGCCTTGCCTGGGCCGACGGGAGAGGCGAGAGCAGAGTCTGTCCGGTGAGGCCCTGCGCCCAGCACTGGCAGCCCCCTGCCTCCCGCCAAGGTCCCAGCCTGGCTGCTGGGGGAGGGGGAGGCCTCTTCTGAAGGAGTTGAAAGAGATCCTGGGCAAAGTCCGCCGCCGCCTCCTCTGACTGGCTGGTCTTGATCAGCGCGGTCTTCCCGGAGTCTATCTCAAGTCTCTCCTGCTACAGCTCCGGTGCTGACTGAGGAAGTCTGGAAGGAGGGGGCGGGCAAGGAGAGGCTGGAGTCGGTGACACCCCCTCCTTCCCACGCTGCGGTATGTAAAGCGCAGGGGGGGGGTGGAGCGCGCGAGCGACCCCTGCGGACCCAGCGGTCTGAGCGCCCCCTCCCTCCGTTACTACGGCGCAGCCACGTGCGGGGGTGGGGTCGACCCCGGCGGTACTTACCCCCGAGACGCGGCTGCTGGGGGCCTCATGCCTTCCGAGGCCCGGGACCCGCGGGCAGGCAGAGAGGGCGCAGGCGGCCGGAGCCCCGCGACCCGGCCTGCGCCAGGTTGCAGCCCGCAGCCCCCGCCCTCCTCTCCGCCCGCGGGCCGGGCCAACTCGGGCTTCTGCCGCGCGTCCCTGGCTCCGAGCTCCGCTGCGGAAAACCCGAGCGGGGGCGGCTCCCTGCCTCGCAGCCCGGGAAAATCCGGGGGTGGCCGCCAGGGATCTCCAAGCGGCCAGGGCGAGGCGGCCCGAGCTCCCATCCCGGATTTGGACCCCGAGTCCGGAGCCCCGAACCAAGGCCCGTCGGTTCAGTCCCCGCCTCCTGTCTTCTCTCCGCAGAGCGCCCGGACGACAGCGAGATGACAGCCGGGAGCCCGGGAGACTGCGGGGAGATGCGGAGGAGCCCCGAGGGCCGCGTCTCGCGCCTGGGCCGCCGCCTGGGCCGCCGCCGGCGCCCGCGCTCTCCGCCCGAGCCTCTGCGGGTGCGGGCGCGGCTGCGGCTGCGCTCGCCGTCGGGGGCGTTCGCGGCCCTGGGGGCTCTCGTGGTGCTGGTGGGCATGGGCATCGCCGTGGCCGGCTACTGGCCGCACCGTGCCGGGGCCCCGGGGCCCCGGGCCACCAATGCCAGCTCACCCCCTGTTAGTGAGTTGCGACGCGAGGGTCGCGGCGCGGGCCGGGGTCATGGCCCGCACGAGCGGCTACGGCTGCTTGGGCCAGTGATCATGGGCGTCGGCTTGTTTGTATTCATCTGTGCCAACACGCTTCTCTATGAGAACCGAGACTTGGAGACGCGACGACTCCGCCAGGGGGTGCTACGGGACCAGGCCCTCCGGCCCCCCGACGGCCCCAGCTGGGACTGCGCTCTCCTTCCCAGCCCTGGCCCAAGGACTCCCCTAGCCATAGGCTGCGCGGAGCCAGAAAGTTGGGACCTGTCCCCGCGTCCCGTCCCGGGTACCTCACCCGTCCCGTCAGTGCGGAGTCTGCGTTCAGAGCCTGCTAATCCTCGCCTCGGGTTACCTGCCCTCCTCAACAGTTACCCGCTGAAGGGTCCAGGGCTGGCCCCTCCCTGGGCTCCACGAACCCAGACTGGCCACGTGATCATCACAGTGCAGCCCTCTGGCTCCTGCATTGAACATTCCAAGTCTCTGGATCTGGGCCTTGGGGAGCTTCTCCTTGGGACCCCAGCTGCTCGTGACTGTGCTCACAGAAGCTGGCCACGGCTGGACCGTCTCAGTCTGGGGGGGTATGCCAAATTGGGAGGAGAGAATTTGGGGGCCCGGGTCTGAGGAGTAGGGGGGACAACCCGCTATGAGGCTGCAGCATGGACCATGATAACAGGACCAGAGACCATAGCTGCTTCAGGCACATCTCAGGTTGGGATGGACCTCCGACCACAGCAGCTGTTAAGGCATCCTACCTGTGTGTGGTAGCTGCATAAGGCTTGGTGAGCCAGCAGGAGTGGTTTAAAGTGGAGTGTGGAGACCAGCATGCCTCGGCCTCAGGAATTTCTTCAGCCTCCATATGTGGCCTTAGCCCTGGACAGGTACCTGAGGGGACTGGAGGTCCAGGCCAAAGGTGATGGGGAGATGCACCCAGTGTCTTAACAAACCCAAAGTGGTGGGCAAGGACCTCTAAGACTTGGAAGGTAGGTTGGGATGTTGCAGGCTGGGACAGACAGGCCTTCTCCAGAGTAGGGCTAGAGCTTGGGCTTCTGGGAAGATGGGCAATGGGAGGGTGCTGAGACCCTCCACTGCCATCTGGGATGGGGACTGAACCTTTAGCTCCCATCACCTCAAACCCTTTCTTTCTTTAGCCATGCAGGGTATATCCCACTAGGGCTAACTACTGCCAATGTCTTCATACTGAGGTCTGACCACTCCCCAGAGAGGTCTGAGAAGCCCTCCTCTTTTTATTTCTTATTATTTTTTTTTTTTATTGTGGCCTATGCCGCAGTCTCCCTTCAGCTGGCAAAAAGCATTTGCCAGTTCTCAGAAACCCCTTTGTACAACACTGAAGCTGCATTTGGGCCAATGTGGGGAGCTTACTTTAGAAAATGTTTTCAGGTTAGGTCTCCCCCATCCAGCTTTCATTTTCCCCAAGTTACTGATAGAAGAGAAATACAAAAGCAGATCAATCCTTAGAGTCAGTGGGCTTTTTTTTTTTTTTAAGTTTATTGAAAAATGCAGTACAAGAAGCAAGACCAAATACATATCTAAACACTACAACCACTTCTCTTACTACAAAAGGCCAAAACAGCAGACCTAATTATTGCCTATTTAATCTAGGGATTTTGCCAATTTGATTCTGCTGCCATGGTTCCTATTTTGTCAAGAAATGTAAACAACTACTTGATATGATTCATAATTTTTAAAAAAAATTTACAAAGCTCCTTCATTTTTGTCACCAAAATAATACATTTGAGAGAGATTTGTAAAAACAACTAGCCTGGGGCTGAGCTCCTGGGAAGAGGTTTCCCATGAGCATCAAGGGGTGTTGGTCAAGCCATAGCTCTGGCTCCATTTCCCAAGGTAGATGGTGGACTCCTCACCCCTGGCTGCTCAAGGTTCCCCCAGAATATAGTGATGGCCCCAGTGGGGGTGGGGAATGATGTCCCCTGGGCCCTTGGTTGTGAGTGCAGACCTTGCTTTGTGGGTAGGTGGCAGAGCTCTCCTGTGGTTTGAAGGAAATCTTTAGTTCTGAAGTAAAAATAAAATGGCAGTGAGAGTTGTTACTGTGGTGTGTCTGAGTCACTTTAGGAATCGCTGTCTGGGACCCTGGAAGTGTGACTCTCCTCTCCACGCTTTACCATTTCTACCTGGACAGTCTATTTTTTTCTTCTCACACACATACACACAATTGCAGAATGAAAGAAAAAAAAAATCCAAACAATTGCCAAACTCCAAGATCTGTTGCCAGAATGGGAGGAAGGGGAAGCGGCCTGGGAGGAAGTTAGTGTAATTCTGGTTCAACTGACAGAGGAGGAGGGAGCTGGCGGCAGAGCTGAGGAAAGCTTAGGCCCCCAGATGCGAGGTCCTGTGCTATGAAGGCTGCCACACTGATCTGGAGAGCACAGAACATTGGGGATGCTGAAGAGACATGCATGTGCCCCTCCCTTCGCCCATCCTCTTCCTCCCACAGGTCTCCAGTTTTTGTTTGTTTTGGAGATAGGGTCTTGCTCTGTTGCTAAGGCTGGATACAAACTTACAAAACTCCTGCCTCAGCCTCCCAAGCAGCCGGGATCCTGGGTGCATACCACTGCGCCCAGCTCTAGGTTTCCGCATCGTGAGCATTGGTAGCTCCTTCGGCAGGACACCTGACCACTTGAAAGTAAGCTCATTATCCGTCTGTTTGATGGGACAGGGGTTCAAACCTGACAACACAGTCCTGGCTTGGGCCCCCAGAAAGCCTCATCACGCCAGACCCTATGCCACAGCCTGTACATCTGCTCCTGAGACAGAACAACCCGCTGCCCCCCAGCCTGTCATAACTCCCCCGACTCTCCCCTCCCTCCTGAGCTGCCTGTTGGCAATAGTGATCTCACCTGAGAACTAAAAGAAAAAAACGCACACACTCGCAATCAGTTCACATCAGCTGAGTTTGTCTAAGTAACACTCGGCTGGTAGAGACTTTGGACACGTGCTGCTGGCTTCAGACTGTGCTCACGCTCAGTGTCCTTGAGCCCCGGTGATCGCTGTCAGTGACTCACTGACTAATCTCATGAAGTTCGCTTCTAGCCTAGAATTAGGATTCTAAGAAGCTTCCAGGCAGATCTGTTGTGGGAAGCAAGCTGGAGGATTAGAGAAGCCCTATTGAATAAAAATGCCCCAAATCCTTACCAGGAATTGGGGACATCAGTCCTCACTTTCAAAACCAAGGCAAATAAAAAAACCTAAATCTAAAACCCACCACAAAATCAAGCCCACAAAACCTGACAGACCTCAGGTGGCGAGGGGGGATGAGCAGCCCTAGGGCTTATTCCCGTCATGTGGTGTCCTGTGGGAGGGATGGTCCCTAGAAGCCGATAATCCCCTTGCTCCAGAAGGATGTCCTCAGGCAGGTGCCTCTCAGGAGGAAGGTCAGAGAACACAGCTCCTGTCTGAGCTACATCCCTTGTGACAATAAAAGAAAGGCCCAGACCTGGTTACCTGAAACACTCCTTAGAAGACTGAGGTAAGCACCACTCCTCAGCATGAAGTGCGCACTCCCAGAACTAGAACACCTTATTCTAAAAACCTCATTAGCTTTCCTTCCCCAAACCGCCACTGAAAACATTCCATTAGAGCTTTTGGCCAAAGGTGCCTACTTTTCCGTGAGTTTTGGTCTCCTAAGACGGGAGCCTAGGGGAGTGCTTGGCAGAGCCACCGCTGCTGCTGAGGTACAAGGGCAACTGGGGAGGTGAAGGCCACGGGTATGTTCAAACATTCACAGTATCAGATCTACCTGAAGCAACTTCTTATGTCTCTGACCAAAAGAAGCTCCAAAACAGAGCGCGCGGGAGGGAGGGAGGGAGAACAGCACTACATTCTCAGCGGAGGTCTCTGCCTCACCAAAAACACTCTAACAGAGGGACAGGACATTTTTCTGGGGTCTGTGGATCAGGGCAGTCATGCTGCCTGATATTCTGGTAAAGTGGCATCTTAGCTCTGAGAAAGAGCTGGTTCATGAAGTTTCGCTGTCATCCAGAGGGTGTAAAACTAGGGCAGGAGCGGGGAGTCCCACTGAGCTGACTTTGGCCTCCAACACAGCTGACAGGGTCTCTGGAGGATTTCCTGAAGAATTCTGTGGACCCTGTTAGTATCTGGGCTGGAAATAAATGGGGGGAGGCTAGGTTGGAGGGGTTACAAACCGCTCCGTAAAAAAACTCTTTAGAAATAGTCCATAGAGTGAAAAGCTGAGCAATTTCTGATATCACAATATAGAAAAAGGTCTTCAAAAGGATCAGTGATAGCTAGAAGAATCTCTTGGTATAAACTCCAAATAGAAAATGAAAACTTCCTGGTGGTTTAAAGTAATCTTGAAAGTCTGAAGTCTGACTATTGCAGGTTGGCTCTGTATCATCGCTGGTTTTTCTTGGATGGGAGAAGGGCAGGGAGTTGGGGGCAGGACAGTTCCTAGAGGAAGGAAAGAAGCACATTGTTAAATTCTGTGAAGGAGACAGCTTCCCAGTCCCACTGCCAAGTTCTTGTGGCCCTAAGTGACAATCAGAACCTGAGCACTGGACATATCCTACCTTGTGATTGATAGTTTTCTCAAATCCTTTGTAAACTATGTTATTTGGCTCCCCAAAGTAGCTTCTTGCTTCTAGTTTTTGGCCCCAGAGTGTCACTGCCTTCTCCCACCTGTCCCAAATCCGTACACTTACAGATACCCTGATCTGGCTCTTTGTGACAGTTATCTGATCCTTCCAGGCTTGGGCTTGGAAATTCCAGAGATGCCGGTGCCACAGAGAGCAGAGCAAAAGGGGTTGAGTTGAAGTGGAGAAGCAGGGGGCAGGAGGAGTCAGGAGGTGAGACGTTATATCCAAATTTGGTGTCCCTCTTCCTACCCAAAACTGCTGGTACTGTTCAGGACCGGACACAACAGCAGCTTGCTTTGGCACTGTGAATTTTTTTTTTTTTTTTTTTTTTATGAATCTTTATTTAGTTTTTAGTTTTCAGCAGACACAACATCTTTGTTGGTATGTGGTGCTGAGGATTGAACCCGGGCCGCACGCATGCCAGGCAAGTGCGCTACTTGAGACACATCCCTAGCCCATGAATTTTTTTTTTATTTTTACTTTTTTTAGTTGGAGACAGACACAATATATTTATGTGTGAATGTATGTATGTATGTATGTAGTTATATGTGGTGCTGAGGCTCATCCCCAATGCTTCACACATGGCAGGCAAGCACTCCACCACTGAGCTACAACCTCAGCCCCAGTAGCCTGTTTTGGTTAAAGTAAAATAATTCACTATCTCCTCTGCCTTTCCTTTATCAAGTCCCAGTGTGGACACCCTCTGGAGTGATGGGTTCCCAGAGTGGGTTCCAGAGTTCCTGCCAGAGCTCTCAGGCTGGGACAGTGGCATCTTCAACCCCAACAGGAAGACCTATTACCTGAGCTCAGTCCTCAGCGATCTCAGTCTCCTGATGGACAACCACCTTGGTCACAGACATGTCTGGGTGCTGTTCTTTTGCCTCCTTGATAGCTTGTACAAGGACCTATAAAAGAAACAATGCCCATCAGGGAAAAACAGGCTGGCTTGTGAAGGCCAGCAAGGGCCAGAGCTGACCCAGCTCAGGCTGCATCATGGCGGCATAAGCTAAGCTGATGACCACCTTCCCACCCTCTCCTGCCCATGGAGGCTCCTGGACCAACAGGACAAGAAAGGGAAGGCAAGAGTTGTCTTCAGAGCATCAGAGAGGGACCTCAGGGGTGACCACATCTACCCGGGCGGGTCTCAGAGGAGCAAGCAGGGAATCTACAGGACAAAATCTGTTCAACACAGCTTTCTCCTTTGCAGGATTTAACAATGTGCTTCCTTCTTCCCTCTGGAAATGTCCTATCCCCAAATCCCTGACCTTCTCCCACCCAAGAGGGTAACCAGGAAGTTCAGGACAGGACAGGAAAGAAGTGTGTGATAAAAAAAGGAAGAAATGTCAGGACTGAAGTAGAAGACAGGAAGGACCAGCGGATGGCCCATGATGCGCCGAACACTGGCCTGAGCCCATTACTTATTATTTAATCTTTTTGTTTGTACTGGGAACTGAAACCAGGGGTGCTTTACCTCTGAGTCACATTCCCAGCCCTTTTTATGTCTGATCTTGACACAGGGTCTCACAAAGTTGCTGAGGCTGGCTTTGAACTCACAATCCTCCTGCTTTAGCCTCCAAACCAGGTGGGATTATAGTCGTGCACCACCATGCCAAGCTTTCCCAGCCCTTTTTATTTTGAGACAGGTTTTGCTAAGTTGTTTAGGGTATCACCAAGTTGCTGAGACTGGCCTCAAACTTTTGGTCCTCTTGCCTCAGACTCCTGAGTCACTAAGATTACAGGTGTGTGCTATCATGCCCTGCTATTGTTTACTTGATCTTCTCAAAGTGAGAAAAGTAGGATAGTATCATTATTTGTATTTTATAGAATGGGAAACAGAAGGTTAAATAAAGTGCTTATTGTTTCAGAGGTAATAAGTAATGCAACAGGAAGTTTAAGTTTATCACCTTGTCTTTTAGTTTCTGAGGGGACCCTGTTTAAGTACCTGGAAGAGTTTGCATTACCATAGAAAAGCTAAAAAGAGAGAAAGTCAAACGAGGGCAGTGGAATCCCTTCTGGCTGCCAGCTCTGAGCAGATCCCTTATCAGAAAGGACTCTGGGGGCTGGGGCTATAGCTCAGTGACAGAGTGCTTGCCTCACGTGTGAGGCACTGGATTCAATTCTCGGTACCACATAAAAATAAAATAAAGGCATGCTGTTCATCTACAACAACAGCAACAAAAAAGGGACTCTGGCTAGAACTGACCAGCCGACTGCTCATGCTCACCCTAGGACCATCTCAGGACAGGAAAAGAGCAAAATTCTCTCCTGGTCTCTTGGCTCCATGAAAGCCATTCTTAGACCTGCCACCTCCACGGGCCCCTGCTCACCATTCCTGCTTTTCTAACCCATCTGCTCATACTTCAGACCCAGCGCAAGCCCTCTCCTTGTGACTCTGCCTCCCCCTCTCCCTGAAAGGCTGTGCCACGCTGCTTCCCTGCCTAAAGCCTTCCCTCCCCAGTCAGAGACCACGTGGTACTCCTTCCACACGGTCCTCAGTGAAGCAACGCTGCTCTGACGTGGGTTCATCGGAGCGTCTCTGAGCTCTCAGGTGTGCTTGCTCCCCTTTTTTACAATGACCCTAAAGAAACACGTGATGATCCTTATTCCAGGGATGGCCAAACTGCAGCTCACAGAAGTAGTTACTGTAAGTTGCTCCAGGGCACTGGTAAGTTGAGCGCCAGGATGCAGCACGGTTTGTCTTCCTGCACACCATGATCGCCTTCTTTCTCATGCTTACTGTCCCGCACAGACCCAGCACAGGGAGACTCGAATCACCCAGCTGCAGGCTGGGGAAGGCAGGGCCCACCGGGTTGGGCACACAGCCTGCAAGGTCTCCTGAAGGGCTTTTTTTAAAATTGGTGCATTATAATGATACATAGTAGTGGGGGTCTTCATGCCATCTACATACAAGTGCAAATTCCACTGGGATTTGCAGTCTTGTTTCTGGGACCTTGAGCCCAGTTTCCCTGCTGTAAGTCTCAACCCTGCTACCGAGGGAACTGCCAGCACTGCAGCTCAGTTCTTTTTTTCTTCTTCTTCAGGCAGTCAGCATATCAGCATAAAGGCCACAGAATTACTGCTCTAGCAATCCTGTCAATGATTCCAGAAGCATTTGTATGCAGTCTCTTC
The DNA here is from genome assembly GCF_052094955.1 of Ictidomys tridecemlineatus. NCBI lineage: Eukaryota > Metazoa > Chordata > Mammalia > Rodentia > Sciuridae > Ictidomys > Ictidomys tridecemlineatus. The sequence goes on along the minus strand of NC_135487.1, from coordinate 20,006,503 downwards.
CACCCCCTCTCCTCTGCAGCTTTACTCTTCTAACCTCATCCAGAAGAGAATTGGGAACATTAATTCTGACCTTATTATTTGCTAATTGCTTGCAGCATACAATTAGCACCTAATTAACATAAAAACATAGAATTTTAGCACCAGGAAGGGGCCCAGAATTTATTTAGATCAACCTCTTCTCTTTTAGAAGAGGTAAAACAGGGGCGCAGTGAATTGCCCAGTGTTACACAGCAAGTTAGTGTTAGATCTAGGACAGAAACCAAGTCCCAGCCTTCTGGTGTCTTGCCCACCGCGCTGCACTTGCCCAGTTGTCTCCTCAGCTATTACAGTGCCCTGGGGCAGGGACCGAGCCTTTCTATTGTTGCAATATAATCTAGCACAGATTTAGGACATTATTCCTCCTTCATAACATGGAGCCCACCATGGGTCTCAGGCTGCACATCCAGCATCTCACTAGATCTGCAGGCAACCTTGAGAGAGGGCACCATCATCCCTGGCTGACAGGTGAGGAATCAGAGGCCCAGGGAGTTGAGTACTGAAATACAATGAGAGCCAGCTTCTGAGCCCAATTCTTAGGTCCACGCACAGCCCAAGCTCCTCTGCTGCACCTCCTAGCTCCCCTTCTGCTGCCCCACCCACAGGCCTCTACCTTCTCAGTCCTGTTCTTCTCAAAAGCTATGGCTGTGAAGCTTTTTGGAAATGAAGTTGGCAGAGATACCCTTTGTACACAGCACTCTCGTGTCCATTGATCTTCCTGCCCTCCCAAGTTCAGAATTTCCCTGCATTCCTACCTGGTCATGGTCAATATCAGCATCTCCTGTGATCACAATTCTCTTCTCAATCCGGGTCTCTGATATTCCACCCTTTACAGTCTGTAACCAAAGGAAAATGGTCATAGGAGATCAGCAATGTAACAAGAAAGAAAAAACAAAATAGCAACGATTATTCTGAAAGCTATGCTCCAAATTTTAACCTGCAGCTGGCCCTGCATAGGACAGCGTCTTACCCACATGTCCAAAATCTTGGCAGAACCTATTAAGATGAGCACATCTCCACCCTGGAGCTCACTGAGATTTTTAATAAGCTAAACAGAAAACCACAGTTCTCCATTTACTGTCTCCTTTTTTCTTCCTCCCAAACACCAGAGAAATTCAGCAACAAAACAAGTCTCTCTCTTTGTTCTTCTATATATTTCCATTTGATTACTTTTAGGAGGAAAAAAAAAATCAGAATACACTATGAATAAAAATGTCACACAGTTTGAAATTGGGATCTTTTATTTTAAAATTACTTTCATGTTATTGATGTCAAAGATATTTCAGATAATCTCCTGAAGGCTGGTAGGTTTCCATGACAGATGAGGAAAACTGAAATCAGTCATCCGTATTAATGACAGAGCTTGGTCAAGAACCTGAATTTATTACCCACGAGAAAATGCATTTTCCTCTAGTACTATAGCAACCTCTGATTTTCTGAGGGTAGTTCCAATTTTAGATGTTTGTCTCTATTGTTTCCTATAGACCATATCCTAGTAAGTTTAATATTTCAGCTCTCAAACTATAGCTCCCCTGACCCTAACCCTGGACATGACATAAAAATTCTTTGTTAGACCCAGAGTTCTGATTTTTGGCTTAGAAATAAAATATGATCACACTATTAAATCAACAATTCCTGCCTTTAAACTGACTTTTTTTTTTTTGTGTGTGTGTGTGTGTGTGTGTGTGTGTGCGCGCGCGCGCACGCTGAGGATGGAACCCGGGGCCTTGAGTATGGTAGGTAAACACTCTGCCACAGAGCTATACCCTCAGCCCAAGCTGATTTTTAAATTTACCTGCACCTGCACAGCTGGAAAGACAGACAGATTTGTAAAGAATGATGACATGTGACTTTGTGAGAGTACCAAGTGGGCTGGGATACGATCAGGGCTTTCCTTGATTTACTGCCAGGGAAAGCAACAGGGTCTTTCTATCTGGGACACTTGGAATAATTTGGTTCCATAGGAATAGGGTCCTCCTTCCCCAGGGCCAACAGCAAGCTCGACAGGCCACTGGATTCCCTAGGGAAGCTCTAGCTGGCCTGTTACCTTGGTAATCTGAGTTGTGGTGGTGCTGCTTGTGGTCTCAGATGTGATGGTCTGGGCTGTCAGCAAGACTCCCGGGTCCAAGTCCCCATTGCTGTCCTCAGTCTGCAGAAGAAAGTACAACTCATCATCATGCCTCTCAGGAAGCTTGGCAAATGTTGCAGGCTGCAACTGTGCTCTTCAATGGTACGTTCTAATGTAATAATCAAATTCCCTTATAGTGACCTTTTGTGGTGTGTATGTGTTTCACTGGGGATTGAACCCAGGGCCTCAAGACAAGGCAAGTGTCCTACCACTAAGCTACATCCTAGTTCTACACAGAACTCTTAATTAAGAAATAGAATAAATCCCAGGGAAGAAGGCGCCTCTAACAATGTCAAATGTATATGGTTTTCTTAGCACGTCAGAAAGAGGAGGCAGGAGTGCAGTCACAGGTTCAACAAGAGTGACATACTGCACACAGGTCACAGGTACATTTTATAGTTCACAAATGACTTCCACAATTTTTTTTTTTTTTTGCTGGGAATTGAACCCAGGACCTCACATATGCAGGCAAGCCCTCTAACTGGGCTACACTCCCAGCCCTGTAAGTAGTTTTTTTTTTTTTTTTTTTTTTTTAAGTATATTTGTTTAAAGGCTGTCAGCTTTATTTTTCTTTTGAGATGTGGTGTTGCTATGTTGCCCTGGCTAGTTCTGAATTTTGATCTTGGATGATTCTCCTGCTTCAGCCTTCAGAATAGCTGGGACCACAGGTGTGTGCCACTACTTGGCATTATATTTAAGAACAGGACCACATTTAATTTACCCAAAAGCCTCGAGATATTGAGGGGGGCAGATGGAGGAGAAGAGAATAAGAAAGGAACAGAGTCCTTGGTTGGGTTCCTCTACAGGTGGGCATCTGGATAAAAATTAAAGAGAGAGACACTGTGACCCCTAAGTCATACCAGGTATAGAATTAGTTCAATAACATTTTCTTTAGCCCAGATTCAGATTCAACTAACATTTACTGCATTTCTATTATGTGTCAAGCACATCATGCAACTGTTGTCTCAATGATGCTTCTCAACATCATGAGAAGATACTATTATTATATTCACTATGCAGTTAAGAAAAGCATGACCCAGAGAGGTCAAATAGTGTGTCCAAGGTTCTACAGTAGAACCTAGTAGGTGTTTGAACTAGGATGCAGACCAGGCAAGAGACTTCTTGTGTGAAGACTGGAGTTTGAGTCCCAGCTCAGACAATAACTAGCTGTGGGTGGGGGAAAGTTGTTTGCCTTTCCTGAGGCTTAGTTTTCTCATTTATAGTTTTCACACATTATGCTGTAATATGTGCTCTGCAGATACCATATCACTGTTGTGAAAATCAAAAGAAATTATAGAAATAGAAGTTTTTTATAAACTAGTGTAAGAATATAAATTTTCATGCAAGGACTGCTGAAGCTTTGTGCAGAGCTTCTCCTCTATAAATCTGTCACTGTCCCCACCTCCCACCCTCTCTTCTACTCTCTCTGAAGAAGGTGGAAATGGAGGTGACACTGTTACAGCTGACTATTTTCATTCTTCCCACACGGGGCCTCTTCCTTTCTTGATCCTCTAACCAATGTTTTTCAAAATGATACTGTGGCTTTGAGGCTGGGGTTATGGCTCAGTAGTACAGCACTTGCCTAGCATGCGTGAGGCACTGGATTGATCCCCAGCACTACATAAACAAATTAAATAAGCAAAATAAAGGTATTGTGTTCATCTACAACTAAGAAAAAAAAATGATACTGTGGCTTTGACAACAGCTTATAGACACCCACTTACCCTATAATCCAGGAATTCTACTCTTAGGTGTTCACCCAAGATATGTCCACACAAAGACTTGTACATGAATATTCACAGCAGTTTGATTCATATTTACCCAAGCTGGGACTAACCCACTTGTTCATTACCAAATGAAAGGATAAAAAAATCGAGATATATTAATACAATGGAGTACTATTCAGCCATAGATAAGCATGAACTATGGATTCACGTAATACAGATGAATCTAAGAAACACAACACTCAAAGAAGCCAGTCATAAAGTATGTAAATTTTTACCACAAATACACTCTTGTGGGCATAAATAAAAAACCTATCCCAGCTTCCTATCTCATTTCACCACCTGTTCCAAAGTGTGGAGATTGTGAACAAATAAAAAAATGATACTTGTGCTTACTTGTCAAGCAAGACAATAAAAAAAAAGCAGCAGAGGGAGGGGAGGGGGGGATAGTAGGGGATAGGAAAGGTAGCAGAATACAACAATTACTAATTGGGCATTATGTAAAATTGTGGATGTGTAACCGATGTGATTCTGCAATCTGTATTTGGGGTAAAAATGGGAGTTCACAACCCACTTGAATCTAATGTATGAAATATGATATGTCAAGAGCTTTGTAATGTTGTGAACAACCAATAAAAATAAATAAATAAATAATAATAAAAAAAAAAGCAGCAGAAATGGTTACAGTAAATGACAACAGCAGCAAATAGATACCTGGTACTTATTATGTGCCAGATACTTTGGAAGCATGTTACATATATTAATTTATTCTTCTTAACAGTGCTGTGAGCTAGAACTATTAGTGACATTTTACAAACGAGGAAACTGAGGCACAGAGCAATTTACTAACCTGATTACACACTAGGTAGGAAGTGATGAAGCAGGTTCAAACCTAGGATATCTGACTCTATGGGCAACACTCTTTCCCACTGCACATCACTGTCTAACATGAATCCTAAAAAGCAATTTGTATCTTGGCTGACTGTTATGCATGGCTAAAACAAAATAGGATCAATGTATAAAATGCAATATGCTAAGAACTACCATTTTTGAATAGTTACTATATATGTCTCAGGCAAACATGATATTTATTTCAATAACTCTATAAAAAGTAATTTCCAGAAGAGAAAACTAAGGTTCAAAAAGGTTAAATGATTTGCCCAAGGTCAAAAAACTAGTAAGTGGGCTGGGGATGTGGCTCAAGCGGTAGCGCACTCGCCTGGCCTGCATGGGGCGCTGTGTTCGATCCTCAGCACCACATAAAATAAAGATGTTGTGTTCACCAAAAAAAGTAAAAAATAAATATTAAAAAAAAAAAAAACCTAGTAAGTGTTGAAATTAAGTATCCTTAACTCCAAAGCTGGTATAATTTGTCCAGGCATCTTGCTCACTTTATATTTCTCTTACATTATTTTTTAAAACCATTTAAAAATATGTTTAACTGCATTTTTCTTTTGGTGGGGGGTGGGTACTAGGGATTGAACTCAGGGGCACTCGACCACTGAGCCACATCCCCGGCCCTGTTTTGTATTTTATTTAGAGACAGGGTCTCACTGAGTTGCCTAGGGCCTCGCCTTTGCTGAGGCTGGCTTTGAACTCATGGTCCTTCTGCCTCAGCCTCTCAAGCTGCTGGGATTACAGGTGTGTGGCACTTGCGTCTGGCTAATAGCATTTTTTATGGTTAAAAAAAAAAAGTTCAAATGTCCAACATTAATTATGTTTAACATTTGGCATACATAAAAGGTGCTGAGTAAACACTACAGTTAAATAAAGACATCATACATATAATTAGCTATAACTTATTTCATGAATAAATAAGAAAAAGTCCCTGGCTGAAAGGATTTTTGTTTCCAATATTGTTTAATTTGGATGCCCCCAGCAAATCTCCACCATTAGACCAAAATGATAATTATCCCCACCAGGCAATCACAACCAACCACACCACTGGCCCCACAGGTTTGGAGGGAAATGTTTGGTGTGTGGTTCTACAACTCCCCCCCATTTTTTAAATTGATGCATTATAACTGTACACAGGATGGGATTTGTTGTTGCATATTTGCACATGCACACAATATAACAATATAATTTAGACACTGTCACTCCCAGACACTTCCCTCTTTCTTCCCTCCCGCTACCCCTTGGTCCCTTTCCTCTACTGATCTCCCTTTGATTTTCATGAGACCTGTTCCCTCCTTTCTCTTCCTTTTTCCTCTCTAGCTTCTGTAGCATATGAGAGAAAAAATACATCCCTTAACCTTCTAAGTTTGACTTATTTCACTTAGTACATGGTCTCTAGTTCCATCCATTTTCCTGCAAATGACAAAATTTCGTTTTTCTTTATGACTGAATAAAACTCTACTGGGTATACAGACCACATTTTCTTTATCTATTCATCTGTTTGCGGATACCTAGGCTGGTTCCATAGTGAATTGAGCTGCTATAAACGTGAGTATGCATGTATCACGGTAGTATGAAGACTTCAATTCTTCAGGATAAATACTGAGGAGTGGTATAGCTGGGTCATATGGTGGCCATGCCTAGTTTTTTGAGGAACCTCCAAATTCTCATAGTGGTTGTACTAATTTACAATCCCAACAATAGTGTCAAGGTGTTCCTTTTCTCCACATCCTCTCCAGCAGTTGTTACTTGAACTCTTGATGCCTGCCATTCGGATGGGTGTGAGATAAAATCGTAGTGTAGTTTTGATTTGCATTTCCCTAATTGCTAATAATATTGAACATACTTAATTTGTTGGCCTTTTGTATTTCTTTCTTTCTTTTTTTTTTTTCCCGAGAAGTATCTGTTTAACTCATTTGTCCATTATTAATTGGGTTACTTGATTTTTTGGCATTAAATTTTTGAGTTCTTTATATATTCTAGATATCAATCCTCTGTCAGAAGAATAGCTAGCAAAGATTTTTCTCCCATTCTATAGGTTCTCTTTTCACATTCTTAATTGTTTCCTCTGCTGTGCAAAAACTTTTTAATTTGATGCCAACCCACTTATTAACTCTTGGCTTTATTTCCCAAGCTTTATGGGTTCTATTGAAAAAGTTATTGCCTGTGCTTACACACTGGAGTGTTAGTTTCTGGTCTAATTCTTAGATCTTTTTTTCCCTTTTCTTTTCTTTTTGGTACCGGGGATTGAACTCAGGGGCACTCGACCACTGAGCCACATCTCCAGCCCTATTTTGTATTTTATTTAGAGACAGGGTCTCACTGAGCTGCTTGGTGCCTTGATTAGTACATGGTCTCTAGTTCCATGGGGCTGGCTTTGAACTTGCGATCCTCCTGCCTCTGCCTAGTGCCACCGGGATTAAGGCATGCACCACATCACACAGCCTAATTCTTAGGTCTTTGATTCATTTTCAGTCGATTTTTATGCAAGTTGAAATATAAGGGTCTAGTTTCATTCTCTCTAGATGGATAACCAGTTTTCCCAGTACCATTTGTTAAAAAGGCTCTCTTTTCTCCTATGAATGTTTTTGGCATGTGATTCTATAATCTGGTTGCAGCTTGAGGAGCAACCCCTTGCCTTTGGTCACCTGACTTTTAAACTGCACCAGCATTTCCAGCTGGCTTGAACTTAAAATGCTACCACCCAGAGACATTGCTCTCTTTAGATTCTAAATCTTTTAAATTATTTTTCAATTAAAAAAATTTTTTTTGAGGTACTGAGAATTGTACCCAGGGATGCTTTACCATTGAACTACATTCCCACCTTTTTAAAAATTTTGAGAGAGAGACAGTCTCACAAAGTTGCTTAGGGCCTCCCTAGGTTGCTAAGGCTGGCCTTGAATTTGTGATCCTCCTGCCTCAGTCCGCCAAATTCTTGGAATTACAGGCTTGCCCCACTGTGCCCAGCTGACTTTTCAATTTCAAAGAGAGAGAGAGGGAGGGAAAGAAGAAACTGATCAGAATTAAGACCACTCTAGGAATGTTCTTAATCTCTTTTTTTCCAGCTTTTGGCTGATATATGCAACTACAGAACAAATATAACCTTCCCCCACAGTATGAGACTAAACCAGCAGCTTCTGGTCTAGTGTTCAGAAAAGATGCACTGCCTAAAAGGTCGGGCTTGTGATGTGACTCCAGTGCCCTCTACAAATGAGGCCTTGCAAACAACCAGTAGATGGTCACAGTATCAGCACTGTCCTTGGGTCCTTCCAAATTTCATAGGCAGGACACCTGTGAGGGGAGCAGCCTGTACTTCTGTTCGAGGATGGCTGTGTGCTTTCCAGGGCACAGCCTGGATGAATGATCCTAAGCTTTCTAGGCATAGGTAAGTCAACCACGTTAGAGCTGAGAGGATACTGGTAAGAGCAAGAGGTCCCCCAACATCTGGGTCAAGTCCTGCATGAAGGCACAGCTAGGAATCCAGACCCTTACCAGCTGTAGACCTTGGTCATGCTGCCCAAGCATACTGCAAGCAGTCTGGCCTTGCTGCAGCCCTTGAGGCGGTGTACACATCCAGTGCTGCTGAGCTGCTTGCTGAGCCATACACTGTGTCCATGCGGCCACTACAGTTCCAGCATGCAGCTCTGGGCTTGGGGCTTATATGGCCCCACTCCCTGGGAGCTTCAGCAAGCTGACTCCCTGGAACAGGGCTCAGCGAATGGGCAGCCATGGGGCCCTCACCCAACCCCATCTCTCTCAGGTTATTTTGAAGTGATTGCTTTTTTAACGCATAGACTTCTGTGGGCAGTGTGTGGCCCTAATTTTTAGAAAAATCTCTTTTGAACCCTTACTTTTTCTGTGGGGGAGGGTGTGTATAGGCTACAAACTTCAAAAACTTCAAAATGTTGTAAAGTGAACAGGCAGTCTCCCTCCTACTTCTGACCAGAAGTCCCACAGTTCCATTTTCATTCATCAGAGGCCAGCATACTTCTTGTTATTTTATTTTAGTTTTTTGTAGTATCCATTCAGAAAGAGTATACTGCTATCCAAGCCCACACACATAGCTCTTCCATACACAGCTATATATACTTCCCTTTTCCCTTCCACAAACAGTAGCATATTATTCACACCATACCGCAGCATTCACAGATTTATCACGTAGCTCGTTCCCATGCAGAAGCCACATAGAATTACCTTAATTAGATGTTCCATAATGTACTTAACCAGCTCTCTACTGATGGACATTTAGGTTGTTTCCATGGTAGTGAGAGTTTAAAGGGATTCCTTCCCATATGTAAGTAATTCATTTTCTACATCCTCTGGCATAATAGCATACACAATCTTAAATTAATTTTTGATTCCTTCCTTTTCTCAGTCTTCTTCATTGCCAAGCCCTACTCATTCAGTTTTCTTTTTCTCACTCTTATTTTTTTTTGAGGGGGAGGTATTGGGATTGAGCCCAGAGTCTCCTGCATGCTAGGCAAGTTCTCTACCATTGAGTTATACACAGAGCCCTTTTTAAAAAATTTTGTTTAAATAGGGTCTCACTAAATTGCCCGGCCATACCATGCGTGAGGCCCTAGGTTGGATCCCCAATTTGTACACATATATGAATGAATGAATGTATGAATGAATGAATGAATGAATACAAGAAGGAAGAAGAAAGAAAACTGTCCAGGCTGGCTTCTCAAACTTGTGATCCTCCTGCCTCAGCCTCCCCCAAGCAGCTGAGATTACCGTCATGCACGCCATGCCAGGCTCTCTACCTTGGTTGATTTATCTCTCCTCTCCTCTCCTAAGGTTATACTTCAGCTCTTTATAAGCATCTTCCCAGATCCACCCTAGTTATAATTTTGTCTCTAGCCCCCCAACTTTAATATATGTAGCACACAGCTTTAGGAACCCTCTTATAAGATCATTGCTTTAATTATGCTTCTTTATTACCCCCACCAGAGAACTTTAAGCAACTTCTCATTTATCAAACTAAAATCCTACACTCTGGACTTTATTTCACCTAATCTTCCTCCAAATCTTACAGTGGGTAGATACATTATCCCCCATTTATAGCCAAAGAAACAGAAGTTTGGGAAGACTGGCTTTTTTTTTTTTTTAGGTACTGGGGATTGAACTGGGGGCCTTGCACATGCTAGACAAGCACCATCCTACATCCCCAGCTCCTCTTTTTTGTTATTATATTTTTTAAACCTTTATTTTACTTATTTTTATGTGGTGCTGAGGATCAAACCCAGTGCCTCACACATACTGGACAACAAGTGTTCTACCACTGAGCTACTACTGCAGCTCCTCCCCAGCTCTTTTTAAAAATTTTATGCTGAGGGCTGGGGTTGTGGCTCAGCAGCAGAGCGCTCACTTAGCACATGCGATGCCCTGGGTTCGATCCTCAGCACCACATAAAAATAAATAAAATAAAGGTATTGTGTTCAACTACAACTAAAAAATAAATATTATTATTAATAATAATAATAATAAATGGAAGAGCTGAGACCTGAACTTGGTTTATCTGACCCATATTCTTAACCATCACTCTAGATTGACTTTTCCAAGTGAATTAAGTGGAAATAAGCAGTCAGACCAAAGATAATTTTGTTTGTTAGTTGGTTGGTTGGTGCTAAGGATTGAACCTAGGGCCTCACTCATCCTAAGCACATGATCTACCACTGAGCCACACCTCTAGCCACAACAATCTTGCTTATTTTTAATGAGGTATTCTCAGATCAGTAATCCCTTCTAAAAAGAACTGCCCAGGAAAAAAGCTGTTATTATTTGCAGAAAACGATTAGAAATCTTGTGAACATTTATTGTATCTACTCCAGTCTTTGTTCTGAAGCATCATGAGGTGTCCTACCTGGGCAGCCTCATAAGTGATGGTCTTGGTCTCGGTGTGGACAATGGGGACGTCTTTGGTCGGGATTTCACTTTTCACAGCATTTGCAGTATCTGATATGGTGACAGTTTGAGTCTTCACCAGTGGGGGCTGTGAAGTAGTAAAGTAACAGAGTTATCAGAGTCTTGCTGAAGGCTTGAAGAACTAAACCTTCTGACATTGATCTGATCAAAGCTTTAGCTAGAATCAAGCAAAGGGTGAGCTGAATCTCCAAAGGTGTTTCCTCTGCCCAAGTCTTGGACTCTATTTCAAAGTCCTCCTGACAGGGTGTCACATCATGAGGGATATTAAAAAGCAGCATTACTGTAATCACTTTCATAAGCTTAATGGAAAACTTTAACATCAGACAGTTATGACTTGTATTATAAAACACTTCAGATTGACCTTCAGAATTTGAATATAAAACTATTTGCCAAATAGCCATCACTTTCATTTGTCCTTGTGGCTGTACCATTATAATTAAGAAAATCGGCCACATTTCCTCCACTAAATACAAAACGGTACAAGAAACAGCAGAGGCACTGGAATGCATTACCCTGGGATTCATTAACTTCTCTCAAATCAATGTCAGACATTCACACTGGGCTCACTGAAAAGAAGCAGAATTTGGAAAACTGGAAAGAAAAAAAAATCAGTTCTACCACCACCTGGTGATTAATCTCAGAATTTCAGAAGAATGAACATTAGTGGAATATCAAAGGCCTTCTTGTCCATCTGCTCACCTTCCCCAGTCACCTTAAAACTACCACTGGACTGAGATTGGGTTAAGTGACCATCCACCTTGGCACAGGGAATTAGTGTTTACAATCATGGAATCCCCTAGGAGTAGGGTCAGTGGGTGTGGTGGACTACACAGTGGGGCTATAGTATATAGATTATTATTTGGGGCCTGAAATCTCACCAAAAGATCGGCTGCCCCTGTAAGGAGTCCTGGAAATTTTTGAACATGGTCTCAGAACACTGAAGGTTCCTCACCACGGAAGTCTCCAAAATTCACCTCTTTCCTTCACCTATGCTTACTTGAACAGCTAATAGATGAACATACTTACACCAGCTTCATAAAGTAAATAGCTGGAATTTATTCCCAAGAGTTTTGTTAAGTTATCAGGGGAGAAGGTACCTAGTCATAGAGTTGATTCCTCTGAATTAATTTATTATAATCAAAGGCTTTAATTTTACTTTGTGATTTTGAAGAAAAAAAGAAGAGAAGCTGCTACCCTCACCACCACCACCACCACCACCTCCTCCTCCATAGGACAGATTCTGGCCCTCTCCCAGAGAGTCATTACACCTGAGTCATCCAATCAGTCACTACCTGGAAACTTCGAATGAGGGTGGGGAACTGGGTACCCACACGTAAGTCAAGAAATGATCCGTTTTGTTTTCCAAGTGGCTCTCCTGGTGTGACATGTTCTTCACTACTGTCTGCCTTTTTTTCACCAAGTTGCAGCTGACAGGAAGCTGGTGTTACTGAGGGTGTTAAGACACTGGCCTGTCCCTCCACTCCTGGACATTCCCCACCTGGGCCTCTTAGCACCTCCTTAGTATCGGGAGAGCCAGCTGCCCCCTGTTCCTTCTGCTCTGTCTCCTTGCTGCTTGTGGAGAGGGAGCCAAGGTTAAAGCTCTGTGGAGACGCTGATGGGGTGGTCATCTGGCTCTCACTAGGAACTACCAACTGCTTGGGGCCCTCCCATTCAGAGTCAGGGTTAGTAGATGACCCTTTTGTCACGACAGCCACCTCCTCGGTGCGAATGCCATTTATACTCTACAAATGAACGAACACATATAAAAACAAGAAGATTAGGAATAAGCGGTGGAACATAATGAACTTTGAGAATCAACAATGATTTTTAAGATGCCTCACCAATGTTAATATAAAGCAAGAATCTCGGCTCTGAGGTAGTCAAAAGCAAGAACTGCTGCCATTTGCTACATTTATCTGCAGCTTAAGCAACTCCAATTCATTTTGGTCATATTTCTGTAACATTGTTAATCTGAGAATTAATTCCCATGTGCCTCACACAGTACCTAGCACTTTGTAGTCTTATGATCTTGGCTGTATAACATATTCTCTTCAGGAGAATACTTACAGAAGTCACTTTGTCATTCCTAAATACCTAACTCATTACTATACACAGGGCACAGTACAATTTATGAGTCAATCATAACATGTTCTTGAGAAGCTGATCAGGTTGAAAAATATCTCCGAGTTTCAGGCATCATCATGCTAACTCCAAACAGAGAAGCTAATATCTAGATTTGATTGGCAGGAAGAGAGAGACACAGGTAGCAGACACTCTAATCATGGTCACAACATCAGACGTGCTATCCAAAATAGTGAAATGTTTCTCTGAAAACAACACAAATGACCAGCAGCTGAGATGTGTTTCTTCACAGATGAATGACAAAACACTTCAATTTATGAGAGAGAGAAATTCTGGAAACACAGTTTCCTCCTGGGCTAAATGCTTCTCATCACAGAAAAAAATAGTTTTTAGGGCTGGGGATGTGGCTCAAGCGGTAGCGCGCTCGCCTGGCATGCGTGCGGCCCGGGTTCGATCCTCAGCACCACATACAAACAAAGATATTGTGTCCACCGAAAACTAAACAAATAAATATTAAAAAGTTCCGTCTCTCTCTCTCTCTCTCTCTCTCTCTCTTTAAAAAAAAAAAAAAAAAAAAAAAAAAAAAAATAGTTTTTAAAAAGTACGGGGAGAAGATGATAGCACTACAGAAGATGCACCTATTCCTATAGGTTTAAAGAAACATCAAATGCTTTAAGTGGAGGAGGAGGAGGAGGAGGAATTCCCATCTGCAGGAATATGAACCTTTGGAAAAATGAACAATCTAAGTGAAGCCAAAGGCAGTGGCAAGCAATAGTCTACACGTGCTCGCTTGAAATATGCATATGTAAAGAAGCCACTTAAGGCCTTAATTTCTGGTAAGGTCACTTTACCATATTACATGCCACAGCGGAACCTAATAATAGAAAGGGACTCTTTTAAGAAAAGTATTCTTGGAATCAATGACTAAGCTTGAACCAGTGTACATATTTTAGTGCTCAAACCATGTTACATGTGTTTATTATATTTTTTAAAAATTACTGCTACTCCTAACTCTGTGAGCCAGCCTACTTGTGGTGAATATAAACCAGTGCTCTATTAAGGCAAGAAAAGACGCCCTGCACCAGGAACTCCGGGCCAACTTCACTCCTCCACCCTCTTGAAACATGTGACACAAGAGCATCTCAACAGGCACGAGCTGAGTCCAGAGTAAGTGGTGCTTTCATAATCACTGAGGATGCATATGACTTGGAACATGAAGAGCAAAATTGAGAAACTGACAATAGGGCTGTTTCTGTCTGCAGATCAGAGACACAAAAAACATTCTTGCCAATAGTATATTACCAATAGAATATTAATTTCCTCATACTTAAAATGAGAATGAAACTTGGACTTGTAGAGGTCTGAAGATCAAATACAATAACATGAAAACATTTTTTTTTTTTGGTAAATTCTAATGCATCAGACTGATTCATTTAATTTAACCAAATGATTAGCAGGGCACCTCTAATATAAGAGGACCTGGAGCACAAAAGATTTAATTTGTTGTGACACACAGCATGCCGTACTACTTTTAGGGAACTTATCTCACCATTTCTTTTGAGGTTGTTCAAAAACAGATTAGCTAATAATAAACAAATAGGCTTTCTCGGATTGCTGTAGGCTAGCCCTAGCTCTGTGGAACAGGGTATCCAATCCCACTCACATGGAAAGGAACTTCAAGGCTTCTCCAAACCTGTCACAACTGGGAAGGTTGACTAATAATAAGAAAAATACCTAGGAAAATCAAATAAGAGCCAATTTGGTGCCAATCTGCTCAAATGATAAGCAACATCTCTCATCAAGAAGCTATTTGTGAGTGGGCATGGTGGTGTACACTTGTAAATCCACTAGCTAGGGATGCTGAAGCAGGAGGATTACGAGTTCAAAACCAGCCTCAGCAACTGTGAGGCACTAAGCAACTCAGTGAAACCCTGTCTCTAAATAAAATACAAAATAGTGTTGGGGATGTGGTTCTATGGTCAAGTGCCCCTGAGTTCAATACCAGTGGGAGGAGGAGGGGGGAAGGGAGGGGCAGGGGCAGCAGCAGCTATTTGTGAATTAATTACATTGCTTAGGCCAGCACCACTTGACCTACAGTTGTCAAGTGCCACAAAGTTGTCTACAACTAGATCAATCTCTTTATTCCCCCAAAGCATATATATAAGAGATCAGGGTTAAGGTTGTAGCCATTATACTTTCAACTCAACAAATATTTACTGAGCACCACATATGTGCTAGATTAGAAATAAAAAGAAAACTGTTAACAGCTGGTTTGGATTACCATTTATAGCACTCTCACCTATGGTCAAATTCACCTCTTCAGTTGGCTCTGCTGACTGGATCTTTTGGACAATAGAGACCATGATTTACCAACCATCCTCGAAGGCATGCCCTATACTAAACTCACCCAATCACGGCCTGCACCTCTCACCCCAGCTTCCTTCATTATCTCTATTACATTGGTAAATGGTACTGTCATCTATTCAGTGCTCCATGCCCGAGAGTCATCTTCAACGCCTTCCTTACTCAATCCACCGGAGATTATATAACCAAGTCATCTTTATTCTATTCTGATATTCCCCTTATCTGTCTGCCTATCTCTATTTCCACATTTGCTACCTCCATTCAAGCTTTTACAATGCCTCACCCAGATTATTACAGAAACTCTCAACAGTTTTTCTTCTTTTTTTTTTCACCTCAAACCTTCTTTGAATATATCCTCCATTTTGTTGCTAAAGTGTTTTTCTAACATGAAGCACTGAAACCTCCATTTTTCCAGCTTAAAACTCTTCAGCAGATCTTCACTGCCTTTTGGTTGAAGTCCAAACACTTTAGTAAGATGGAAAATCCTTCAAAATCTGACCCCTACCTCTCCCTCTAGCTTCATACTGCTACACATCCACATATAGCTTTCACTCCATTAACTCAAAACTATTTGCAGTTTCTAGTACACATTGAACTTTCTTCTGCCTCCATTATTTTGTGAATATTGTTCCTTCTGGTTGGAAGTCTATGCCTAGCTCAAGTATCAGTTCTTCTGGGAGTTTTCCTGAGTGTCCACAGTGTAGTTAGATACCATTCCTGTTCGGTTCTCATTATACCCTCATTACTTGTATCACCTGTCTTTTCCGTTGGACTTTGGGGAATAAGAACATCCTTATCCTTACTATGTCTAACTTGGCTTCATATCTTTCTTATATAGTTTTTGGCACAAAACAGACATTCGGTAAAAACTTGTTAAAGGTATATTAAATCCAGGTTCTGCTTTGTCTCATGCTATTTAATAACTGAAACATTTAGAAAGGCATGTTTAGAAAGAACATAAACAGGGCTGGGGATGTGGCTCAAGCGGAAGTGTGCTCGCCTGGCATGCGTGCGGCTCGGGTTCGATCCTCAGCACCACATACAAACAAAGATGTTGTGTCCGCCAAAAACTAAAAAATAAATGTTAAAATTCTCTCTCTCTCTTTAAAAAAAAAAAAAAAGAAGAACATAAACAGTGGCTCACTTAACCAGACCCCATTGTCTAGTGTATTATCTTTTCTGTCAGTAAAATAAGAGAAAAACTAATATAACGCATGTTTACCATGCACTAATCACTTTAACATGTTTTCTCATTTAAATTCTCTACAATCTCACTGTGAAGGAGTCATTTTCCCAATTTTATAAAAACAAAGAAATGCACAAGTTAAGCAACTTAGAGCTAGGAAGTGACGGCACTAGGGCTTGGATTCTGGTCTGCTTCTAGTTCTAAAGCCCATCTTCTAACCAAGGCAGCAGAAGACATTTCACGTAGGACCAAAGGAAATGTCCTATTATGTTCAAAAGAATACACATCAAATCTGACTCTAATTTCAAGAAGTATAATGATTGTCCAAAGTCCACTTCACAAAGTCTGTTCTTAGTGGCTGATATTATATTTTTAAATATAAGGAGAAAGCTGAAAAGACAGATGATAACTCTGGCCAAAAGAAGATATAAAGTCCTCCTGACATAAGACATCCAGAATTTGGTATATGATTATCAGTGAAGAATTTTAACTGACAAGAGTTTTTGCTGCTGGCTACGACCATCAGCAAGGGCCACTGGTTGCATAAGACTCACAAATGCATAAACTAAATTAGCCTGGAAACTTTACAGGGATCTTGCCAGGAATACCAATTGATATATGGCTGTGTATGAACCATTCACAGTGACAGAAAGGCAAAACTGAGACTTAATGTGATTCAAAGGTATTAATCTAGGCATTGCTTATCCTAACTGATGGGGGGAATCTATAGGAAAAGAGATGCTTCAATAATAGACCTGCTACCTGCATGAGGTACTGCAGTGATACCCAGTTGGTTTCAAGAATATGAAAAGAAGGTCTAATGGAATTACAGGGGTACACCACCACACCAGGTTAGACAAATGTTTAATTAAACATGGGCACTAAAGATTCTCAATTTCATTTAAAAAGCTGATGGTTTCTACTAAGCATGATAACTCAGTATTTTCTGTTTTGTCAAAGGCTTTCTACTTACTCAAAGGGATTTATGTCTCAGACTCCTCAAACCCTGTGTATATACATGCCATGACGAGTTATAAATTACCCCTTCCTTGATGTACGGATCCCAGATACTGTTAACAACAGGTATTTTGCTGTCCTTCCATTAAACCTGCTTTTCAGGTTATTTTTGATTAAGAGATTTATTCATTTGAAGAGACTATCAAAGGAGCCACAGTTATGTTTGTATGACTACCTTCTCCTACAAGAATCACCGTGAAAATACATCCTGAAAACCTTTCCAAAATTTTGCTACTTAAGCAAGAGCCATCTAGGTTGTTCCAGGGGAATCTGTATAGTAATTTTCCCACATCCATTTGGTCCCTTGTTCCTCACTTAGTGAAGATTAATTTTACCTTTGGGTGGTGATAAAAACAACAACTCCATTCTCTAAAGGAAGAAAAAAAAGGTCCATCTGCTTTTCTTTTTCTATATAACAAAATCTTGGGCAGACAGATAAGGACCAAATGAAGAACAGCAGCAGCAGCACTGCCAAGCTTGCAGGAAACCTCAGGGAAGCACTTTCGCCTCCGGGCCAGGATTAGATGTCGCGAAGAAGCAAGGAGGCAGAACCCGCTAACTTTAAAGACCAAGCCTCCTCTTATAATGTGCCATATTTCATTTCTCACGCATTTAAAAAATATTTTCCTGGGCTAGGGTTGTAGTTCAGTAGTAGAGTATTTGCCTAGCCTGGGTTTGATCCTCAGCACCACATAAAAAAAATAAAGATATTAAAAATTGCTTAATTGAAAAATTATATTTTACTATGTGTGCCACTGTACATATGTAAAAGATCTTAAGGTATACTTAAGTGTTTTCTTAATATTGTCTTATACAACTTTTTGTATTTTGGTTTTAGTAGTGAATTGATCTTTAAAACCTGAAGAGACGGGTCAACAATTTATGAAGTAAGTGCAGAAAATTCCTTAATGTCCTGTATAACTTTAAGTAAAGTTTAAAGTAAATCTTAATAGGTTCCTAAAGGAAGAGAATTTAAAAGAAAGAATGATAAGAAACGTCAGCTGCTAAATAGTATAAAAATAATCTTATAAATACAATATCAAACCTTAGTAATTTGCCAAAGTTGGTTTTTAAAAAATCTTTCTTTCTATTTTTCTTTTTGGAGCCATGATGGAACCCGGAGCCTCAAACATGCTAGCCAAGTGCTCTACCACTAACCCCAGTCCACAAGTTGGTTTTTGAAAGTCAAAGTCAATAATGATGGTCTGAATACATCTATGTGGAAAAGAAATAGCTCAAATTGAAGTTGCATCTCATTATATTTTACCTAATGTTTTCTGATTTAGAGATGTCAGGGATATGCTTAAAAATGTGAATTTAAAATGTGGTTGTCTCTGTGATTTAATTCCTCAGTATAGTTCCCATTAGATGTCTGCCTCTGGAACAGTGAGGACAAGTACTGGGAATGGTCACTATCCTGCCAAAGTCGTGACAGCAACTGAGAGTTTGAATATTAATGATCAAATATCCCAACACTGATCTAAATAATGTTAGATTAGTGACATATACTGTGGATCAACACTATCTTACTTCACATCCATCACATATATGTACATATACACACAAACAAGTAGAGGTATGTGTGTGTGTGTGTGCGTGCGCGCGCCCTCGCATGTGTGCACTTAAAATTGAACCCAGAGCCTCTGAGTGGCTTTCCCAGCCCCTATTTATATTTCTTAAAGTATTACTTTTGGCAAAGATGCATGAACCAGAACATTAAAGACATCTAGTCCCTACATGGAAATAAGTGGGCCAAGACTGCAGATTTAACTAAGGTTGGTCTTCCTTTTAGCTTTTGTTAGCAGGTTCTTAACCAGGTCCTCAGTGTGTGTATGTTTTATTTCTTTGATGTTAGTGCTGGGGATGGAACTGAAGGCCTTGTGCATGCTAGGAAGTACTCTACCATAGAGCAACACCCCCAGTCCTTGTCCTCGGTATATTTTAGAGAACACTGGGAGCTAGAGCCTTGAAGAAAGAAATTGTGATAGAAGAACTAAAATAGTTATGAGGATATTTAATATGTATTCCTAGGTCAAGATTCTCAGGAAAGATACTGGATAGACTATTTTTAAAAAAATATTTATTTTTTAGTTATAGTTGGACACAATACCTTTCTTTTATTTATTTTTATGTGGTGCTAAGGATTGAACCCAGGGTCTTGCACTTGTTAGGCGAGTGCTCTACCACTGAGCCACAGCCCAGCCCTGGATAGGCTATTTTTAATGACTAGTTGGGAGAAATATACTGTTTATTAAGAAAGAAAATGGGGAGAAAACTTCTGAGTTAGTCACAAAATCTACAACCCCTTTAAAGCATAATAGTCTCACTGCTCTAAGCCTAGAAGTATATCTTTCTTTTTTGTTATTACCCACATATTCACTTCCTGAAATCAATATATTTTCCTCAAGAAGAAAGCCTGAGATTTAGAATTTTACCTCTATAGTCACTTTACACAATATAAACAAGTCTACCACATCTATTAAAACTACCACTGATTTTCATAATCGCTTCATTCTATTTTACATTTTGTCAAATAAAAAGAAACTTAAGGCTGGCCTTGTATAATGGTATGATCAACTCTGAAGTGTTACCATCATCTTGGCCATGACTTTGCGGTTTGCTGAAACACAAATATCTCGAGGGAAGTTAGCACATGAAAGTTTGATGAGTGTTTCTATGTTTTAGGAAGAAGGGATCTGTTAGACTTTTAAATAAGATTTTTTACAAGTAAGTTTTGTTTTTGTTTTTGCAGTCCTGGGGATTGAACACAAGGAAACTCTACCACCAGGCTATCTCCTCAGACCTTTATGTTTTTTAAATTTTGAGACAGGGTCTCATTAAGTTGCCTAGGCTGACCTCAAACTTGAGATCCTTCTGCTTCAGCCTCCTGAATAGCTGCAATTACAGATATGAGCCCAACTGCCCAGCTGAAAATAAGTATTAATAAGAGAAAAGGGGTGAACTGGGGTGGCAGTGGAATTGGGGTTGGGGGAATGCACAGACAACATACACCCACAGAGCACATTACCCTTGCTTTGTAAACCCAGTAAGAAATGCTTTGCACTGCAAATGCCCACAGAACCAGCAGGAACCGAGGTTATCTTGCTAAGCACAGAAGGAAGAAACCCAGCAGAAGAGTCCAGCTCCTGGTTCTTAACTAAAGTAAACAATAAATATTACAGTCACTTAAATTGTCAACAATGTATTTAAATAATATCCCCAGATGGTCTGCAACATGCAAGCTAAAAAATGTAGAATCCAATCCTGATAAGATCAGTTAATTGCGAGTGCTCTGTTCCTACAATAAATTATTCTCTTTTAACAAAACAGGGCAAGTTTGGAAAGAATGGCTTTAAATACCTATGGAAAGGGTCTAGAAAAACAAAACATATGTCTCTAGACATTATAAATTTATAAATGTTTATCATCTCTTTCCTATTTTGAAAAAAATATTATCAGTATTTCCATTGGTTGTATAATAATCAGTAGGAACATCAACTTGGAGGTTAAAAAAGAAACATTTCATTTAAAACAAATGCTTTTCAATGGGCACTTGCAATAAAAGATAAATCAGATGTGGTAATGGCTTCTTTTGTAAAAGCCATGTGTAAACAGCACATAAAGATGACAAGTCAAACAGCAGTAGCCCATTCTTCAGCCAAAAAAGGAAACAAATGAGGAAAGAACAAAAATTACTGAAAAGAAAAACATTCCCCGTCCCCCCACCCCCAAAACTTGATAAATCATAGTTTTTTTTTCAGTGGAAAACTCAGGCCACTAGCAGTTTCAAAAAGAACATTAGAATCACAAACGATCAAGATGGGGATAAACTAACAACAGAGTTACCATGTGGCTAGCAAAAGATGATTTCAAAATTCTGTCTTTCCTTTCTACTGTGCCATTCTGAATCACACAATATATTTTTACTCTTCCAATTTCCTCTCTCTTGGAGACAACCTCCCCCATTTTTTTTTTTTAAATATCTGTATGTGCAGGTCCCTAGCTAGAAATACATCCTTACAGGTACTCACTAGTTTCTCCATGAAGCTCAGAGTCACTTTCATGGTGCACTGCTATTCTCCAGTATATAAAGCTTACATCTGGATAGAATCTGGATAGAAGCTTACTCAGGAAGACACTGGCTTTTATTAGAATTGGTGAAATTGTTCATTACATGAAAATAACTCCATAATGCAGCCTTTCTTTAATGAATGCCAGTCAATGTCATTTGCTAATTATGAATATCCTTCAAACATTGTTTGTTTTTGTGGTGCTGAGGATGGAATCTGGCTTTGAGCATGCTAGACAAGTTGATGCACCACTGAGCCATACCCCCAGCTCCTATAGATTTTACAATTTCCTAAAAAGTGCTGTTATTAGATTATCCCCAGAGTAGGTGAATGTAAAAGCAAACAGCTTAAAAAATCATGCCTGTGTGCAAAATTTTAACTATTAGGTAATAGAAAATTTTGCCTTTACACTGCACTCACCAGCAAGGACTCCACAGATCAAATGAACATTCTCACACCTGAACAGATCTGTAGAAGTCAAAGTGCTTGAGCAAATATTAAAGGTTATACTGAACATGACTAGGAGACCAGAAATCTTTGGCAGTCAGTTGCATTTCATAATACTATGAAGGGCTGGGGTGCAGTGATGGAGATGGAGAGAAAGGAGCTATAACCAGCACAAAAATTCTAGTTATTTCAGGTGGAACAAAATTAAAGTTGTCAGTAAGCTTTCACAGAAGTTCCAGTTCTAAAAATGATTAAAGTCTTAATAAGCATTTAAAAAATTATACCCCAATTTAATATCTAGAAAACAGTATCTCTATTCCACAGAAATAAAAGCATCAGAAAACTATTCTTAGATATCAACGGTGTCTTCTCTTCCTGAAAAAACCTACATTAATGAAAATGGCTTTCTGTGCTAACGTTATCAACAAATTCCTTGAAGGAATGTGGCTTTGAAGAAACACTACAACATTTTCATATTACTCAGACATGGCCACAAGGTACATACTTGAAGCTAGTAAACAGACCACTTCAAAATGTGGAGTGTTGATTTTAAGTAATGGCCTGAATGATACAATAACATCTGGAGCTGTGAAAGCAAGAGAAGGTTTACCTGAGGTGAAGTGAGAGGGAGAGCGGTATACCTTCCATGAATTCCACATCACAGGAACAAGCTCTCCTTGCACCCACATACCCACACCCACTCCACTCTCAATCTTCAGTCTGATCAGAGTGGCAATATTGGATGGTTAATAACTACTAATTTGTACAACGCCTTAAAAAGCAACAAAAGGCAAATTCAGCACATTAAAATGTTTTTAACGGATGTGACAATTACATGTGTTGTAGTGACTGGTTAAATTGGTTAGGTTAGGAAAAATTGTTTTTAAAATCTGACATAAATAAATCAAATGAGTTCCAAGCTGATTTAAAACAATATTTAGAGAACCAAATACACACAAAGAGGTTGTCTCTGTCTAGGACTAAGCAAAGGCAATTACTGGACCACAGAGAAGAGTGAAAATACACAAAAAGCAAGAGAATTTTCCTAGAAAACTTGGCTGACAGGCATCTCCTGTTTATCAGTGGAAGCAGCTGTTTGTTTCCCTCCCCACTCCTTTCTCCATAGTGGGGCTATGCATGGCATTACTGGCTCCTACTTCCCTAATGATTAGTAGCAAACAGAATCTGATTTGTAATAAGATTTATTCATGATAAATTTACATATTAACAGAACAATTAATGTGAGAAAAATATTTTTAAAATGTTGGAAAAGAGAAGTTCTTTAGCAGATTTCTGTAGGTTGAAAAGCCTTGTTGAACTGTTAGTGGATAAATACTTTGTTCAACTGAGTATCAGAGCTAAAGGATCCTGGGTAACCCTTCAGATTTTACAACCATGTCAAATAGGGAACAATGCCACTTCCAAAAGAATCTTATTTTATTTTCTCCTGATTTACTGATCACTATTGCCCAAAAAGGCTCTCGGAAATGAGGAATTCCCCTCACAGAAGTATCTTTTTATTTTTTAAATAATAAGATATAGAGGAACCTTTTAAAAAGTTATTGAAGATAATTGGGAAAGAGAAACCTTTCCAAAAATGTTTCTAACAGATACCCAAACTTAAATTTATACATCTGCCTAGAATACTAAGAGTAAAAAAAAAAAAATATATATATATATATATATATATTTTACTGTCTTTACCATATTTATTATATATCTCTAAAACATGGCTAAAGAGAGGGTAAATTTAGGGTGGTTATAGAATTTCAGATTCCACTCAAGGTGTACCCTAATATCAGATAAACAGAAATGAAAGCCTTGTCTTTTGGTTTCCATTTCTAATCATAAATAAGACAAGAATACTTTGATAGTGGATAAAGATAACAATTTCAGCTCTTCAAAGGTACAAAGACAAAAAATGTAATTAATTAGTTTCCTGATCTGAATCAGAGGTCAGAAACTAAGCCCAACAGGCCAAATTCTACCTTCTCTTTGTTTTTGATGGCTCTGAGCTAAGAATGGTTTTACAATGTTAAATGATAGGGAAGAGTAACATAAAAATTATATGCAATTCAAATTTCAGTGTTCATAAATAAACTTTGGAACATAGTCATGGTCATTCATATTCTGTAGCTTTTGCTGCTTTCACTCTACAATGCAAAGCTGAGTAGTTGTAAAACAGCCTGAAAACTTGAAAGTATTTACTATCTGGCCCTTTGTAGAAAAAGTTTGCAACCTCTGATCCATATGATGTACAAAACCCAGGATAGTTTGATACATTTGGTGTTTTTATATCATGTAAAACATTCCAAGATGAGTTTAAACAGACATGTATCCATCTTTTTGTGTATGTGGATATGTGTGTGTAGTACTGGGACTGAACCCAGGAGTTCTCTACCACTCATCCATATCCTCAGCACTTTAAAATTTTATTTATTTTTTTAATCTTTGAGAGAAGTTCTCCCTAAGTTACCAGGTTGGCCTCAAACTTCTGCCTCAGCTTCCCAAGTTGCTGGGATTACAGGTCTGCACCATCATCCTTCCTGGCCTACTGTCTTGTATTCTAGAGTGAAAATAGTTGATTAGTAGCTGTGGTAAAGGATAAGGGCTTTTATTGAACCAAATTACAAGAGAGACTGACATTTACCATAGAGTCACACAGAGATTCAAAAATCCTTAAGTAAACCAGGGATCGTATAGGATTCTTGGCGACAAGCCATATGGTATGTGGTAATTAATTTGGCACAAATTTATGTCTCAATACAAGAGATTCTATCCATTGCTATCTGTTATTAATCATTTAATTTAGTTTTTACAAATGTATGCCATATATGAGGCAACATGGTAGCCAGGATACAAAAGTGATAGATGGGGCAAAGAAAGGGAACATACCCAGACCTCTAAACCCTGAGAATCTTATAGGTTTGAGGAAACACAACTAAGAGATGGGTTAATTTTTCAAATATTTAATAGCACATTTTCTGGTGGGGATCTAAATCCTAATCAGAATATTAAACAGGAAGTATGTTTCCATAATCTTATCATAATACCCTAGTATAAACCCAATCACCTGGTGGCACTCAAGGTAGTCAGACTGTCCAAGAGGGAAAGCAGACCTTAGCACACAGGCTCTGGTAGTGTGCTTCCTCAAAACCTAACAGTGATACTGTCAACGGATTCTGGGCCATAAGAAGCTTCCAAGAATATTAAACTATTCCACCTCTACTCTTATCTATGAAAAACTAGGAACACTAGGAATTTCAAAATCTCTGAAGGAAGAGAGGGAGAAAGGAAGAGAGGGAAGGAGAGGGAGGTAGGGAAAGAGGGGCAAGCAAGTTTAATAAATTGCAGGGAAGCAATCTGTGGGCAACATAGCCAAGAGGAAAGGGCTGATAAAACAAGAAAGACTAGAAAAAGAGAGAGAGCGGAAGGACAACATGCTAGGAGGAAGGCTGGGATAGATCTGGAAAACTAAGTTACCTAAGGGCAAGAACTGGGATTAATTCCAGTATGAGAATTATCTTTACCTATGTGAAGAACTATCATGTGGAAGACAGAAAACTCCTTAAAATCCTTGCACTCAGATCAATAAGTAAAAGCTGGAGGAAAACCGATTTGACGTAATATAAAGGTGATTTATACACAGACTCAGATGTAATGTGTTATCTTGGGGGATGATGTAAGCATAGGCTGCAAGACTAGCCTCTAAATGGTCTCTAAATCTCTAAATGATATTGTAGAGAAGAGCCAAGCATAGGAGGGGAGAGAGGGAGAGCCCTGCTGGTAGGCAAAGAATAAATGAATGGATGGCAGTAGCCATGTCCTTTTTTTTTTTTTTTTGTTTTTATACTGGGGATTGAACTCAGGGGAACTTGACCACTGAGCCACATTCCCAGCTCTATTTTTATATTTTATTTAGAGAAAGGTCTCACTGAGTTCCTTAGCTCCTCACTTTTTGCTGAGGCTGGCTTTGAATTCGAAATCCTGCTGCCTCAGCCTTCCAAGCAGCTGGGGTTACAGGCATGGGCCACCACGCCTGGCGCCATGTCTGTAATTCCTTTTCTGTTGAGATAGAATCCTATACACAGGAAGATTTTTTCTTTTTCTTTTCTGTCTGTCTTTTTAAATGGCAGTGCTTGGGATGGAGCCCAGCACATTGAGAATGCTAAGCATACACTCTGCCACTCAGCTACATCCCCAGCCTGAAGATTCTGTTTTAAAAAATGACAGGAGACAGTAGAGAAGAAAATGAGATGCTGAAATGCCTTCATTGATTTGGGGACCAGAAGAGAGAGTTCAGACTCTGTGCCTTTCCCTTCCTTTAATCTTTGGAATGCCTAATTCTATTATTCACCTGAAAGAGGATTCTAACTAAGGTAAAGGTCAGGGCACTGTGATCTTCTAGGATATCAACCACAGAGGATGGGAAAAGCACTCCTAAAGTATCTTTCCTCAACAGTCTGTCCTCTATACATTTAGTTAGGATATTATTAAAGTTTTTGTATTATATTCTGCTGCAGTAAAAAGAAGATCCTAAGGCAAGAGGGGTAACAGTATCAGAAAGAAAAGCAGGTTTTCTGATACTACAGACTATGGTGCAGAGGAGGCCAATGTGGTAATTCCACATGCCATGCACGATAGAGAATAAGGAGTTGTCTCAGTTTCTGGTACCAAAATTACAAGTAACGGGGTAGTAAAAAAAAAAAAAAGTACTGAAAAAAAGTGAAATTTCTATGTATAATAAAACAGTCTTTTTCAAAGCTGTAGAAAATGCTGTAAAGAAGTCTTGGATTTTATAATTTCTATGAAGAGGAGCATGAGAGAAAGCAACTCTGTAGAGAAGTTCCATGTGTCTTTACTATGCTCAAAACCCTTGGAAGGGGAACAATGAGAAAGTGTTTCGTTTTGTTTTTACTTTTTCTATTTTCCTTTTGTGAATATCTGACCACCGTGTTGAAGCACAAGTATAAATTTTAATTGATTATATCTTTGAAAAAAGTCATTAAACATCTAGTGCCTAGCATGTCCTATAGGTTGATTCATAGGAATTATTTCAGAAATGACTTTGGAAAATAGAAGAAAGTAAATTGGTCTATATTCAAAGAAATTTCAGGATAATATTTTTAATAGTATTTAATATAAAGAAGTTTACTAGGTTCTAGGATGACAACTGAAAATCAGTTAAAAATCAGATAATCTCAAGTCTAGTTTTAGTCAACAAAGTAAGTATCTCCTCTCTTTAAATTTTTTTTTTACTGAAGTTGTAAATAAGTAATAGAATTGACCCATGGAAATAGAATCTCCTGCATATTCCAAGTGTCTGCATATAAGAAAATGGCTAAAAGACAGGTCAAAATATAGATGTTGGTTTTATTTTTAAGTACGTGTTACTCTAAGAATATCACTTGGATAAAGATGAGTTTATTAAGAATAGGATAAATTTGGAAAGACATTAAAATTACACTCTGTTGCTTAGGTTGGTCTTGAATTTGTTAACTTATAGGGTCCTCTCCTGCTCAGCCACCTGAGCAGCTGGGACTACAGGTTTTGAAAAGAGATTTTTAACTTTAGTAGTTTTAGATGCTTGGTAAAATGTCAAGAGGAATAGATGGAAATAAAGATAGCTATTTTCTAATTCTGCCAAATTAGAAAATTCCAAGAAGTTAATGCATGCCTGTTTGTTTCTTAATTTCCATCTTCCCAGTCCTTCAAAGACCAAGAATTAAAAAACTCAAGCTTCTGGTTCCAGGAAAGAGCTATAGATTCATTCTTTTTCTTTTCTTTTTTGCTCATCTTCTCTGTATCACTGCAATTTTAGTATATGTGCTGCTGAAGTAAACACTAGATTCATTCTTATGAGATAGTGGAAATCTGGGCACCAAGTAGTTAAATGAACTTCCTGGAATTACCCTGGAAATGATCAATGACAAAACTAAGGTAAAATCCCACAACTTTACATTGGTCTGTGTTGATTAATTTAATCCAAATTTATTTTGTTTGTTTGCAGTGCCAGTGATTCAACCCAGGGCCTCAGCCCCCACATTGTTCTTTACATCTCTACCCACCATTAAGAAGCTGAACCAGGGTAAAGCCAACACAGTTATATGGAAATGCTTCTGGTACTGAGAATAAAATGAAGTTGGGGGAAAGAAGCCAACACTATTTATAGCTTCATGTTACAAATATTGGCAGCATTAACTTTAGGCAATACAAAGCTGGAATGTCCAATATTTTTCCTGTGATAACTACGATGGGTCTATATTTTGAGACTGCATTAGCCAGCTTTGTCCAATACAAGGGCTTAGCCAGTCTCCTCTCAACCATTCTTAACCTATTTACGGAAGAAATGGCTTTTCCTTTGTCAATAAGAGTCTCTGAGGACTCTTGTACTTCAGAAAACTGAAAATTACTGTTGGCTCACACTAGACTTCTAATGGACTTGAAATAACTCCAATACAAAAAGAAACAAAATTCAGGGTTACATTTATAATAGTAATTAATAAAAAGCTGTGTACAAGGATGAAAACTAGAACTTCAGGAAATATAATCTGAAACAGTTATAAAAGTATCAATAAAATTCTAAGATAATTTCCTTTTTTTAAAAAAAAAGACTTAATAGTATAACCAATGCGATAGTTTCATTTGTTATTTCACTAAGCAAACACCTTATATCTTATTTCACAAATAAAGGTGGGTACTCATGATTATCACTTTGTGTGTTATAAAATAGCTTTGCAGTATTTCAGGTTGATTTGAGAGCTCTCTTATTATGAATCAATAAATATGCTTGTTTATAAAATATTTGTTATAAATAGAAATAGCTTGTGACATGAAAGATATACAAGCACATCAATTTTTTTTTTTTAACCTTGCCTGGTCCTTGCTTCTTTTCCCACTATTATGACAGTAGCAGTTTTCAAGAAATAGCAGAGAATTATGTCCACATGTCTCTAGAGACAGTAAGATAATACTTGTGGATGTTGAAGGACAAGATTCTTGGCTTTACTGCTTTTTTTTTTTTTTTTTTTTTTTTTGGTCTAAGAGGCCAGCTTTTCAAAATCAAAGTCTTGTTTAGAAGTTTCATCAACTGAAAAGCACTGAGAAGTTACACCAAGTGCAATAATCCCAGTTTGATAACATTATAAACGCAAAGTTCAAAACAATATTTGACACATTAACCAAATCACCCATATTGGTACATTCCAGTGCCAAAAAAAGCAAGCTACATGCAAAGTTTCATTAATATTGAGGTAAAAAAAAAAAAAAAAAACAACAAGTTAGGCATCCAAGTTGTGTTCTGAGGAGAGAGTGCTCGTATTTACTTCAGGGAAGCCTTATAAATTAACATGCAAACAGGAGACATATAACTTATCACAACAGAACTTTAGCTCACAAGCCCAGTGATTAAAAACAATCGATTTTCAACACAGGTATAGGAACAAACAGGTCCAAAGTATATTAGGAGAACAAAGTATATCTATATCTATATATCTCTCTATATATGTTAAGCTTATCATAATGGCTAAATATTGCTTCTATAGCAATGTAATTATTTAAGCTATAACAAAATAACACAGTATTTTAATTCAGAGAAGGGGCTGTTTATGTACAGATCTGAAATAAATCTGTATTCCAGGACATTTAAAGATAGGTAGAGTAATCTGAGATATTCAGCCCTGGCCAGAGGCCAGGGGACACCAGCACCATTTTCTTTAAACTAAATCAACACTCTGCTTATGAAAAGACAGCATGTAGCCTTTGCAGATCTTTTCTATACACCAGCAGGATAAAGTCATCTGTCCCTGTACAGCTCAGAAATACTCATAAAAAGGCCACAGATGTCAAAAGCCCTTTTCTAGAAAAAGGCCTTTGTATATACCGGCTTGATACTCTAAGAAAAGGAGTGGTTATGGATTTATAGATTAAAACTTTATCATTTTAAGGCTTTTGAAAGGTTAGCAAGTCAATTTTTTTTTCTTAAACTACGGAGCCCATGCCACACAAATGACTACAGGAGCCTGGGAAAGTTCTCATCAAATGTTTCTAGAGAGTATCCTGGTTTGTGTGAGACACTGGTGAGGACACAGCAACAGTCAACAGTGAGAACATGCAGGATAAAAGAGTTAAAGCTTTTGGGAAAAGTACCAACTTGCCATGTGCTTAAATCTGATTTGTCTAAATTTGTTAACTTCAGTACAGAAAAATTGGCTTGGGTAATCAATCCATTGCTACTCCTTTTATCCCACAATACATTTTCTACAAAGTAACATTTTATTGACAGAAAAATGATCACAAGAGCTTCCCTAGGACAGTGAACTATCAGAGGCATCATATAGGTGATAAAACATTTGAAGTTAAGGACAAAAGTTCACTGGTATTAGTCTTGACATTTCAGATGAGCACCCTGTTTTCCGATCACAGAAAGACCAACCACCAAACAGCTAATGCAAGGACCACAAGAAAAGACATCATGAAGGGAATACGAGGAGATGGAAAAGTACTAGAGTAGAGGTGGCACTTTTTGAGAGACTTGTGATCCTCAGGGATTGGAATAGAAACCTTGGGAGGAATTTCTTCATTTTCTTGCTGGGGTAAGACTCTTTCAGCAGATCTCTCTTGCCTTTTAATTTTCTCTTCATCCTGTACTAACAGAGCACGTTCCTGTGTCTGCTTTCACGGTAGAAGATCAAGAAAGACAGAGAAAGATGAACAAAATGACAGATGGAAAGTGCTCAAAAATGATACTTGGGGATGTGCAAAGGATTTGAAAAGACCTTTTGGACACTCTTTTGAGATTTACTTTGGCAATCTATCCTAGCAAAGTTTCTAGAACACAGTAGGGTGCTCTAATTGTTTGAATAAATGAATATTAGAATGCCTAATTCTAGTAATTAGGCATTAGAATGCCTAATTCTAGGAATCAGTACTTTTCCTTACTTATATTATTTAGTCCTCTTTTGGGGATATTCACATATAATTTTTTTTCACATGTGAATTTTGGCCATTTTTCATTGCTTCAGTACTGTCCATCACCAATAAACTGAGCAATGCCAATAATAAAGGTATTCTTCTTACCAGGAGAAGAGTTATTCTTATTACAAGTAAAATGGCAGAATATAAAAGTGATCCTCGTATCTCTTTACATAGTCTTTAAAAACTGCAATTGTTCAATATGATAATTAGCTTTTGCTCAAGGGAATAAAAGTCTTATACATTTTAAAGATTTCAAAATAAAAACAAAGTATAAAAGTTTATAATGTACCTACAGGGTCTACCAAAAAAAAAATCAAAGAAAAAAATTTTTAAACCCACAAAATCTCAACAATTGCACAGTTAGAATCACGACGAAAAAAAAAATAGTGACCATGATGAAGGTGTAAGCAAATACTTTTGACAATTTTAAGGAAAGTTCTTTGCCCCAATTGTCAATTTTCCTCCCCAGCAATTTTTGTCCTCTGCTATCCATAGTCAAGATGGTTCTTATCTATGAAAGGAAAAACTTGGCTCTAAGTTCTTTCAGTTGGGCTAGCCTTCTCTGATCAGTTTGGAAGTTCAGCACTGGTTCTTTGCACACCCCTAAGTGACATGTATCAGGGAGAAAGTAGCTAGGGGACTGGTCAGCAAAAAGAAAAAAACGGAAAAGAAAGGATGCAAAATTATAATGATTTTTAAAAGAAAATAAAGTGGGAGAAGAAAGACAACATAAAAAGAATAGGGTATAATTAAATTCATTTTCTCTCTGAATACATATTTACATCTTCATGCAGCTTTTCAACCAGCCATGCGCCGAAATAAGCAAATTGAAAGCTGCAATGCAGCAGCAGTGAAAGTGTAATGTGTTAGGCCGAAGGCTGTGGGTGTGAATTTACTAGAATAGCCAAAAGAAAAAAATTATCCAGCAGCTGTTGTTCAGTTCTGTGGGGATTTTCTGCTTAGTGCCATGACAAGAGCAAATTCTGATTGAGAAGCATAAGTTGCAACAGCAGCTTTACCTCTGGCCCACCAACCTTTCTTTCCGAGGGGAGGACAGAGGTTTTCTTCACCTGGTCATACACAAATTACAATAGAATTCAGTTGCCTTGCAATGCAACAACCATGCTATCAAAGGTGGAAGAGGTAAGCCCAGAGACAGAAATACTATCCTAATTACGAAAGAAAAAGTAAGATATTCCAGAAAATGGAATTATCCTAATATAAAAAGTTATGATACCATTCTTATTCATTCCATTACTCATTTAGAGAGGTAAATATACGTAAGCATAGAGCCAAAATTATTCAAGTATTCCTCATGGGCCTCATTTATTTTATAAAAAGTCACTTCTTTAAAGTCCACAGAATGACATTGCCATTCCCAAAACCAGTCCTAAGATAATTTCTAAAGGGTTTCTATTAAAAGACTTAAGATATTTTCTGGAAATGGAGACTGATACAAATTTACCCAATATTATGGAAGACAGCACCCAGTTATTTTTTCAAAGTAGTTGAACTGTACAAAGTCAAAAATAAAACTTCTGGAAAATATGCAGTTTTGGTTTTCAGCTAGGGTTAGTAGGTAAGATAGCAACAAGCCATTTTCTCATTCGTAAGATTTTAGAGTTACAAGGACATTACAGATCACCTACTCCATAAATGGGGGCCCAGCAAGATAAATGAATTGTTCAAAATCAGTTAGGCTTCAGTTGGCCAGAACCTCTCAATCAAATGAAGCCACAATTCCTGCTGGACATTTATGATTCTTATTATTAGGAATATATCTAAATGAAATATCTAACACTGAGAGGGGTAGTCTTACCCAGAAAGCAGGGTTATTGTCCCAGTTTAGGATATATGCCCTAGATTCAGAATATGACTAATGTCCCTTTAGATTAGGGAATGGAACTGAGGGGACAATGAGTAGGAATACCACTGTGCTATCATCCTTAGAAACTCTACTTTGACTGTTCATTATTCAAGTATTCTCCAGTCTTACTTGTAAAACTATTTGGAGAATTGTTAGTCAATTTTAATCACATTTTGAAAAATACAAAAAGTACCCCCTTTGTGGATCAACTTTTCTCTCCTTCTCCAGTTCTAGAAACTAAACAATAAAACCAAGAATTCTGAAAATTAGAAAAAACCAGTTGGTTTTTCTTTTCTCTCTCTCTCTCTCTCTCTCTCTCTCTCTCTCTCTCTCTCTCTCTCTCTCTCTCTCTCTCTCTCTCTCTCTCGGGTTGTTTGTTTATTTGGTTTTTGACACAGGGTCTTACTATGTTGCAAAGACCTGCCTCAAACTTCTGGACTCAAGCACTCTCTTGCCTCAGCCCAAGTAGCTGAGACTATAGTTCACACCACTGCAGCTTGCTGAACTGCAGGTTTTTAATTAGGACAAATTTACAGTTCTTACTAGAATTGCTATTGTTCACGGGGAAGAAAGCACATAATTTAAGAATAGTTCAACACTCATTATATAAATACCTAATGTGTACTGGCTGGAGATAAAAGATTTTTTGGAGATATACCCAAGGTAATTTACAAGATCTTTTCATTAAACAAATACATTTTTTTTTTCAGGTGTAGGAGTTCAAAAGTAACAACAATAATAACAGAGAAAGAAAATCCCCTGAACGGTATCTCTGACTTCTTCTAATTAACACTATCTTATAAAGCATATTAAAAGTTATTCTTCTAAAATTGAAATACAATCATTGATACTTGGTGTTTTGCATTCTCTGGCTTAAAGGCCTCCTTGGCTTATTATATAATTGTGGGCAATCATTCCAGACATTTTTAAGTTGCACAAATGGTCAAATAAAGTTTTAAAAAAATGCTAATCCCTTTCCAATTTTGACTTTACTAAATTTAGTAAACTTTCTGGTCTTGGGAGGCACATTCTGAATATACGCAAGGCTTTCTTGGCTTATGGTCAATTTATAAACACACACTAGTCAGAAGCATGCAGCTGCAGAGATCATTCTCAGAGCCTAATCATCTACTAGTAAATCTAAATGACTTCCACAATTGAACTGGGTTGGCTTCATGACTTAAAAAATAAATGTCTGATTGCGAATGCTTTAAAACTAAAATGAACTGTTGAGGCACCAAAGCTAAATTTCAGCTCTAGACTTTCAGATGCAGACCACTAACACATGAAAACCTTACTCCATTCGTTCTCACAGTCAGTCATGTAGACACAGTACTCACTCCTTCTCCTGTGGGGATTTGCCCGTTGATGTTAAGCGTCCGGAACGGGGAATGAGTAGACAAGCGTTTATCCCATTCGCTGGGCCGTGGTTCTGGCACAGACTCCATGAAGTTCTTTTTCAGCTCACTAATGCTGGCATGATGTTTTTTGATCTCTTCTTGACTTTTGTCCAAATCCTACAGCAGGAAGGACAATGATGCAAAACAATAAATAACTGGGACAAAAAAAATACACCAAAGGCAACCCAACAGAGACTGGGCGCTGGTAGAAAACACACCACATCCAGGATAGATGTTACTAACCCACAAATGACATTCAAATTGTAAATATACAACATGGTATATTTGCTTGATTTTTTTTTTTAATTTAAAAGCAAGATGCTTTTCTTAGAAGCAGTGAAGCATCACAACCCTACAGCTTTAGCTATTACATAACCCCAAGAGTTCACTCCTTCATTTTATGACTCTTCTTCCTAACATGATGTAAAACCAGATCTCCAGCTCCTCAACCCAAGAAGGTAATCCCACAATTCAGCTAGCCTCAGCTTGATAAGAAATGATTTAGGCTCAGCTCAGGCAGGATGGAGATAGCAACAGATAAACTGTTAAATGAAGGACAGGGTGAAAGATTCCACTTTCCACTAACGACTGTGCCCTGGTGAGTTACCATCGAATAGTATCCTATTTGTAATGGAGATAGTTTTACTACTGTACTACTAAGAAGCTGTTCTTTCTTTTTGATAAACAGGAATAGCCCTTTTTAAATATAAGAATTTATTACTAAAATTCCTAGTTAAAGCTCCCAAAATCGATTGTTACTACCTCTGAAAAATTGCTCAGGAGTATGAACATAATGGTTTTTCTTCTTTATGAATATTATAAAGAATATTGGGGCTGGGATTGTGGCTCAGTGGTAGAGCACTCGCCTAGCATGGGCAGGACCCGGGTTCAATCCTCAGCACCATATAAAAAAATAAAGGCATTGTGTTGTGTCCATCTAAAAAAATAAAAAAGAAAAAAGAATATCATGTTTCCAGTTTCTTTTTTATTATTATTTTTATTTTTTGTACTTGTATATGGATAGCATGCCTTTTTAAAAAAATTTGCTTATTTTTTATGTGGTGCTAAGGATCTAACCCAGTGCCTCACACATGCCAGGCAAGTGCTCTGCCACTAGGCTATAGCTCCAGCCCTTATGTTTCCAGTTTCTAACAGTTTCACATCAATCCTTAGTATGATTTGAAATAGAGACATTCTAGGGCTGAGGACATAAGCTCAGTGGTAGGGCACTTGCCAGGCATGTGCAAGGTCCTGGGTTTGATCCTTAATACCTTACATACACACAAAAAAAAACTTTCTTCCAATAACTTTCACTGGATTGGAAAGGACCATAAGAGTTTGTCAAATACCTTATATATCTCCTTGACAATTTAAAATAATTCAACTGTTCCAGCAGATTTGGATACTGGGCAACTAGAGGTAGAGGCAAGCTCTTTAAAGGAATATTCCAGGAAGAAATGATCAAAACTAATGTTAATAAAGCATGGGCTAGAAATATTCAGATTTATTTAAAATAAGTATATGATAACTTTCAAAAAGGACACTTCACCAAAAATAGGTTGGTAAATATAAATTGAAGACAAAGACTCAAATGTTCTTTGTCCAAAAAACCTCAATAGTTTGAGCTTGAGATCACAATATTTGGAGCCCATCACTTTATGACTGTAAAAAATCCTGTGTTTATCAGGGCAGTTCTGTATCCAAGGAAAGTATAATGCTAAATATATCTCCTAATATGCTGTATGAATTTTGGGATTAGTCTTTCTTTTTTGGCTCTGTTGGAGACAGCTTCATTCTAAAAGAAAGAAAAAAGAAAACTAATTTAAATAAAAATTAGTTTTAAAAAGTTCTTTCTAAGGGCAATATGTGCTTCAACTAAATAAAACTTTTTTCAAAAGCAATATAAAAGGAAAAAAAATAGCATAGGAAAAAGAACCAGTGAGACACATGAAAACAATTTTTGTTTGTTTATAGTACTGAGGTTGGAATGCAGGGGTGCTCTGTACCACTGTGGTACATCTCCAGTCCTAAGAAAACTTTTTTGGTGGTGCTGGGGATGAACAAATGGCCTCGAATATGCCAGGCAAGCACTCCACCACTGTGCTACACTCCCAGCCCACATGACAATTTTGATTCTGGATGTATTCATTCAAAAAATTCATTTTCTAGTTCCTTATTTTTGCAAGAATGACCTATGCATATTTGCTTTGAGATGAGCCAAAGAAAAAACTAAACAAAAAAGGCAACCCGGTAGTTTCCCTGTAGAGCCATCTCTTGCTTACTGGGATGAAATGAGAGTCTATTGTGTGAATATGGGTTGCACTAAGGGGAAACAGCAGTTTGCTCTTTTGCTCTAACTGAAAGGAAGGAAAGAGTGTTCACTAGCTAAAGAAAAGCTTAAACAAGCTCACTCAAAGATCAGGGTTGGGCCCTGTGTCCCGGCTCCTGAGTGGAAATTAAATCTGTTTGGGCCAAGAAAAACTCAGCACATTCGAGGGGTTAAACGTGTGAATGGAGCAAAATAAAAATGAGCAAGAGATGCAATGGTAAAATCACAACTCTCTGAGCTAGCTCTTAATATGAGTGACTGGTGATTTGTTACTCTTCTTGCCTAGCTTTTGACTGGCTTGGAACCTGAGAAAATATTTTTTTTTTTTATAAAACCAGGAGCTTCTGAGGAAGCTTTCTCCATCCTTCTTAGCTGGCTTTGCTGAAAACCTGTGGGGGCACAGAAGTATAAAATTAAGATCTCAAAGGGACCTGTTCCAAATAGAACCTGTCATAGATATTTGCTACAGGTTCTCTCTGGGAGATGGAGGAGGAGGTGGTAGATCTAAAAATGAACTCGACCTTATTTGTGCCAGAACAAAGCATTAGTGGGGGTGGGGTAGGAGAAGGGGGGAAGAGGGATGCTTAAAAAAAAAAAAAATGCTAAGGTGACAGATAACTTGAGAGACCTTCCTTGTGGGGAGGCACTTTTTACAATAACTAAAGAATGGTGGTCAGTCAAATTATTTTGGCTGTGTTTAGGTTAGACGATTTTTGATGCCTATCATCTTATCATTTTAGTAGCAATCAAACCAAGCATTTCATTAAATATAAAATGTTCTCCAAAGTCAGTTAGTAGTTTTAATTTTCAAACACACTTATTTATAAATCCCCTCTCATGGCTGTCAGTGAAATGCCAAGGGAAAAAGCACACCACACACAGGGACTTCATGAGTCTCAGAAGCCATAACACACCTGATGGAATAGTTGACAAATATATGATTGGTACTGTAGGTTCCAGTTAAGAGGAAGCACCGAAGATGGACTAGTCAGGAAATATATTTAGGGTCTGGAGATGTCACATTGCTGAGCCAAGGACAGCAACCGCCATTTATTTTCCTTCCTAATCTCAGAAGACAGAATGTTTCAGGTCTAGTCTCAGATATGGGCTAAAACAAAGTGATCTAGTTTCCAAGTCTGAAATATCCAAGAGTCCTTGGAAAACTTCATGTTGTAAGAGACAAATGTATGTAAAGCACTCAGTACTATGCCTACCACACAGTATATGTTGAATGAAGGCTGACCATAATTTTCATTTCTTTAATCAGAGTACCTTATAAATAGCAGGTGCTATATCAAAATATAGGTATTGGCAAAAAGTGAGATTGAATAATTATTAGAATCCCATATATTAAACAGAGATCTGTCTTTTAAAGTTACTTAAAACTTCCAGTTTAATAATATTTACATTTTTGTTCACCTTTTGGGTCCCAATTAAAATATTATCTTTAGAGAGACCTCCCCTGTCCATTATTCCTTTGTCAACACAGCATACTGTTTATTTCCTATGCGGAGTCTACAATAACTTACAATCATTTATTGCTATTTACTAACTTTTTGTTTCTTTCCTCACCAGTTTACACATTATAAGCTTCCTGAAGACAGGAATCATGTTTATTCATCTTCCAGTAATTTACAGTTCCTTTATAGTTAAGCTACTATATACCCCTGATGAAAGAGTTCACACTCATCTCTTATGGTTCTGCACTGAGTGGAGCTATAGAATAATCTGGTCATCTATACAAGAGTTTTTCTGAAGTATAAACTAACTTGAGTTCAGGTTTTTCCACATGGAACAATCTAGTTTTCTAACTTTTTTCTCATAAACTTTCCTTTACCTAATTAGTTTTACATTTTCCTATCCAACATGGAGCCCAAAACTAGATAAAGTATAATAATACAGGTCTGGTAACAATCTGGCCAATGTCAAACATAGTAGGAAAATGACCTTATAATTCCTGTAGCAGACAGGAATTAAATAGTGCAATTTAATAGTTGTGTAATCCCTAATTCAGATCCTACCTTTTCCAATTTATCAGCTATGCTTGTTTTCACATCTTTACTTATTTATTTATTTTTAAAAAATATTTATATTTTTTTAGTTTTCTAGGTGGACACAATATATTTTATATTCATGTGGTGCTGAGGATCGAACCTAGTGCTTCATGCATGCTAGGCGAGCACTCTACCACTGACTCACAACCCTAGCCCCTTGTTTTCACATCTTAAATAAAAATCCCACACTTCCAGTTTTGTTTTTCAAGATGAAATCATCTTATAGTAACTACATTAAATGTTAGGCTCCCTTCTGTCGTTCTTATATTTTACTCCCCCACCCACATCCCTGGCCCATCCCATCTTCATTATTTTTTTTTTCTTTCGGTGCTGGAGATTGAACCTAGAGCCTCACTCATGCTAGGTAAGTGCTCTGCCACTGGGCTACACTCCCAATATTTCAAGTCCATTCTGAATTGTGATAATTTTTCTTACTTTTTCACACTGCCTTGGTTCAGAAAATGAAAACTGCAATTTGCTTCTTGGAATATATAGAAATTTATACTCTTGAAAAATTCAAGGAACTTTAAGCAGTGATGTAGAACTTTCTGAAATATGGGTAAAATAATGGAACCATGACTACCAGAGGTAGTCCCAATCATATATTTTTTTTTTTAGATAGCATGAGAGATGGAAACTAAAAATAACCAGGAGAGATGGTTGCATATCTTCATGTTTACCAACATGCAAAAGCATTTTAAACCTAAAATCATTTCATGCAGTGGCATGCAAAACCAAATGCAGCATAGAATGAAGAAAAGGGGGTCAGTAAAGAATGCAGAAGGTTCCAGGCAACCAACTGAAATAAGCTTCAAGTTCATACAAACCTCCAACATTAAATTGCTATGTCTGATATAAATGTTTTCACCATCTAGTCTCTCTCTCTTTTTCTGTGAAAATGAAAGGGGGGAAAAACAGAAAAGCATAAAAAATTAAAAAGTTGTTCTTGCAGGAAAAAACTGCAAATTGGCAAACCAAAAAAAATACGTAAATTAAATGTCTGCAGCACAGCATATGCCAACATGAAATGGTCACAGAACCACAAGGACACACGGAGAACATGATTACCGCTGGAAGATGGATGACCTTATTGATGAATGATGAGAGACTGTGATGACGTTATTTAAATAGACAGTGTTCCTGGCTTCATTGGATTCTTAGGTAATAAGCTGTTACATGTTCATTTTTGAAACTGAACTATTTGAACATTACCCTAAAACAATATATAACTTTGAAAAGCTTTGAAATTCCAGGCACTATAGAGTGGAAAAATGATCTAAAACATTATTTAGCTTTTTGAAGGTATTTCATACTTAGTAATACTGTAGCATCTAGATCTCTAATATCTTTTATAAAAAAAGATCTATGGGCATTTTATAATTGGCCAATAAATATACTCAGTAAGAACTGATTCATCTCTTCTGCAGCAGGGAGGAATGAGGCACACAACAGTCAAACATGTAGCTATTAACAACACTGGGAGCTGCTGCTATGATGCCTTTCATGATAAATATGTATAAAATATCACAAATGATTCCAAAAATGGGATGCCATTGTGGCATAGTTCTTATAAAGTTTGAATGTAAAAGATAGGTTTTATGAAATAACCTCACTGGTTATTTCATTTTGTTAAAAGAAAAAAGATATTTTAAGTTGAACAAAAAAATTTTTTTTCCTGATACTGGGATTGAACCCAGGGATGCTCTACCACTGAGCCACATCCCTACCCCTTTTTATTTTTTTATTTTGAGACAGGATCTTGCTAAATTGCCCAGGCTGGGTTGAATTTGCCATAATCCTGCCTCAGCCTTGTAAATAGCTGGGATTACAGGTGTTCACCACCACATTAGACCAACAAAATCTTTAAAGAAAATAGTATAAGATTATAATTTCTTTGGTGTGTGTGTGTGTTCTTTTTATTTTGTACTTTGAGATAAGGTATCATCCCTAAGTTGTTTAGGGCTTCAGTAAGTTGCTGAGGCTACCCTCAAACTTATGGTCCTCCTGCCTCAACCTCCCAAGCCATGGGAACTACAGGGTGTGTCACTACACTGGGCTATAACTGTCCTTTTAAAGTAAGTTCTGATTAAGAGAAATCAATGAAAAGAATGGATCACTGTCTTTTTAATGAATTGTAAGTCAGCACGGGTGAAATGGCAATGTAGCTTTGTGAAGATGAACATGGCTAACCTTCCTCATTCTTATCAGATCTTCGGGTTTTTCTGCAAGCTTCTGTTTTGCCATAATTCAAAAAAGAAAAAAAATAACAAAATATTGGCTCATTGAAGTTTGCTTGAACCGTCAATCTATTTTATTTTTAAGGAAAAGGGAGTGAGGGAGAAGAAAAAACTGAGGGAGTGGAGGGAAAAAGGAACAAGTGGCCTGTTGGCACAAACCTGTGTTTGGTCACCATTTGAGGTGGGTACTGTGACCTCGATGTGGGTTTTTTCCACCTACATTTAAGAAATAAAGTGGTAAAAACAGTATAGGTTAGTAGGTTTCCATGAATAGCATTGCTTCCAAACAAGCTGCATCGTTACGCTGGTTAGAAACAGGATGATGCAGTCTCAGGGCGGGTGTTAGGGGCACGTCTTCCTGGTGGTGGCAACGTGTTAGTTCACCACCATAGCTGTAAAGCTGACCAGGCCACATGGACAATCAACCACATCACCAAAAGAGAAAATGCAGGTACTCACCCTATCAATGAAGGAAACCATTTTTGTACTATTTATTAAAAAAAACTACTCACTAAAAATAACTTAGGCTTATTTGATACTATAGTCATGTTTTTGTTTTGCCTTTTCTTTCTTATGATTAAAAAATAAATTTATAAATAAAAATATCATTTTATACATGATAGAAATAAAATTTTTATAGTTAAAACACATATAATAACATGACACTGAACAGGTAATATGACGGATTTTGTTAGTTGATCAAAATATTTAAGGAGGCAATTTCACTCTTCAGTTTATTATACCACAAAACATCAAAATAAACATCCAAATTGTAACTGACACATGCAATTACTTCCAGGGTTGTTTTATAAATAACACACACAGGACTCAGCAGCAACACTCAGCTCTCCACCAGCTCCTCTCTAGGGGGTTATAGCTCATGTGTTTTGGGGAAGGGCAAGATTCATCCTCAATAGTGAAAAGAATAGTGAAGGTCTCCTGTGTAGCTTTGAAATACCTTTAGTAACAGTCATTTTATACACAGAAAATGAAGTACTTATTAAAAAAAACCACAGATACATTATTAAATGTATAATAGAGTGAGAACTGCCTAAAATATTGGATATTTCAAAATTAGAAAATGGATTTTTAATTAAAGGTTAAGTTAATCATTTTGTATCATTAAATTATTTTCTTTCTTCATCTTCTTCACCTACCACCCCCAATTCTGGGATTGTACCCAGGGATGCTCTACCTGAGCTACACTGCCAGTCCTCTATTATTTTTGAGAAAGGGTCTTGCAAGGTGTCCAGGTTGCCTCAACGTTTCTATCCTCCTGCCTCCTGGATGGCTGGGATCGCGGGTGTGTACCACAGAGCCCACCCGTGTCATTAAATTCTTTACAGAACCTCACCAACCTGTGGTTTTATATATTCTTTTTAATCATGCTAAGCAGCATTACCTTGGAATACAATGTCACTGTGTTACTTCCTCTAGGACTAAATGTAAAAATCAAAAGAATACCATACTTTGAAATATTGTCAAATCATAAGCACATCCAGCTATAGCACTTTTAAATTACCAGGGGTAATTAACAATTGGATTCTTTCTACTCTGAATATCAGCCCACTTACTATGTGGCTGTCAACAAGTTATTTCACTTGTCTGAACTTAAAGTTATCTTATTCACAAAATGAAGACAATGTCATCATAGAATTATATACACTTAGCAAAATAGCAGTATTAATTGTTTTATAAAGCATAAATTCCTTGTTTAAATATCTTTTTGTGTTCTCAGCAATCCAACAGCAGGAAATTAAGAGCTTCTACTTCAGTTTAAGAATTGAGGTCAAAAAACTAGGAGCAGTGGGACAACCTGTAGTCCCAGCTACTCAGGAGGCTGGCAGAAGAATCAACCTGAGCCCAGGAGTTTCAGGCTAGCCTGGGCAACACCAGAAAAAGAATTGAGACCAAGTAGCACACAGTAGTTCTACTCATAACCCTATGGGGAACATTAAATGAGATAGAGATATACATGGAGGAGAGTTGCTTCCACAACTGCAGAACAGACTTTGTGGAAAGACTGGAAATGATAAAAAGCTAGCACTGTCTGGCATCAAACTAGTGTTAGATAATGAAATTTTCACAATTATAAAGTTACTTTATTATTACTGTTGCTTTATATAATACATGTCTTCAAGTAACTGCCATAATTATTTTCTAACTGCTATAAATGAAATCAGCTCAGATTCACCCTTGATTCTGCCACTAGTACTGCAGTAGTAGGCTATCAGAAGTGGTTTTCAGTTTCATTTCAACATTCCACATGAGCATTTCAAAACACATATTTATATAGAATTAAGTGGAAATAAGACCCCCGTCGCCCCGGCCTTTAGCACTTAAAGTAATATACCATGGAGTGTTTTTGTCATTTTACTGGAGGTCCCAAGAGCAACAGGAACCTGTTTTTTTTTTTAATTAAAGCATTATAGTTATGCATAGGAGTTATATCATCATAGGAGTTATGTATATCACTTTATATATGCATGGAATTTGATTTACTACATTTCAGTCCCCGTTCCCTCCACTTCTCTTCCCTTTCTCTCTTCTTTTTCCTCTACTATCTTCCTTTCACTCATTTATCTTTTTATTTTTTAGTTGTAAATTGACATAATACCTTTATTTTATTTATTTATTTTTATGTGGTGCTGAGGCTCAAACCCAGTGCCTCACATAAGTCAGGCAAGTGCTTTGCCACTGAGCCACAACCCCAGTCTTCATTGGTTTATTTTAGATTGGTGCTTTCTACATATACAAAAGGGTGAAATTCCCTGTGTGTGTGTATATATATGTACATAACGTGATTTTGTTAAATTCCTTCCACATTTCCTCCCCATTCCTGTTCCTTCTTCTGCTCCATTGATCTTCCCTATGTCTTTATGATATTTGATCCTCCAAAAAGAGAACCTATTTTTAAAGATAACTTGTCTCTCTTACAGACAAAAGGAGAACAGCAGGTCAGCAGAGAGCCAGAGAACAGTTAGCCAGATGGAAGAGTCCCCTGACTACTCCCACAACCCAACAGGTTCTAGTTAATGTAAGAACAGAGGCATAGTGAACAGTGCCAGATGATATACCCTAACATTAAAAACTGAGCAGGTAGGCTAACATAAAAGCATTGTTTACTTGGAACCTAATGACCAATAATGTCATGGACATTTGGCTAGCTACAAAAATGACAACACTCACCCTTCACTAGAGTTTTTATTCTCTCTGAACTCAGGATAGTCTTAAAAGGACAGTAAAGCTGTATGTCATTTTTTTTTAAATATAGTTGAAACAGAACCAGATTGCCCACTGTTATATAGATAAATTAGATATTGATCTGTCTCCAAAAGAACAGGATTAATCCATATGCAATCACTGAAATCTTAGTTTTAAATTTTTAAACAATATCTAAAATGTAATTCTTCTCATGAATGACATTTTTCTTACGAGACTGCCTCTCATAATTTTTGTTGGTCACATTTAATTTTAGAAACCTGAACTAGCACCTCAACTCCATCACTGCTTAAATATGTTTAAAAACTTATAAACATGTATATTTTTTTAAAGCCCAGTAACTATTACTTCTGGGAAAATTGCTAATTAAATTGTTGATTTTTCAACTTGGTGCACTGACT
Organism: Ictidomys tridecemlineatus; assembly: GCF_052094955.1. Taxonomy (NCBI): domain Eukaryota; kingdom Metazoa; phylum Chordata; class Mammalia; order Rodentia; family Sciuridae; genus Ictidomys; species Ictidomys tridecemlineatus. Next base: position 19,962,138 of record NC_135487.1, on the reverse strand, counting down.
ATGGGTACAATCAACTCAGAATTGAAGCAACTAGCAGCCTAACCTCTCCCACATAATGGATGTTCCCCTTCTTATTAGCTGCTTACAATTTAAACAACCACATAAATGTGCTTTCTGTAATACCCAGTCTTTTGAAATGTTGCACATACATCCATCTTAGGAAATCAAATTGTATTTTAATTACAATAGCAGAGCTCACTCCTAAGCAAGATGGAGATTCCTTTTGAGTGAGTGAAAAATATTTTAAAAAGCAATCAACCAAGCTAGTGTGTTTTATAATCCCAATTTTCTAATATTAAATTGGGTCAAGGGGTGGATCACCTGAAAACTTCTGGGATAGCTTATAGTCTTTATAACATAATTTAGGAAAATGTTATAGGTTCATGAGAGATGGCATCTTTCAGAAAGAATGAGGAAGTAATAACTTTGTTGCGACTGTACAAGACTCTGTTTCTTTGAAAACTTTCCTAGTTAAGGAGTTGAGATCTCTAAATCAGAAAGTGAATTGGCTTGATATGTGGATTGATGTACCTTCCATGCTTCTGTGGGCTCTGGCTCAGCTTGCTCCGGTGGCTCCTCTTCTCTTTTCCCTTCAACCTTCACTGTTTCCTTTGGTGTTTTTTTGGCAGATTCCTCTGGGCCGTTGCCCTCAGTGACCTGACTCTGAGCAATGGCTGGTGCAGAGGTGGGCCGAGGACTTCGGTCTGCTGAATCAGCAGCTGCTGCTGTGTGAGAAGGGGAAAAGGGAAGAATGAGTGAGTCCAGAGCCACTATACTACTTTAAGGACACCGGGCCAAATAACTCTTTTGTAGTACTGGGGATTGAACCCAGGGCCTCTCACATGTTAGGCGAGTGTTCCACCTCCGCTGAGCTATATCCCCAGCCCTTTATTTAATTTTATTTTGAGATTCTCTTGAATTATATTATATTCAGCCTAAGTAGCTGGGATTACAGGCATGCACCATTGAGCCCAGCTATGATTTAATAGTCTAATAATATCATTATTCTTTAAAAAAAATTTTTAATTGTAGATGGACACAATACCTTTATTTATTTACTTATTTTTATGTGGTGCTGAGCATCAAACCTCATATGTGTGAGGCAAGCACTCTGCCACTGAGCCACAATCCCAGCCCTCATTATTCTTTCTTAAACTGAAACTTTTTAATTTTATTTTTCATGGAAATCTTAAAATGTTTATTACACATTTTCTTTCCTTAAACTGACTATACTGTATATAAACTATTTTAACACATTTAGATTTATAAGATGCAAAATTTAAGTAAAACAAAGTACTTCCTTAAACCAGAATGAATTAATAAATTGAAATTTACAATTACTTCCTATATACAACACCAAGAAAGAAATGCTTATTACTCAATGAACAAACTGTGGCCTCTTGCAAGTCTCTGATACACACGGGTGCTCTAAACCAGTCAACGCAAGAATGGCAGATGGCAGACCAAGCCTAACAAAACAGGGGAATGTGACAAAATATTTTGCTCACAGTTGTGTTAAAGTATCATTATACATGTGTATTCACACCTCCTCTCAAAGAATTAATTCAACTCTGCTTGCCATCACAGAAACATAGCCCATGCTCTCACCATGTGTTATTTTGCCACTTGAATTTGGTTTTAATCCAATACTAATATTGCAGAGCCAAATGATTTGTCTTTAGCATTCCTAGCCTTGGAAATCTGTATTGTATGTGGAAGTGTAGGTATAAATGTAAAGACTGAGGGTTAGAAACAAAGGTGAAAACAGTTAAGAATAGGAAAAATAGAAGCATTACAATGAACAGCACTGATTGTGAAAAGGCAGTATGGAATAGGGCAAAGACCAAATCATGAGTCTTCAGCCCAAACTTATGTTAGTCACACACAGTAATGTGACCTAGTGCAAGGAACCTAATTTTTCAAACCTCAGTATTAACATTCATAAAATGTGGAAGATAATAACTCTATAGGATAGCTGGGGAAGGGGTACTCAAGGGCTACAAACACATTTTATGAACTCTAAATATTAATAACTTCTAACATTATACTTGTCCTTATATTTCTCTTGTCATGGGTTAATGTTTTAAGAGTAAGTTGGGCAAAAACTATGCAAATACTGATATGAAATTCAAAGAAAAGATATCACCTGGGAGTCCTGAAGAGAGGCAAATTTCTTTCATTTTCTAAATAAGAAGATTGCAAACTATGGATCATGATAAAATATCATAGTGGTGATTTTTAAAACAGCTTTATTGAGATGTTTTGGTGTGAGACTAAGGATACAGCTCAGTAAAGTTCTTGCCCAGCATGTGTAAGGCCCTAGGTTCAATCCCCAGCACTGGAGAGGAAAAAAAAAAAAAAAAAGAAGAAGACATTTTGGCTCTTCAGTTTTATTAATTAATTTGTTACTATTCAAGATTTTGGTACATATACAGAAAACCCTTAACTTTATTTTTTTCTATCTAATCAGTTTATATATGAGTGTAGAAAGCTCTTCGATTCACTGTACACAAATGGAGCAGAATTTTTAACCTCTCTGGTTGTACATGAAGTGGAGTAATGCCATTCAGGCAATTATACATGTACCTAGGATAATGATATCCATCTCATTCCACCATCTTTCCTACCCC